>NC_135504.1:40004764-40304764 GCF_052857255.1 Amblyomma americanum
TCTTCTTCCACTTCTTCCACTTCTTCTTCTCCTTCCTCTTCTTCTTATTCTCCTTTTTCTTCTTCTTCTTTCAAATATTCTTTAGAGTCACTCCTTTCGCCCTCCAACCCCCCTCGTCTCGTTGTTCTTACTTCTCCATTTCTTTTTCTCTCTTTTCACGATTTGTTGACTTTTCCCCCGTGGCCGACACAGAGCGCACAAACGTCAGACAAGCTCATGAATAATTGCTGAATAGAAGGTACACGAAACGAGATTTGTCCTCGCCGCCTTCCTTCACGGTGGTCCGCGGCGATGTCGTCGTCTTTCGTGGGGCAGATTTTTGAAACTCGGCTTGAATGCGCAGCCAGGAATGCGAACTACGCGGCGAATTCACATTCTCTGTCCGCCACACTTGGGAATTCTTCGACTAGGGCCGTGGTACAGGCAAGAAGATACGCCTGTATAAACTAACTGATCGTAGCTGGCCCACGCATCCCTGCCTGATTATGCTCGCCGCCCTGACGACGGCAGCCAAAAAAAAAAGATAAAAAATAGAGCCCTGTTTTTTTTAATGTGATTTAGACAGACACCGTAAAGGTCCTCCCTCCCATCTGGTGGTTGTGAAACTCGGCGCAACGTCTTGTTTGGTTTCTTTTTAACATTTAACCGGGTGGTACGCGGTTTCGCGCAGTGACGTCACGGTAAGCGGCATTTTGTCGGAAATCGATCTTTTCTTTTTAGAACGCGCACGCGGCAGGAAGGGGGTGTGGTTTGCGTTGTCTCGTGCGTTGCGTTCAAACGGCAGCTTTACGCTAACGCACCGAGGTTCGAACTATTCGCTCTGATTTTGTTTAGCGGGATTGCATTGCGCGGGCTTTTTTTTCTTCGAAATGCTTGCAGTTTGCCGTTTTGCCTGAATCCTGTTGTGCTTCGTTCTTTCTTTTTTTTCAAGCGGCGACAGTGAAAGGGCAATTTTCGAGCAGCCGTTTTTTGTTGACCTATCTATCAAATGGTTTTCCAGGAGTGGCCGCAAGCGTTGGCCAAGTTTAGAAACATTGTTCACCATTGATTATTTAGTCAGCTAGTCAACGAGCGAGCTACCATGGACCGGGTCCCAGCCCCTCGCTTTCGCAGTCTGCGCCTTTCGTAAGTTGCGCGCAATTCTGACAGCTCGTTACTTGGCTCAATAGCACGTACTGTAGGACTGATTGTATTCATATATTTATGCGGCGCACGCACTATAGCGAAATTTCTGAGAAACCAAGCAGCATTCATCCAGCGTACGACAGATTAACTAAGCAGTCGAGAGTTCAAACTGTAGCGGTTAAAGATTACGTGGAACATTGATTCGTTTATCGTTCGCTGATAACTAAATAACTTCGTTATGTTTCCACAAATTAATTATAGTGCTGATTTATTTATTGATTGATTGTCTGATTGATTTATTATCTGATTCATTTATTGTCTGATTGATTGATTGATTGATTGATTGATTGATTGATTGATTGATTGATTGATTGATTGATTGATTGATTGATTGATTGATTGATTGATTGATTGATTGATAAGCGGTGCAGTGAGGGTATTGTTCCACGCTCCCTTAGTGCCACGCACGATGATGCCTGCTACGGCTGGAGATTACGTGGAACTTTGATTCGTTTATCGTTCGCTGATAACTAAATAAATCCGTTATCTTTCCGGAAATTAATTATAGTGCTGATTGATTTATTGATTGATTGACTGATTGACTGATTGATTGATTGATTAATTTATTGATTGATCAGCGCTACAGTGAGGATATTCTTCCACGCTCCCTTGGTGCCACGCACGATGATGCCTGCTACGGCTGGATTTCTCAACGCAGAGTCACGACCCCTTTCCGACGCTCAGAAAGATGGCATCACGTCGCAGTTACAACGCCAAACTTCCCCCATCCCCACGTATTCGTCCCGTTCTTGCAAAAGCGAACAAGCAAGGGGAGGGCCATGTCTTCATAATAGTCGTCGTTCCTATATCCGAAGTTTCCTCTCCAAACCAAAGGACAATACCCGAAAGAACACGAAATGAAAAAAAAAGCAAGCAGGAGAAAGACAGACGCTGGCAATAACGGGACGATTGAACCGTCCGTTCTGCTGACGCGTGCGGCCGGCGAGGTCCGTCGGAGGCCCATAAGGCAGCGGGTGTTTTGGCTGCTCTCGGGGAAAAATATATGAAAAGCCTCCAAACGCCGTTAAACCCACCGCCGTTGACCCTCTGTGGGCGATGCCAATCTTATTTAGTGGTCAGGGAAGAGCAGGTGCTCTCGGAACTCGGTAAAACCGCGTTTGAACGCGGGAGGGGTTACGTGGAGGGTCCGTTCCGCTCGATTTGCTAAATTTGTGCCCGATCCCCGGCAGTCGTGGTAAAAGAAAACGGCGTCCGGCTCTTCTACATTATGGACACTTAAGTAACATCGATTGCAGCGAGGCGTAATCCCACCAAAGGTTGCTTCTGACCCAGACTGCAATATGTTCGACTGCCACAACGTCGATTTGCAAACGATAAACTTCAGCGAATTGTTTGACCATTGAATGCCACTTAACGCGCTTACTGATCAACACGTATCGTGTGTTTTCTAATGCCCGCCACTCCTCAAAAGCCATTTCTTGTTTCTAAAAGGTTTCTTACAAGTACTGCTTAAAATAATCGCTGTAACAAACGTCGTACTCTCTTGACTTCCTCATCATATTCTTGAAAAACATTCTTACTCCCATCCATATCCTTAGTTTAGCTAAAACACCAGCTCCGACAAAGTGTCTCCCTCAACTTCCAACGAACAGGGGCCGTATTTTATAACATTTAGTTCGCTACTCTGCCACTGGCCGCTGCTTCCGGTGACGTGGCCCATGTGTAGATGACGTCACGGTGAATGTTGCAGGAACACACCGTTGATGTCACTTGCATAGACGTTCTTCGCGCCATGTCACCCTGGCGGATCGGCGCTTACGACAGCGAATGGCAGGATTAGACGCTTGGCTCGCCTAACCAGCTTCATTAGCGCTAAACCTGCCTCGAGAAATAAACTGGGCTGTGGTTGTGCAGACAATTGGTGGAGCGTGACCCAGTGACTCGGCCGGACTGAATTCAACTACATTAGGGTGGCTAGCGACGGCGCTGTAATTAGACCTGCCGTTCCTATTATTGGTCGTTTGCTTCGCGACCTCTTACTGTTTACGTCACAATTGACCTCATGGCCAAATGAACTAAAAACGAAATGAACCGTTACAGAATACAGCTCCAGATCACACCAAATTTTAATCAATTTTGTTCGTTGTGAAAGTTGGCTTCGCCACAAGGTGACTCATTATGCGGCAAAGCCAACAATCATTATGTTAGCTGCTGCTACAGTTAGTGGTGGGCCGAAACATGGAGGATAAGAAATAGTGTAGAGCTGAGACTAGAAATCGTAGGACGAGCAAATAAAAAATCATGAAAATAAAGTTAATGAAAGGAAGTACTGTGGTTTATTGAGCAAACCCAATTTTAGATGAAACTGAATAGAAGGTACGGGCACTAGGCCAACAGCAAATGCGGTGAACTAACATTCGATGCGATATGAGAGCGTCAGAGAATGTTCCAAGAGTAGGGGGACTTTCGGGGGGAAGGCGATGGTCAGACAGAGTGGCGGGCTCAAGCAACTTCCTGGAATAATGGGACAACGTCTGGAACAATGTCGGCATAATCCGGGAACAAATACCGTACAGTATAGTATGTGAGGAGTGGACCCAACTTGGATGACGATGGTGATGATGATGACATCAACGATGATTATGATAGTTGTGGCGATGATGATAACTTACCTGGTTGTTTAAAGTGCCTACTACCAGCCAAAAAGCTTAATACTGGGTGCAAGCAATGAGTAAAATATATTATTATTATTATTATTATTATTATTATTATTATTATTATTATTATTATTATTATTATTATTATTATTATTATTATTATTATTATTATTATTATTATTATTATTATTATTATTATTATTATTATTATTATTATTATTATTATAAGATCACAAAAACGACAAGAGAAGAATGAAGCTCATGGTGAAGATCCAGAACAGAGGAACGTATAATGAAATTCTGCTGGGTACCGAGCCATGCTGGAATATACGGTAATGAAAGACCCGACAAATGTGCTGCACAAGCTCGTAATCACGAAATCAAGAGAGTCAGCATGCCACATAGAGACTGCACGAAAATAATACACAGTAATCTCAAGGCTAAATGGCAGGAAACCTGGGACAACGAAATAACAAACCATTTGGTAAAGCCCATACTGGCTGAATGGAAAACCTGCAGTCACCGGGAACGTTTTATAGAAGTAATTCTGTGCCGTCTCCGTATTGGATATAAAAACCTTACACACAACTTCCTACTAACAAAAGAAGAAAACCTAACTGTGAAAAATGCGTTGATGAAATTACAGTACACCACATCCTATTCTTATGCACGGAACATGAATCACTGAGGAAAGAATATTTTACTCCATGCTAAAAAGAACACTCCTCTTCACCGAGCATTGATTTTAGGTTAAGATGCACTTATTGATACCCCAAGCGTTTTTAGCTTTTTAAGGGAAGCATGTCGCCTTGAAAAGCTCTGAATTCCGACCCTGCGTCTTGTCACAAATAGTGATACACCTCAGCCACCTTCTCGTTTCTGCGAAGAAGGCTCAGATTTTTTTTATTTGATTAGTTGGGAGCCTCGAGATCCTAGCCCAGGCCAGGATGGTCGCTGAGGTTACCTGACCTTATTTAAAGCTTTCACTAAAAGCCAGCTTTAAAGTTCCTTTCCTTTGTCATTAATAAGAAGTAGGAACTAACGTTCTAGGCCCTCTACACGACTGATGGCTTTTTACGTGTTTGTATTATTGAGAAGAGAACATTTTTCTACACCTCGAGCTTGGCGAATGATAGCCTTAGATGCTTATGCGCCACTGAACCCGACACAACCCAACAGGATGAAGATCGTCATGGCGATGGGATGGCGCAGAGCCAAATCTCAGATGACGAATGGCCGTTAATCAGAAGATAATTATTGAAAAACGTACAGGATGTAAAGGGTGGAAGACATTCGGGATATAGAGTGGACTAGGGCTGATACGGTCTGGTCGGCACATGGTGACCGAGGGGATGTAATAGGACCAAGAAGAAACAAAGGGAACGAGGCAAACACTGGCGTTGACTAGCAAACAAATGCGATCGTCAGCGCAAATGTGCGTCTCCTTTCCTTTGTCCCGTCTTAGCTCTGTTAATCCTCTCCGTCAACATTTAGAGTAGCTGGGCATTGATAAAGATAACAGACGAAGGCTTGTATTACAGAGTAGTGCGAAAACAGAACTATAATAAAAGCATTAGTGCGAGAGCCACTGAGGTTCAAAGTGCCGTTTTCTTAAGTGGAGGAAAGATAGCCGTGGGCTATACCGAAATTGTGGGGGCACTGGCGTGATCCTGGATCACGCTGGGAGTGAACATGGAACAACCATGTCTCATGGCCCTGTTGAAGTGAGTTTCCGCACTCTTTCGTCCATGAACTTGTTTGTCGTCCTTTTTACAGCGCCATCTGTTATAGCCGGACTTCACAGAGATCTCGTCGTAGTCGTCATGAAATTTCATCACGTAGGTATGTATCAAGGTCGCTCGTCCCACTGTCATTGGTCACGACAGTGATTTTCATGGGTCACGTGACATAAGGCGAGCTCATTTAGAAGGACCGAAACGCCAATTTGAATTTTAAATTTGTTGTCGCATTCCCGTGTTATACGAGAAATATACCAGGCGTTTCAGGGAAGCCGGCTACTAATTAATTAAAATAGGGTTTTTGAGATAAAGAAAAGCTACCTGCGGCATAGTAATACATAGTGTTGGCGGACGTCACAAACCAGGAGAATTGTGGTAACTACTAAAGTGATGGACTAAATTCTAATAAACTTTTAAACTCTTACCCATAAGCACCTGATTCCAATTCGAGATTTGTGGCCGGCCGTTGGTAATAACCACGTCGCCACACCAACTCGCTAGTCCAGTTTTCTTTACCGTTGTAATTTTCACGCTCACTCCCACACAAACAACGCAGTTATGTAAGGAGATGTCCCTTGACATTTCAGAGAGACTGAAAAGGATGCAGGGCCCCTCACCTTGCCTGAACAGTGACTCGGCGACGGTGGGCAACTGTGACTGCGTTGAGGCGCCGATCACGATCACGGGTCGGCTACGCTGAGAGAAGAGCGATCCCCAGATGCCGGGATGGTCGCTGTGGCTGCGACGGTGGCCTGGCCGGGAGCTTTGGAATACATTGAAGCTGTCATGCAGAAACGTCATTGCCTGCGCCAGCCACGAATGAAGAGACAAAGAAAGGAACGGAAGATTGGAGAAGAAAGCTTTTAAGAAAGGAATTAAGGTTGGGGAATACATGTTAAGCCCGTATAATGAAGAATGCTTAAAGAGGAACGCTAAGGCGCTCGTGTGCTGTGCGATGCCAGTGCACGTTAAAGATCCCCAGGTGGTCGAAATTATTCCGGAGCCCTCCACTACGGCACCTCCTTCTTCCTTCACTCCCTCCCTTATCCCTTCCCTTACGGCGCGGTTCAGGTGTCCAACGAAATGTTAGACAGATACTGCGCCATTTTCCTTTCCACAAAAACCAATTATTATTATTATTATTAAAGAGGAAGGAAGAAAGGTAAAGGAAAGAAGGCTAAAGATTAAGAGAGAGAGAGAGAGACAAAAACTTTATTTGGGTGCTTTCAAGGGCTTGGCGTCTCGAGGCCTCCATCGTCTTCATTGCGCTGGCGACTTGAGGCCTCTTCTTAAGCAAGGTTGGGCCCCTATTCCAGGGCTGCACTGAGCCTAGCTACCTCACTTGCGTGCTGCACTAGAGCCCTTTGTGCCGTGAGCTCGCAGCTGGTGAGGCGACTCTCCCATTGCTTCGCACTCGGGCTATTGTGTTGGTGGAATGTTTGGTTGCGTTTACATTCCCATGTGATGTGGTAGAGTGTAGGTGTGGCCCCACACCAGGGGCAGGTATCTCTGTACTGCGTCGGGTTTAAGATGTATAAATTTGTAAAGATAAATAGATTTTGTTTAAGATGTATAAATTTGGGAAGGAGTTTGTTTGCAGGTTAAAGAAAAAAGGTAACAAAGAAAGCGCGGATGAGGCTAAGGAATTAGAAGTTGAGGAAGGAAGGACAGAAGGTTAGGGAAAGAAGGAGGGAGGAAAGGAAGGTTAAAACAGGATGGAAAGAAGGGAAGTTAAGAAAGAAATGAAGAATTATAAGAGAGAAAGGAATGAAATGGCGGCAAGGAAGGAAGAGGGGCGAGTTAAGGGACGACAGTGAAATATCGAGCGAAAGGAGGAATGCGTTAGTTATACCAAGTGGTCGCGTGACGTCACGGAAGCCATTTTGCGGTACAGGGCGTAGCTTCAGCGGTGCAAGCCGGAGCAGGTGGAAGTAAGCTGATTAGTCGTGAGCGTTTCCTTAGCCATGAGTAATGACCATGAACAATACTTTTCCATGAGTCATGAGGAATACTTTGGTTTGAACTAGTTGGTTGTAACGAGACATAATCGCTCATCAGGCGTACTTAATTAACACCCTAGAAGCTATTCAGAACCGCGCAGCACGTTACATAACCTCAAATTATGACAGATACTACAGCATCACCAGGATTAAATCAACACTCAATCTGCTACGACATGAGAACCGTCGAAAAATCTCACGACTTTGCCTTCTTCATAAATTGTATTACAACTTTCCTTACCTCCGTGACTCATTACTCCTACCTCCCATCCGAACATCGCGTCGCCTCTTCAATTCCCTGAGTGTTCAGCGTTTACATGGTTCTACAATAGCCTTCAATAAATCATTTCTACCTACAGCAATAGAAAATTGGAACCAGTTACCAGATCACATCGTTAACAAGCGTGACGCTAGTAAATTTAGAGACGCACTAATCGAACATTACATCAAATGAAAAAACAACCTCATGCTTTGATTTTTACCATTTATTTTTTCTTGTTACTATTCCCTATTTAGCCTATCCGCCACCATGTATTGATTAGAACTGCATTTTAACATTTCACAGTGTATTCCAGATCCTTTTTGCATTGTGTTGTATTTTACTGTATTAACATTGTTATTCTCTTTACTTTGTATTTCAACTGTCCCCCCCCCCCCCTTATGTAATGCCCGAAAAGGGCCTTTAAGGGTACAATAAATGAAGGAATGAAAATTCGATGAAGTGCGACGACACGAAGGACGAACACAGAGAGACAGGACTGTCTCTGTGTGTTCGTCCTCGTGTCTTTGCGCCAGTTTGTATTTCTGCATTTATGTCTCGGCAGAGAATGGGCCGACACGGATTTATTTAGGGAATATGGGGCTGCCGCCCGTAGCCTGAAACTGCCGTGCGACCACACTGAGTCCGGGAGCACGAGTACACATGTCGCCAGGTTCCAAGAGTGCCACTTGCCGGAATATAACTTTTCCACTACAACTCTCTTGCAGAAGTAATGTTTCTGTGTCTTTCTGTTCACTTCAGCGCCGCTTTCCCTCTTCCGCTTTCACTTCCCCTTCCGTCCTTTCCCTCATGGCATGGTTCAGACGCCTACCGAGAGTTAAGCAGTTACTGCTTCTTTCCCTTTTTCATCACCAACTTCTCACTGGCCACCTCCTCCTTTGGATTTCTCATTAGATGACCGACCTTGAATTGGATTGGTCTGGGTTCGAGTATTTCCTCTCTACAACAGGTGCACCTTACGTATTAAGCTGTGCGATGTCAGTGCGCGTTAAGGATCCCTAAGTGTTCAAACCCGACCGTGGCGGCTGCGTTTTTATGGAGGAAAAACGCTAAGGCGCCCGTGTGCTGTGCGATGTCAGTTCACGTTAAAGATCCCCAGGTGGTCGAAATTATTCCGGAGCCCGCCACTACGGCACTTCTTCTTCCTTTCTTCTTTCACTCCCTCCTTTATCCCTTCCCTTGCGGCGCGGTTCAGGTGTCCAACGATATATGAGACAGATACTGCGCCATTTCCTTTCCACCAAAAACCAATTATTATTATTATTATTAAATTATTCAGAAGGTCTCCACTACAGCACCTCTTTCTTGCTTACTTATTTCACTCCCTCTTTTATCTTTTTCCTTGTGACGTGGTTCGGTTGTCCACGGACACGTGGGACAGTTAGTGAGCGATTTCAATTGCGCTATTTCCTTTCTTCAAAAACCACTAATTTCTGCAAGCGTCCTAGGCTGGTCGGCATCAGTGATAGCAGCGTAAAAACAAAGGGGTCAATGGACGGAGATCTGACAAGGACGAGCGTCGATTGTTTGATTTTTCTTCTGCATTCATTCAATATTCTTTTTTTTTTGTAAAAATAAGTCTGATAAATTGTACGAAACATAGCATCCTCAGAGAAAAGTTTCAGCCATAAAACGATGCCGTGCTTTCCTTACATTAGACGAGTACGCATCAACCTCAAAGTTTGAAAAATGAGCGCAGATGAACAAAATGCTACGCAATTGAATTTGAATGCATTGGTTTGCTTCTGTCAAGATAAGGAAACTCATCACGTTGGTCTATTCATTACTGTGAAGCTGTCTTATTTTGCGTAAGTGACTCGCGTAATTTCTTAATTTTCAGGAAGCTACACACAGAGACAGTACACAGTTGATCAGCAGTCGTTGCTAAAGTGAGTAGCACATGCTTCGACTGTTAAGAATTCAGTCTTGGCTAAATAAAGTAGCACATTCACCGAAAAGCAGCGTAAAGAAATGGAGACAGAACTTTATTTCTACTAACCCTTCAACTCCAATTGTTGCGTGCCGTCCAAAGGCGAAGCCCACGTACAGCATCCGATGGCGATTTTGTCATCCGCAGCGGTTACCATGAACGCTATTGCTTGGACGTCTTTCGCTTGCAGGCTCGAAGTGGCCTCCCTGTCTAGGGACCCACTCGCAGATGGCACTTCACAACACCTGGTACTCTTCTGCTTCTGTGCACATCATGCACGCCTGAACGGGTCCGTATCACTCGACAGAAGTGATCGTATTATCAGTGAAAACAACCTGATTGTCTCCAAGTCATTAGGTGGCAATTAAGAATCAGCGATCGCGAACGCAGGATCAATGAGCTGAAAAGAACAGAATTTCTTCCGGCTCGGAGACAAAAGTTTCGATGGCAGACGGTAAGCAGTCGACGACACATTCACTGGCTGCCCCACGAAGCAGCCGTCGTTGGCAGACGACACGCATACCAGACGTAACTATCGATTACATCTTCAACGGTCTCATTCAAGCACTCGTCGCAAGCGGGCTAAATGAGCCAGCCACGATACGACTTGGCTGCGAACGAAAAAGGATTTCCGAACACTTCCGGTAGCTTGCCTGACTGCAGCCCAGCGACCACCCGTTCGACTGTCCTTCGGGAACTTCTCTTCCACGCACCGTCCACAAACTGTTCCCATTCCTGCGTCGATGAATCTTTGCCACCCTCGACGCAGAATTCGAAGCACTCTCACGTCTGTTACGAAGACTCAGCAGAAGGCCGAGACATAAAACATTGACTCAGTTGGATACCTTGGCGGTAGTCTCAGTGTCGTCCAGAAATCGTAAGACGAGATGCCGCAATGCGCGCGGTTTCGTACAGTCATTAGCGGCGACGTTAGTACGTCATTACGCCTTCTATACCCGATGTGTGATGGCAGGAGTAGGGCGTCAGCGTCGGCCTACGATTGTCCGCAACGCGGCGCTAGCGTCGAACACTCATGTTCCCTCGAATGAAGCAGCGTGCCCGGGTGAGTGGCAGTATCAACCGCTCGCATGAATGCACGCAAGTGCCTCTCGTGTGGAAACATCGCAGAAACCATTTGCATATCCCAATCCTCGCCAGTCACGCCAACGCAGTGGTGTGCGCAAACATTGGCGCAGGCAAGGTGGTGGAAGATGTCCCGTCTCTTGTTCTTTTATGTTTTTAATGTTGTGTTTTGCAACCTTCTCTTTATGTAGTTCTCTCTTTTAGAAACATGTACGTCATTCGCGATGTATCGACGCTTATGCCATCACGTCGTTGCCATGGGCCGTTTTATTTTGCCACCTGCAGTCAGTCCTTTATTGCGCCCCAAATATACATATCTATAGTCACAATTTCCAAACGTCTGTTTCGGCAGTGGTGTGAGCAGCGTTCCGGCGTATGTTTAGTAGCACCCCCACACTCATGGCGCAGCACGAAACCTTGTGGGCATGAAAGTAAGGACAAAGTTAACTTAACAGAGGAAGCACAACTCAGGAGAGGCCCTCGCTATCCGAGCTGCACGCCAGAAAGTGTGCCGGAAGTCACGCGCTTTCGCGAGGAATTCTGGGAGTATTTGGCCGCCAGCGCAGCCAATAGTAACGCTGGTCGCCGTGGCGTCGTCTGCTGCATTGTCTGCTGCGCATGCGCGCGCTGAACCGGCGGCAACGTCAAGGGGGTGGGGGGTTGCAGGGGGGCAGGGGGAGCCGGCTTCAAAAAGAATGTGATGTAACCGCCTCTCCTGAGTTCATTCCTTCTTCCATGGTTAATTCACACGGGTCGCGAAGGCGAAGCTCGAATGCGGTTTAGGTCCAAGTGCCAGCGATATCAGTTTGTGGTGGCAGTGGAAATGAAGCGCCGAATTGAGGATAGTGGATGAAGGTAATACAAAAGAATATATTTTAGCATATATTTGTCGTCCATAACCTACAACATTATATTAGTTACTGCTATTTGAAATTATTTCTGTTAGTATACACTTCCACCTAAAGAGCAACGTTTTTCCTATCATAAAAAAAAAATTACCCTTTTAGCGCCCTCTCCCAGCAGCAGCGGTGATGCCGCTAGCTGCCAGCCTTGGCCGGCATGTGTGGGTCTGGTGGGTCTCGTCATCTCGTGACATTGTTGTGTGCGGTTATTTTTAGGTTATTTTTCCTCGCGCTTTGCTGTAGTAGATAACGTGTGTATATAATTATAACTATAATTGGTTTTGGGGGTAAGGAAATGGCGCAGTATCATTCTCATATATCGTTGGACACCTGAACCGCGCCGTAAGGGAAGGGATAAAGGAGGGAGTGACAGAAGAAAGGAAGAAGAGGTGCCGTAGTGGAGGGCTCCGGAATAATTTCGACCACCTGGGGATCTTTAACGTGCACTGACCTCGCACAGCACACGGGTGCCTTGGCGTTATTCCTCCATAAAAACGCAGCCGCCGCGGTCGGGTTCGAACCCGGGAACTCGACCGCGGCGGTTGCGTTTTTATGGAGGAAAAACGCTAAGGCGCCCCTGTGTGCACGCTTGCTTTTCAACATACCAGCCACAGTTCCGGTTGAAGGTTTGGGCGCTTTTTCCCAAGGAAAGACGATGCCGTTCGAGACAAAGAGCGTACAGCACGCGTAGAACTGGTGCTCCGTAGGAGAGAGAAAGAGAGAGAAAACTTTATTGTTGGAGAGGAAGTCGGGGCACGCCCCTGGGTCTCCGCACGACCCCACTGCACTCAAGTGTTTATGTCCTTAAGGTCCATAACACTGGCAGCCCGGCCGGTGGCGATGGTCTGCACGGCCGGGTCCTCCGAGCGCAGCAGGGTCTCCCAGTCCTCCCAGGTCTTGAGGTCCTCTAGGCCGCGCGGGGGAGGGTCCGCCGGGCAGAGGGAGAGGATGTGGAGGGAAGAGGCGAATGGTTCTGGGCACAAGGTGCAGGCAGGAGTGGGGAAGGAGGGGTGATTGTGGGCTAGGGTCAGGGGTGAGGGGAGTGTGTGTGTCTGTAGTTTGCGGCAGAGTGTTGCGTGTTTGTTATCTAGGGAGGGGTGGGGCGGGGGGTAGAGCTGGCGCGAGGCTCTGTAGGCCTGCGTCATCTCGCTGAACAAGTGCATTCGCTCCCTCGCGAATCCCCGATCCGAGGCCAACTGAACCCGGTTTAAAGAACCTCGGGCTAAAAGGTTGGCGGCCTCGTTTCCGGGATTCCCGAAGTGCGCAGGCACCCATATAAGCTCTACATGGCGGGGTGGGGGGGGGGGGGGGGGGGGGCATCGGGCGAGCCCAGTATGCCAAAAGCAGGGACGTGGACTCGGTCTCGCGCAAAACTTAGAATTGCAGTTTTAGTCTGTTAAAATGTACTGGGCTTCCGTGCGGGTGATGGCAATTGCGATGGCGGCTTCCTCTGCAGCCTCTGGGGAGGTGTCAGGGGGGAGAGGTAGTGTGAGGAGGGCGGATGAAGAGCAGTCCACCACGGCTGCGGTTGCTTCGTCACCCGTGCAGGCGGCGTCCACCCTTACGGCGTCCGGCTCGGAGCCGTACACCCAGTGGAGTGCCTTCGCACGGGCTCTGCGGCGCTGCTCATGGTGGGAGGGGTGCATATTTTTTGGCAGTGGCTTGATGACCAGCTCTCGGTGAAGGGATCGAGGAATGGGGAGGAGGGTTGGGTCGTTGGCCGGTATTCTGATTCCGAGGGAGTCCAGGATATACCAACCTGTGGAGGTTTGTGTAAGCCTTATGTATTGGGCCTGTCGATGGGTCTCCACGAGTTCCCCGATCGTGTTGTGGAGCCCCAGGCCTAGTAATCTGTCTGTGGGGGTGCTGTGGGGAAGATGAAGTGCGACTTTGAATGCCTTGCGGATCAAGGCATGTCGTGTTTGGATAGTTCTAGGTATGGGGTAGTGTAGAGCACACGGCTGAGGACAATGGCATGAATGAGGCGACAGAGGTCGCGCTCCTTCATGCATCTATGATGGCCTGAAACTGTGCGGATGAGATGCGATATCGCGCCTGCAACCTGCTTGAGTTTCTTGAGGGTGGTGGTGTTTTAGCCATCGTTCTGGATATGCAGGTAGGAAAGTTTGAAATTTTGAACTGCTCCGCCTTGCGACGGTTGGATATTACAGTCACTCTGGCAGGCCGTTGTCACTGGGTGCATATAATAAATAAATAGAAAGGTGTCTTAAAACTCCTGTGTGGGAGATGTCAGATGTGACTTGCGTGCACATATTCCATAGAAAATTCTGTTTATTTCCTGGCACCTGCCGTAGTACTGTACTGAGTGAGTACACTACAGTACATGTGAGTAATGTACATGAGTCGAGGACGAAGGAGGAAGACACAACGAGTCCTGACTATTTAAGTATTGTGTAGGCAGTGAGCACTGGTCTTTCTGCGTCATCGTCTCGTGTGGCACACTGATTCTCCCGCCAAACGAAACGTTCTCTATTATGCAACGCACTTTGTTACGGTGTAAGCCGTTCTGCATAGACTACCCTGACTCCTCGCATGGATGAGGTCCGTCCAAGGTCATTGACTGAAGCAGCCAGGAGAGAAACATTAGGGAATGAAGAGATGGGCGGGAATGGGAGAAAAAGGGAAAGTAGAGAAAAATGACGGACGCTGTCGCTGACAGAGAGGTAATAATAATAATATTATTAATAATATTAATTGGTTTTGGTGGAAAGGAAATGACGCAGTATCTGTTTCATATATCGTTGGACACCCAAACCGCGCCGTAAGGGAAGGGATAAAGGAGAGAGTGAAAGAAGGAAGGAAGAAGAGGTGCTGTAGTGGAGGGCTCCGGAATAATTTCGACCACCTGTGGATCGCTAACGTGCACTGGCATCGCGCAGAACGCGGGCGCCTTAGCGTTTTGACTCCATAAAAACGCAGCCTCCGCGGTCGGGTTCGAACCCGGGAACTCCGGCTCAGTAGTCGGGCGCCTTAACCACTGAGCCACCGCGGCGGGTAGAGAGGTAGAACGAAGCGAAAAAATGTTGGCCAGAAGAAAAAGGAGGAGAAAGAAACAAGAGAAGAATATGGATGGCCAAGGGAGAAGGAAGACAAGTGGAGAAAATGAAGGGATGCTGCTGCGGAGAGAGAAATTTAAAAGAAATAGAAAGGCCACAGAATCTCATCCTGTTGGGCTAGCTGTGAAAACTTCCATGCGCTCAGAGCGATTGCTCGCACTCGCAACTGCCAGTCAAATCGGTTCTGTGCTTCTCTCTCCGAATGGCTGCAGCTATAGGTTGAGAGCGAAAGCACTAAGTGAGATATCTCAGCCAAGATTCCCTCTGCGGGCGGCACGGAATGCAAAACAACAAACATAAAAACCGGAGCGTGCGGATGACGCAGCAGCTGTCTTGCCCGGTGATGCGGAGAACGCTCGTCAGAGTAGACATCGTCGTTGAAGCTTGCACGGCACGGAGCGAGACGTGCTCAGAGCCTTTATGGAAAAGTAGATCTTCCGAGTTTGTAGAAGGGAGCCCGACCTCTCCGCAGCATCAGCGGAGCGCAACGTGCGCACTAGAGGTAGCTCGAGAACATTAAATGTTCAACAGTTTCGGCACCCCCACAATCACTACTTAGGCCGTTGCCCTCGCCGCGAAGGCGGAGGCGGCGTTTTGCAGTCTTCACACATGTGATTCGCAGTTGGGAGGAGAAGAGTTCGAATTCATGGAGAGCTATCGGACGAGGATGGTTTCCTTCCGTAAGGCGATGGCCCGGATGTCGGAGAGTAGTGAGTCGGTCATCCTCGTATAGGCAGCGAATAAGTTTGTCACGAAGACGGGCGGGTTGGAGCCACTTGTGTGGGCCCCTGGCTAACTTCCCTGCAAGAGATGCCGATGTGGGAGGGGAGCCACTTGGTTTACTACATCGCATCGCCAGACACAAAAGGCGCAGAGTCTGCTATCATGTGGTTGAACGACACCTGTGCCGTGATCTCTGTTGCGCAGCTGATCAAGGGCTCCCTTCGAGCCACAAAAAAATAGCCACTTCACGATGTCAGGCACTTCCTCCAGCAGAGCAGGTCATTGCCGCAGGTGTTCCACAGCGTGATGTCGCCGGCATTGAGGACGTGCTTGAGGTGGGGAATAGTTTCTAGGTTTCGGGCGAGGGAGATTAGGGTGATGTTAAACAGGAAAGAGAAGAGGACGCACCCTTGAGGGGTGTTGATACACTGAAGCGTGAAGGATGGAAAGAGAGAGGGCCGAAGTGTATCTCAGCCGTGCGGTCAGTGAGGAATGCTTCAATGTCGGTGTATATCCACGCACCCACACTCAATGCAATCATGATTGGCTGATTTCCGATGCGATCGAAATATTTAGAGAGATCCAAAGCCAAGACAGCCTTGGTGTGACACGGTAGAAGTAGATCGAAAGAGTAGTGTGTGGGTTGCAGCATATGCAGAAGATAGGGGGGGGGGGGGATCCCAATATGCTGTGCGTTTTTAGATTGTTGTCCGCCATGTGTGTTCAGTCTCGCTAACACAACATGCTCGAACGAAGAGCTTCCCGAGGCATGACGTTAGCAAAATCGCGTGAAGGTCTTGAAGTGTAAGCGGTTTCTTGGGTTTGGGTATGAATATTACCTTCGCGTGGCGCCAGGACTGCAGGGGGATACCCTGGAGTACATTGGCGACAACTTCAAACATACTTATTCCCATCCCCTCAGTTCGCTCACTTGTTCCACCCCACCTACTTCCTTCCCTTTATACTGTACCACCTGTGGAGCCAGCCCCCCCCCCCCCTCTCCTTCTTTCCCCCCAAACACTCTATCAGCATGCCCGCATCGCATCGTTGTACAGCCCTTTCGCACACCCACAGCGCAAGCTGATTTAACGGGGCTAGGTTTAAGGCGAAAGCCAGAGGGGTCCTGGAGTGAGCAGCCCAGCCCTCCCAAGAAAGTTTGTAACTTTGCTTTTAAATAAAGCTTGCCCTCTTCCTGGACTCTACAGCCCGCTTCAAGAAACAGTTTGTCTTATTCGCAGCCGCAGAACTGGCTCAATGGACACCTCTGTAACGCTTTGAAGTAGGTGGTGGTTTCACACACACAGCTTTTTCGGAAAATTTGCAGCACCCAGCAGTCTAAACAGTACCTCACATCAATAGGTCAGCAGTACATCAATCCATGATCTCTTGGGCGTGTTATTCACACGCCTTCTTACTGGGTTTCGGCGCTATGAAATTAGATACAGCAGTTCATGCTTGCCTGATGCCGTTAGTAACCACAGATTTGTAGTAGTATACGCTAATTACCCTACATGATACAACACATGGCGGTTTTAAGGAATGTGATGAGAGTCTGATTTTTTAATTGAATGACGGGGGACGCGCGCACGCAGTCCCCCACTACCAAAAATTGCATGCCCCATCTGCCTCATTAGAGGGAGTGGCAGGGGTCAACGCGGGCGCAGTGCAATGCCCACGTCTCACCCTGGAGGCTCCTCCATCCTGACCAAGGATGCCCCGGCACCAGGTAAGTATGCGGTACGGATCTTAGGTCCGGCAAAGCCACCATCTTCGACCGCAATGCAGTTACCAGTGAGCGTTTTGTTATGAACAAATCGTAAACTCGAAAAAAAGCTTCAAGCGTTAATTCTGCTATTTATCTCCTTGTTTTCCGCTAGAACACCAAAACTTTAACTGCATTTCTGGTTTTACTTTAAAATTGTCCCTTGGCTGCTCTTAAACGCTTCAACACATTGTGTTTTCGTCCCTTCAGCACCCGTGGCGCCATCTGCTTTCCATTTCAGGGCGTGCACATTCCATGAGAGCTCATAAATGGCAGTAGCAGCGCTAGGGTATCAGCCAGGTCTCTGGCTGCTGACCGTACCCCTCTTTCTCACACTTGCGTTCTTCCATCTAAGCAGCGCGCATGGTCTCCGCGGTAGCTTTCGCGCCTTGCGGAGATCCCGCTTCCATTTCTTTTGTTTGGTGGGGCACTAAGCATCCCTCGTTGCTTTCGCTGTTTCATTTCATTTCTCCATTCTGCCTGCTGTCCTTTATTTCCGCTGCCCCAGCTCAGGTGCTTCAGTATCGATGGCAGATGCCGGGGCTAGCAAAAATCTTTTCCTTCCTTTTTACTATTATTTTTAATAAAACCACTTCCACCACCACCTGTTTCAAGGGGCGCAGCGCTCGCCCGACCTTCAGCGGCCTTAGCTAAGATTCGCGGCGCAGAACAAGCGGAGGAAAAAATTAGCTGCGGTTTAACTGCTGCTGCACCTGGTAAGAGAGATCTGTAGAGTATCGGGCAACTAGACGCGGTTTGGCGTCAGTAACGTTCAAGGCGTTCCGCACACTGGATAGGCAGCGCGCCCACCCTGCCACCCGGGCTGGTGGCAGATAAATTAATGGTTGATCGCGAGAGGTTGGTCGCCCAATTAACGCTGTGGCCTATTGCTGCAGTGCCGCGTGTCTTCTACAACGTTGTGAATGCCAACGCATGCAGCGCCCATCTGTCACTACCGCCACGTAGCTCAACGCGTGGCTGAGGTGTGCGCTGTGCCAGAGGGCCAGCTATGCACCTTTCCTTAGCTTTCAAAGCTCCCGCTCTTCTTCTGTTTCGGCTGCCCGTTTCGCGCTTTTACGCTCTCTATCGATTGCTAAATCTCTCGCACCGTTGTCAGTGTCGACCGAATGATCAGACTCGGCCCGACGTCTGCGAGTACCCACTCTCGAGGACGTAGACTCCGCCTGGCTTGCTTCGTCCATAGAGAGACAATGGATAGACAGCGCGCCGCGGCGACGGCGGAGCGTGCGGCTGCAGCAGCTGTGAGTCGCGTGGTACGTTAAGCATCGTGTTAGCAGCTCCACTCTTCCTGTTCAATTCGTAATTGAATTCAAAAATGATGTCATTTGTGGTAATGGTTTTTTATTAAAATAATAGTAAAAGGAAGGAAAAGATTTTTGCTAGCCCCGGCATATGCCATCGATACTGAAGCACCTGAGCTGGGGCAGCGGAACTAAAGGATAGCACGCAGAATGGAGAAATGAAATGAATGAGGTGAGGGGACAGGTATAGAGGAGGGGGGGTTGGGGGAAAGGAAATGGCGCAGTATCTGTCTCATATATCGTTGGACACCTGAACCGCGCCGTAAGGGAAGGGATTAAGGAGGGACTGAGAGAAGAAAGGAAGAAAGAGGTGCCGTAGTGGACGGTTCCGGAATAATTTCTACCACCTGTGGATCTTTAACATGCACTGACATCGCGCAACACTCGGGCGCCTTAGCGTCTCGCCTCCATGGAAACGCGGCCGTCGCGGTCGGGTTCGAATCCAGGTCATTTGTGCAAACGCAGCGCGATCGGCGCCGCTAGGCTGGTAAAGCTTCCGCTTCAAAAATTGCGGTGGTAGCATGGTGGTCTCGTGCAGTGGCCAGCGATCTACTTAGCGCCGCCGTATCTACTTATTTCTGCATGCCTAGATGGCCTCAGACAAACAGGCAACGGGCTTTTAAAGGGAAAGCTTTATACTACTCCCCTCCGCAGTTTCTTCGCCGTGCGCGCCGTGTGCGCGCGTTTCACCTTGAACTGACCTTGGACCACGTGACAGCTATGACGTCAATCAGCCGCCGGCGCCGCCGAAACCGAGCGCTCGCCTGTTTCTATGGGTTGTCGGCGTTCGTTGCGTTCAATTAGAAGTACGGAAAGCTGGGCAAGTTGGTTACGACTTACTACTTAAGCAACATTTGCCATTAAGTTGGTTACTACATAAGCAACATTTGCCGAGCTCTGCAGCGGAAGCGAGAGTCCCTACTAGGAAGGACGATTGGTGGTGGTTGTAGCACAGCACACGTAGAGAGGAGGGTTGAGTGCGTCAAAGGTGTAGTATACAAGGTCACCCTTTTATGCGGTGGATGGTATGTAGGCCAGACTGGGCGATGTCTTAACGAAGGCCTGTGGGAGCATCACAATTCTTTGGAGAGGGCAGCCGGTTCGAATTTGGCGCTGCACTGCAGGCAGCCTAAGCACACGTGCGCCCCATTGGTTCATCAGACATCCGTCATCTTCAAACATAGAGATCAGATAGCAAGGGAACTAGTAGAGGCATATCACATGGACAAGGGGGGTGCTGCATGAATTAGCAAGCCCTCATTATCACTGGCTAGCCGCGAAATCACCTTTTTGGAGCATGCATGTGTAGAAATGTAGATTTAAGATGTTCAGTGATGACGCAGTGCTTCTTCAATCTTTTTTTGTTCTGTTTAGTGTTTGGCGGGTATGGTATATGTATACATGTGCGTAATAAATCACCAGTTGAAAGTCAGCGCTCGTGTCGTCGTGTTTGTTCCGTCCTCGTGTTTTTCCGCGCTGTTTTACCATGGACCGTGTTCATTGGCGTTGCCGTTCACAGCGTTCTATACTCAGATGATTTTGAGGAAAGGAAGGTTATTGGGCGTATTAAGGTGGGCGAGGGGGTCGGGTTAGTATAATCCTCTATGATAATCCAATGCACTTTACTCGAACATTCTAGTCCTCCGATTTTCAAATTTCGCTCTGCAAATGACGTCACAACCCTCACGACCAATCACGGAATTTCGTCACGGAGAAACGGGTGAAACGGGTGTTTTTGCAAGACAACCTACGTGCTAACGCATTAATCTAGTTACACTAAGAATGTAAATTTGAGTGCTCTGCTCAATGTCTAACTTTTTCGCCACCCGCCAACGTAGTGAGGGCGTTCGGTGGTGGTGGAGAAAAACGTTCGACATTTTATGACATCACGAGTTGCGCGAAATATTAAGAAGTGAATTCATTTACTTTATCTACCTTACGCGGTGCAGTAACGGGGAGTCAATTGCGAGGGGAGCACTTAATTGACTGCACATGAAAAAAAAAAAATACTAAGGAGTCGAGTTTACAACGAGCACCTCTGAAAGCCACAGTAATTTAATGCATCCTACTTGGACGCTCTCTTCGTCCCCTGGTTCTGTTCGCGCTTACACGGTAGCTGTCCGTGGTATCATTTTTTTGCTGTAAATGCAATGAGTAGAGGAGTTTAGTGAAATTCCACGTGGAGCGCCACCTCTCGGCGAACGAACGAATTTAAATGGCCGCCAGTGCAGAAGAAATTCCCGTTTCAGATAGCCATGCCACTACAGTCAAATGCAACTCAATTCTGCAGTGAAACTCCGCCCACATTCAGGACCGCCGAACAGAATTCCAGCGTAACTAAATGTAGACTACTGTTTCAGCTCTTCTTGTTGAATCGACAAGAAGCTAGCCACGGGACGAAATTATAAGCTGATTTTGTTGACTGTTATGATCAGTCAGCGGAGTAACACAGGACACCGTGGACCACGGCCCATTGATTGTAAAACATTTTATTCGCCGGGAAGAGCTTGGCAAGAGGTCGCGTTAAGTGGTCGAGAGTACATAGCCCTCGACGACTTTGTCAGCCCACTCCACCGCCAAAACTTGCGTTCTGGGGTCAGAGCTAGCCAGCACGGTCTCCCACCGCTCGAGAGAAGGAGCTGTAACTAGATCACCCGGAGGTGGCTCTATTTTGCAGTCCCACAGGATGTGATCGTAGGTAGCACGTTGGCCACAGTGCTTGCAGTTTGGGTTGTAAAGATCTGGATAAATGTGCGCGAGGAGTGATGGGGTGCGTATCGATCTCGTCTGTAGACGACGCCACGTAACCTCTTGTTCTTTAGTAAGTCGTTTGTCTTGAGGGGGGAAAATTCTCCTCTCTAGTTTAAAATGATTGGTGAGATCATGATATGTGATCATTGAGTCCTTCGTGAAATTCAGGGAGCCAGACTCATCCACTGCCCGGTCGACGAAACCTCGGGCTTTATTGTGGGCTGCCTCGTTCCCCGGATTCCCCGAATGGGCTGGGACCCATATCAATTCGGAATAATTTGGTGAGAATTTGGTTGCGTTAAGGATTCTAAGGGAGGTGTTTGTAATTCGCCCTTTAGCGAAATTATTGATACCCATTTTGGAATCGCTGAGGATGATGCTCCCTTGGGTATGGGCTAGGGCGAGGGCTATAGCCGCCTCTTCTGCCGTTTCAGAGGATTTCGTTTTGATTGTCGCCGAGACGATGTGGTCACCATTCTCGTTCACAACCACAACTGCAAAGGCATTGGTATTTTTGTATTCTGCCGCATCTACATAAAGTGTTGCAGCGCACTGTCTGTATTTCTTATGTAAGGCTTTGGCTCGTGCTTGTCTTCTACCCTCATGGTGTAAGGGGTGCATGTTTTTGGGGAGTGGTTTGATTAGTAGGGCCGTCCTATAGGCGCGGGGTAAGTCTACTTTAGCATCGTTATTCGTAGGTTGAAAGTTAATTCCGAGCCTGGTAAGAATACTCCTGCCAGTTCTGGAATTGGCTAATCGCGCTGTTTGAGCCATTAAATGGGCTTCTTTCAGTTCATTGTAGGTGTTATGTATTCCTAACCTCATAAGCCTTTCGGTTGAGGCATTTAGTGGGAGTCCTAACGCAACCTTATAGGCCTGCCGTATCATGCTATCCAATTTGTCCTTTTCTGCTTTCGAAAATTTCAGATAAGGGGTGGCATAGAGTATCCTGCTCAGCGCGAAGGCCTGCACTAGGCGGCATAAATCTCTTTCCCTCACCCCTTGTCTGCGGCTAGCTATGCGGCGGAGTAATCGCGCCGTCGCTTCTACCGTGCGTTTTAGCTTAGTGAGTGTGTCAGTATTTTTTCCATTTGTTTGTAAATACAACCCCAGTATTCTCATGGTCTTTACCTCTTTGACAGATCGTCCATTAACATAGACGTTTATTTGCGGGGGGGATGTCGTGGTACGCCTACCTCTTTGTTTACGACGGATCACGAAGAGTTCAGATTTTTGCTCAGAACAAGTGAGGCCGGAATCCCATGCGCATGCCTCGATGATGTCCACTGCTGCTTGGAGTGTGTCTTCTATGTAGCCTTCGCATCCTTTGGTTACCCAAAGTGTGATGTCATCTGCATAGAACGTGTGATGCAGGTCTGGTATTTGTGCCAGTTTGGGGGGAATTTTGATGAGGGAGAGGTTAAAAAGGAAAGGGGACAGGACGGAGCCCTGTGGCGTTCCTTTACTTCCTAGTTTGATTGGGGCAGACTCTATTGTTCCGACCGTTATCACTGCTGTTCTGTTAGTAAGGAAGGATCGGATGTAGTTGTACGTCCTTTCTCCGGGGTTGATTTCTGACAAGTTTGTCAAGATGGCTTTGTGGGTGACGTTGTCGAAAGCTTTAACAAGGTCTAAACCCAATATTGCTTTCGTTCCTGTTCCCTCGTCAGCTTCAATTATGTCCTTGTTAAGCTGCAAGAGAATGTCCTGGGTAGATAGTTGGGCCCTGAATCCTAACATTGTTTCAGGTAGGAGGTTCATGTCCTCCGCATAGTTTTGGAGCCTATTGAGGATGACATGCTCCATGAGTTTGCCTAGGCATGATGTTAATGAAATTGGGCGTAGATTCTCAGTGCTGAGTTTCTTACCCGCTTTAGGAATAAAAGTGATTTTCGCGTGTTTCCACTCTGGTGGTATGTTGCCTGCATGCCAGTATTTGTTCATAAGGTCTGTAACCGCCTGTTACACACTGTTGACTTTTTAAGTCGTATCACCGAATCGCCGCGCCATCTAGACGGAGTGTCGCGAAGCTTCCACTTGGCGTGGCACTGGCGACCACTCGCCTCCTTTATACGCTTTTTCACATTTGTTGTCCTATATTCAATTTCTTTCAGTGACGAAGGTGAGCGGCAGCACACTGCGCCACCTTCCGGAAAATTAAAGAAGTTAAATCGCTGTCCAGACTCCCTGTTTGACGCGTTCGTCAAATCTGTGCGCCATCTATACGACGCATCATGAAGCAGCCGTTTGCTTCGGCGTTAGCTTCCGCTGCCTAATAGTCAGCAAGTACAGGCGCTCGTGTCTACCTTTTCCCGTGACGCACAATATTTCCCCTGTGACAGAGAGCCCTCATTCCGCGGGCTTTGTTTGGCGCATTCGTTTCTCTTTCAGCCTCGGATTTTCCTTATTTCCCTGATTTTTCTTTTTTTTTTCCCGTAACGATCCTGGACTGTCCAAGTTGTCCTCCTTTTTATGGCGCACGCTCGGCAAATTGATATTGATTGGTGCCAACAGTCTCGGCGTCTGAGTGTGTGTGCGATGTGCTCGTGGCGTGACAGCGGGCAGTCATCTCTCATACGGCAGACTGGCTTTCAAGGCCGGATTTTCGGAACCAGCGGCACAGCGTGATTTTGTCCTTTCTCGACCGGATTTCGCCCTCCTGGTCGATTCTGTACGCTCGCCGCAGTTGCGCCTACTTCGGAAAACTTCGCTGAAAGGATGATGAAGACAGTTAGAGCTCCAGTCAGGGTTTAGACCTGGTATTGGCATGCAGGAGCGCCGGGATAATGGTTCTAGAAGGTAGAATCGAGCAGGCTTGTTTACCGAGCACTCTCTTGGCTGCAGGTTCTCGAAATAGCGCCTGACATGCACTCTCAAAGGCAATCAACAAGCGTTTCTTCATATGGCGGCCTATTTTTGCCTCCCTCAGAAAGATTCCGAGCGAAATGCTAATGGATCAAAACCACCATTACCTTGCACCAAGCTGCGCACTTCAGCTATATACAAAGCCCTATAATTGCCAGCATTCGGCTGCCACTCACTCGTTCTTACCCATAAACTACTAGAGGGCAAGTCAATGAGATTTTTATACCTTATTTTAAGCTTCAGTGACAATTGGCACTTTTGTTGAGTGTACGCCCTGTGCACTAAGAAGACCTTGCTACCTTATAGCTCCTGCCAAAAGGGGTATGGCTTCCTTCGGCCTCAAAAACGAGCTGCAGGAAAGTTGTTTTCATACCATATAAGCTCGCTTACAGCAGCAAGAGGAAACACTAAGAGTTGAGGCCTTTCCTCTGCACCTGATTAAAGCTGTAACTCAAAGGCTCCTAGATAAAGCAAACGTGAAACGAACACGTACGGAGCCGGCAGACAAAAAGATAAAAAAGAAAGGTTGAAGCCATGCCTTATGAGCTCACAATATCACAAAGAAGGTCATGGAGTAGATAAGGTGAGGACAATTTTTTTTCAGCCTAACGACAAGTAGGCAGTTTGCGCAGAAGCATTGGTCACGAAAAAGGAACGGAAATTCACAGTGGCTGCAACGACGAGTCAAAGTTAACAACATTTGTAACGTGCGTTGTATATAGTATACCATTATCCTGCGGAAAAAATTGGAGGGGACACTTAAGATCCGCCTTAGGGGTATGACGCGATACCGTTAATGGTCAATTAGTGCCCATATATGCGGAATTGATCATCCTCAACTTTACACTCATAGATCCCTGGGAGTCATCATACCCCTCCTGGCGCAGTGGTGCAGCAGTTAAGAGATGCGCCACTGCCCTGCACTGGCAGGCGCTGGGCCTTGTGCGGCCCTAGTTGCTCTCTGAGCGACCAATTATTAATTTAACGGCCGCCGGCCACGGTGGGCAGCTTGCTCACTATCCGGTGGGCAGGTCGTCATGACGCTGCAAGGTCACGTGACCTAGGTGGCCCACCTGCCTCTTAGGTTGCCTCTGGGCACCACCTGCCAGAACCATGCTCGTGATTTCTCCCTCACAATGCCGATAAGGCCGACACAGCATTTCCTTGACAACGAGGCCTAAAACGCTGTCGCGTTAAAAACTCGCAGCGCGCTTACAACACTTTAACGCAAGATTCAGCGACGGATGTTCAGTTGTTTTTGTTTCACGATATACTGAGGTAAAGAGTATGAAAACGAATTCATATCTCTATAATTTACGGTTTGTGGATGCTTAACATCCGAAAACGACTCAAGCTACGAGGGACGCCGTAGTCAAGGGATCCGGAAATTTCGACCACCTGTGGTTCTTTAACGTGCACTGGCACCGCACAGTACACGGGCCGCTAGAGTTTCGCCTCTATCAAAATTCGACGGCCGCGGCCGGGATCGAACCCGCGTCTTTCGGGTCAGCAGCTGAGCGCCATAACCTCTGAGCCACCGCGGCGACGCATATCTCTGTAGTTAAAGAACACTTTTTTTAGTTTTGCGCATATACTCGTACTGATCCGGAGTTCCCGGGTTCGAACCCGACCGCGGCGGCTGCGTTTTTATGGAGGCAAAACGCTAGGGCGTCCGTGTGCTGTGCGATGTCAGTGCACGTTAAAGATCCCCAGGTGGTCGAAATTATTGCGCAGCCCTCTACTACGGCACCTCTTTCTTCCTTTCTTCTTTCACTCACTTTTTTATACCTTGCCTTACATCGCGGTTCAGGTATCCAACGATATATGAGACAGATACTGCGCCATTTCCTTTCCCCCAAAAACCAATTATTAATTATTATCATATACTCGTTCTTCGACCAGCTCTCCTCTCTGTGCCACTGCCCCTGACCCCCTCATCGGAAGCACGTTTTGCAACAGCTGCCGCAATGGTCCGTGCTACATTCCTTCGCTTTTACCGTACTCTCCTTCCTCATTTCAAGGTAAGCGCTCTTCGGAATGGTTCCCGTGGGAGCCGCCCTCCAGTTGCTAACTTCCTCCCACTCACACTGCCCTCCTCGTTCCACGGAAACCCTGCTCCTCCTTCGAGGCTAAGTACCCTACGGGTGGTTTCCGTGGCAACCACCCTCCAGATGGTTGCCACTGCAGTCACCCACCGGCTACGCTGATTGTTACTACTACTACTACTACTACTTACTACTACTACTACTACTACTACTACTACTACTACTACTACTACTACTACTACTACTGCTACTACTACTACTACTACTACTACTACTACAACTACTACTACTACTACTACCACTACTATCTCCATCTCTGCACTGCCGACCTCTCGCCACTGTTCGTAATTCCTCAAAGCGTGCTTTCACAAAGGGAAGTTCTTCCCACTGCCTGTGAAGACTCGGTGCTTCCAGCACAAAATGTGGCCACGTTATGGCAGCTTTTTACATGGCTGGCATTTTCATGCTCTAAAGGAACGTTTTATTGACCATAATGCCGGAGAAAAGCTTTAAAGTTACACGCGCCAATGCGGTTTGGGTGAAAGAGGAGGAAAAACATCTGCTAGAACTTCAAATATGTGCCATTGTGTGAGGTCAACAACAACAATCAAATTTGGTTTCTCTCAGTTTGTGACGACAATGGTCTGAAGCGCTGCTCTTCCCTTTTCCACCAGGTTCTTCTGGCGGCGGGGTCCTCACTGCGCATGGAGGGTGGCCTCCCAACGCTCATAGGTTGTGTCAAATGTTTCTTCCGAGTTTCTTTGGCAAAGCCATGTCGTGTGAAACATTGTGCCCGGTTCCCCGCACAAGGAGCAGGTTGGATCGTGTATGTCGCGGTACCATTTGTACAAAATGTCTGGATTGGGCAGACTGCTAGTTTGCATTCTCCTAATTATGTGCTCTTCTCCTTTATTCAGATTCTTGCTAGGTATGGTCAAAACTCTTCTATTCACCTTATAATATTTACTTATTTTTATTTATTATTCCTCAGAGATACCGCAAGGGCGGAAAACGTCAAGAAGAATATATTACATAATTTAAAAATATGGGCAGTCGTTTACAATGATGAGAGCGCTTCTTCGACAGCGGTCTTGAAAACTCGATGGTTGATGATGGCGGTCACTTCAGTCGGCAAGGCATTGCACTCACGGGCAGTCGTCAGAAAAAAAATATTTCCGGTATGTTGTGGTATGGGCACGTTGGGTATATACAGCGTTCGGATGGTTATGGCGGGAAATGCGATGTGCGCGCGGGATATGACTTGATTAGCTGCTAAAAAATTATGAAGGAATTTGTGGAACAAACCGAGACGTGCTGATTTACGACGCGCGACTAGTGTGGTCAACTGCAATCGTGATTTCAAACCTGAGATGCTGGTATGATAAGTATAGTCAAATGAGATGAATCTGGCGCCACGATTCTGGGTTGACTCAATATTACTGTTTAGATTAGTTTGAGGGGGGTCCCAGACAGCGCTTGCATATTCGAGTTTTGGTCTGACGAACGTTTTGTAAGCTAGTGATTTAAGAGTACTGTGTGTTAATGCAATGTTGAGCCGAAGGTACCCAAGGACGCTATTTGCAGAGTTGGTTATGTGGGTGATATGGCATGTCCAAGTTCGATCGCTTGAAATATGGACGCATAAGTACTTATAAATATTGACGGACGAAATTGGAGGGTTATTTATAATGTATACAGAGAGGCGAAAGTTAGAACGACAGTGAAAGGAAATGAATGAAGTCTTGGAGATATTAAGAGGCATGGGCTACTTGTTTCACCAATGTTGCGCTTGTGAAAGATCATTTTGGAGGGCGATACTATCTGATGCATTTGTTATAGGGCGATATATGACACAGCCGTCGGCGAACAGCCGTACGCTAAAAGAAATGTTAAGTGGTAGATCATTAATGCATATCAGAAAAAGAAGAGGACCTAGTACAGAGCCCTAGGGGACGCCGGATATCACACTGCAGGTAAAAGGGATGGTAAGTGAGTGACAGCTTAGACGAACTGATGACGGTCTGTTAAGAAGGCGCGATCCCAATTAACCATCAAGGGATGCAAAGTGTTCTGTTCATCCTGTAGTATTCTGGTTTGACGGGCTGTCAAGAGAGTATGGCGGCCGCGTACTCAGGGCTTTCAAAGATATCTCCTCTTATTACCGGGACTCGCACCGTCAGTACCCGGCTCCTCTTAAGGGGCTAGGGAAAGCGGACGAGAGAATACTGCTTAGACTTTGTACTAACACTCTAATGTGCCCAGCAGTGTTCGAACATTTCGACACCTCTTTCTCTGGCCTCTGCTCTTTCTGTGGGGAGGTGGCTGACACGTTCCACGTGGTCTGGGCATGTCAACACAATCCTTCTCTTCCGCCCCTAACCCCTTCCCCTACCCGAGAGGACTGGGAGGCGGCCCTGCTCAGCTGCCTGGACCTACCGGCCCAACAAGCCCTAGTTCAACGAGCACGAGTGGCGGCCCTGACCAATGGGGTCCCTGAATAAGGGACTCCACCTAGTACTGTAAGGGGAGCGGCCCACTAGGGATTGCTCCCCACGCAACCTCTCTGCAATATTCAAATAAATGCTTTCACCACCACCTACTCAGAGCTTGCAAGAGTGGCTCGAGCCTCAGAGTCAGCCGCCTCATTGGCGAGTGTGTTCGTCTGCCCAACGGTCCATATAATTCTATGCTTCTTGAAAAGTCCTTCAAGTCGCTGTGCATGCTGACTGGAACTAATGACCGTTAATTTAAGTCACCGAACAGATGCTTTAGCTCGTTTTTTTTTCTTCTTTGCAAGCAGATATGCATCTCCTATGTTCGCTTCAGATTCACCCTCTTTCAAGGTTATAGGGACCCGTTTCTCTGATCCGGTGGACCTCTCTTTTGGTTCGAGAACCAGGTATTCATGCTCTGAGACCGGTATGTATCTTGACGAGTTTATCATAACCATCAGATGGTTCTTTTGTTAATTCCATTAAAAATTGTTTCGCATTCTGTCAATATTACTTCTCTCGTCTTTCTTCTTCGATACTTTATTTCTATGTTCGCGCAGTATACCCAGCCTATCATTCTCTTTTATTTTCTGCCGTCATCTTCGGACTCGTCGGCGCAGTAAAACTAGAGAGCCTTCTTATACACATTCTTAAGAAAATGCGATAGCCTCTAGATTCTCTGCTATGGTGTCTACAAAGAGTGTCTAGTTCTTCTTGCGATTTGCCCACCAAAACCATGGTTGCAACCAGTTCCATTGCCCTTATATTGAATACTTAAGTAATCTGCTCCTAGATTGTTCGTGTACCTTGTATTGGGTAATCAGATGGAATTATACTAATCTGTCGTACTAATTCACCTTCATCTATTTTTCTAGGGTGTTCCTAATCGCAAAATTTCGGAGGTCTTATGGAATTTTCGGGAATGGGTTAACTTCCAAATTTTGGGATCCACCTGCCACGGTGGCAGGTTGCTCACAATACGGTGGCCATGTTGCCACTCGCCACAATTGGGAGTTTGTGATGACGTCACAAAGTCACGTGACATGTCTCGACCAGTCAGGTAATTTCGTTAGGGAGAAAGGGGAACCTGCATGATGGCAACCTAAATGCTATACCCCCCGCTCCACCAACCCCCTCACAATTATCACCAAGTATTAAGGCGCCGCCTTCAACCCCCCTTTCCCTCGCCTATTTTTACAGCGACAGCTGTTAGGCGCCCGTCCCTGGCTTGCGCGTCGCCGTCGGCGTAACCACTGGGTGCGCTAGCACCCCTCGTTTGCGCCGGTCAACCTGGGTCGCGTACGCCTACGGGTGGCTCTGTTTGGAACAGCCGCCTGCCATTGCAAGGGTGCATGACGTGACCACTACACCAGTGGTCACGTGACTAAACGCCTAAAAATATATCGCTGAACCTCTCGTTACATAGTCGCAACCATTCTGTGAGTTTTTTTCTCTCCCGCATTTGTTCGGGAACATACAGCCCATCTACTACCCAATGCACCCATCCCCACGTTACTTTTACCCCAATTCTCCGTGAATGCCCGGCGGATCCTCCCCCGCATGGCCAGGAGCTCCTGACCACCTGTGAAGAATGGAAGACTGTGTACTGTGGTCAACGGACTTCTGCCAGGCAGAAGCTCGCCGCATGCCAGTCCGCCCACGTCATGGAACTCATGAACTGATGAACTTGTAGTGCACTGGGCTCGAGCGGGGACCCAGGAACCTTCGTGGCCCAAATCCCTTGTTCATATGGCTATTTCCCTCTCTCTCAACAAGAGCACTTTAATAATAATAATAATTGGTTTTTGGGGGAAAGGAAATGGCGCAGTATCTGTCTCATATATCGTTGGACACCTGAACCGCGCCGTAAGGGAAGGGATAAAGGAGGGAGTGAAAGAAGAAAGGAAGAATAGGTGCCGTAGTGGAGGGCTCCGGAATAATTTCGACCACCTGGGGATCTTTAACGTGCACTGACATCGCACAGCACACGGGCGCCTTAGCGTTTTTCCTCCATAAAAACGCAGCCGCCGCGGTCGGGTTCGAACCCGGGAACTCCGGATCAGTAGTCGAGCGCCCTAACCACTGAGCCACCGCGGCGGGGCAAGCTGAGTTGCGTTTTAAAACGAAGAGGAAGAAACTGGGCACCGGTTGCACGAGCCAATCGCGCAAGCGCGAGAGCAACACGAGAAGAAGACGAGCCAGCCTGCTGGACGGTTCACGTTGGTCAGCGCTCCGCACCAAGAATGGCCTACGGCGTCACTACGACGGAAAGTGAGCGCTCCGACTCATCTAATTGCTATTCATTGCTGTGGCCCAGTGGTTACTGCGTTCGGCTCCCAAGCCTTAGGACGCCGGATTGAGTCACCGCCTACGCGGCCACATTTCGATGCATGCGAAATCCTAGAGGCATCCGCTTGCTGTTCTAATTCAGCACACGTTCAGGAGACTATATGGTAAAAATTAATCCGGAGAACTTCCCAACGGCGCCCCTCTTAATAATAATAATTGGTTTCTGGGGAAAGGAAATGGCGCAGTATGTCTCATATATCTTTGGACACCTGAACCGCGCCGTAAGGGAAGGGACAAGGGAGGGAGTGGAAGAAGAAAGGAAGAAGGAGGTGCCGTAGTGGAGGGCTCCGGAATAATTTCGACCACCTGGGGATCTTTAACGTGCACTGACATTGCACAGCACACGGGCGCCTTAGCGTTTTTCCTCCATAAAAACGCAGTCGCCGCGGTCGGGTTCGAACCCGGGAACTCCGGATCAGTAGTCGAGCGCCTAACCACTGAGCCACTGCGGCGGGGCCCCTCTTAGCCCGTGTGCACTTTCGGAACGTAGAACCCACCTTACATTTCCCTCCATAACAGTGAGATTAAGCACCTTGGAACAAAATGATAGCTCCGCAGGATTGGTTTTCAGTAAATGAAAGGCGCGGTCCCTATCTCACTTCTCGGTGGACACCTCAACCACGCCGTGTGGGAACGGAGGAAAGTGGAAGTGAAAGAGGAAAGAGAGAAAAGTGCCGTAGTCGATTGCTCCGGAATAATTTCGACCACCTGGAAATCTTCGTTCACTGAGGGACCACAAGGGCGCCTTTTGCGTTTCGCCTCCCGGTAATATTACGATTGCTCTTTACATGCTTTCTTAAAGCTTGCACAGGACATAATGTACCCTAGGCAAATTGCTCGCGTCGTCATCTGCGATTTATACGGGTGCGAGCGCAATCGGCTGAGATCGTACAATCGCACCCTGCGCGTGATACAAATCTTACTTGAAAGTCTTCAATTTTTCTTGGTGCTCTAGGATCCGACCCGAACGTACTGCTCAGCGATCTAAGTCAAGTCGTCACTGAGTATGGGTAAGTTGGAATCGATTACAATGTCCAGTAAAAACGCGTTATAGCTGCCGCTCGCGGGCAATGTTATTTTCTCGAACAATCAGTGGGTACAAGCAGGAGCAGTATGAAAGCGAAGACCACGGATTGAGAAAAACAGTAGCGCCGACTCCGCTAATAAGAGGGCGTCCACTTTGCTACATTCTTAGAAGGCTTGGCAGGGCATCCGTTAGCTGGCGCTCGGAACTGGCATTTCCGCTGGTAAAACTAGTGACCCTTGGTAGAATGCTCACGCCGCGACGCCGCTCTGGAGGTTCTGGGGTCCGTGGAGCCGGACGCTTTCTACACCTTATTAATGCGGAAGCATTATGGAGGTCAGCAGCAACTAAACCCAGCGGCGTCGACGTCGTCCAGCAACAGTGGTCCGAAAACATCCAATGACCGTAGGATAGTCAACCGTAGGATAGTTATGGGTGATTACAGGCAATGAAGCAAATACGTTAGACGAGACAGTAATAATTAGTGATAGTGGTAGTTTTAGAATGATAAAATTGGCAGTGGCTTAACTTGGCTAATCCTGGAATTCAGCGAAAAGCTTCTGCTCACATGGTTACTCATCACGTGGCTTCACATCACCCCATCGGATATTCTTAAGGTCAAAGGTCAGCCCAAAGGTCATCCAGTGTCAAATGTCAGAAGGGAAAGGTCAACTAAAGGTCATGGGTCAAGGTCAGGGGTCAAGGGTTCGACAGCATAACTGTGCCACATATGGTCATACACCGCTATCCTTGGTTTGGCTGAAGGTCGTTCAAGGTTGTTGTGCTGCCTACCCGAAGACTGCCTTACCTTGCGTAGTGAAGCTAACATACTGTTTTGTAAAAGTGAGTGCGCTAGAGGAAGGCTTACCTTCTTCTTACTTCCTTCTGTTTAGTGTGTACCGAATGAATTGATGCATGATCTATTGATTGATTCAGTCGTTTAGTCACATACTTGTTGATTGGTTAATTCATTTATTGAGTCGCTGATTGAGTGACTGAGTGCATAATTGATCAACAGATTCATTTATTGACTGGCTTATTGACTAATTTATTTATTTTATTGAAGGCGCCGGCGAGAACACGAGGAGGATGAAAATCAGGACGAAATAATTCCCGTCATCAGCTGCTGCATCCTGGTCCTGTTTGTGATCATGATTATTCTCCTCCTCCTTGTCTCCAGCTACTATATCAGTGAGTCCTGTTATCAGCATCGAGGACTACTGTGGAAAGAGCCGCAATCCGTATAGTACGTCCAATATGAAATGGAAGAGTGAGTTTGTGCGCACAAGACCAAAATCGCATGTTGCATCTGCACTCGAATTGAAGATTACATAATTGCGTAATCCGTCCTGAGGAAAAACTACTCCCTTATTACTCTCTTAAGAGAGTAATTCCCCATTATAGTAATTACTCTCTTATTACAAATTACTCCACCTTGCAGGATTCCCCTAAACAGCTGACCAAAACTTGTTATAACAAAAAATGTGCACTTTTCGCTGATACTTGTGGAGAGATGATTGGCTGATTGCGGATCATGCATGTTCCCTTTTATGTTGAATTACCCGCACAGCATTTGTCATAGATACAAAGCCCACCTGGTTCCCTCCTGGGCCATACAATTGGACTCTTGCATCCCCAGCGTTCCAGATGCCTCGATGACGAGCGATAGCCTCATCGTCTCCTTTTCGAAGCTTAGTGCTTCCCAGTGGGGTCAATATATTTCACTACGCGGCATAGAAACAAAACCCTCGACCTGTATATCCTTACATAAAAGCTGCAGCTACCATTGCATTGACTGGGAGTTGTGGCGCCTTGTCACTTCCCAATTTCCTTAAATACAGCTGGGAGGACACTGCCTCCGATCCGCCTCCCCCGTAGGCTCGTGTTATTCATATAGAAGGAAGACAGGACAGTGGAATTCTTGACAACACAAAACGAAACTATCAAGAGCCGGGAGAGAAGGATCAGCCAGCTAGCCAGCTTACGACAAGATGTGAATAGCAGCCTCACACCTAGGAGGAAGCAGAGTTGAAGAGGGGGGGGGGTGCAGAGTGGGGAAGATGGTAAGATAGCAAGCACAAACTTTTATTGTTAATTCATAGAAACGCACGACGTATTATAGAATTATTGCGGGAGATACAAAGCTTTAGCAAATAAATTCGCAGTATTCAGGTTCACCACACCACCGTAGCATAATAATAATAATTGGTTTTTTGGGGAAAGGAAATGGCGCAGTATCTGTCTCATATATCTTTGGACACCTGAACCGCGCCGTAAGGGAAGGGATAAAGGAGGGAGTGAAAGAAGAAAGGAAGAATAGGTGCCGTAGTGGAGGGCTCCGGCATAATTTCGACCACCTGGGGATCTTTAACGTGCACTGACATCGCACAGCACACGGGCGCCTTAGCGTTTTTCCTCCATAAAAACGCAGCCGCCGCGGTCGGGCTCGAGCCCGGGAACTCCGGATCAGTAGTCGAGCGCCCTAACCACTGAGCCACCGCGGCGGGGCCACCGTAGCAGAGAATTCTATTCCCTAAGGGCCCGCACTATAAATGAATGATGACAAACTATCGTCGTATCGCTAAATGATTGGACTTTGTAACAATTATGAACTCTGGGAGATAAATATTACGGTGGTTGTAAATACAATGAGGATGCAACTCCTGTTTTTATCACTCTAAAATGAGCAAAGAAACTTTAAGCGTAGAGCTTTCGAAGGTTCTGCCCAGACCTTGAGTCCGCGACCGCTGGCAAATCCAAATGCTGTGGAGGAAATTGCAGTCTTTAATGTAGAATCGAAACTTTAGTCTGGTAATATACTTGGCACGCTACTCCAGATAACATTAACAGGAATTAAATGGCACAGTTTCACGCATTACCCACACGCACAGACGTACTTTCACATCATTTACACAACGCGTATTTCATTACCAGGCCTTGAGAAATATAAATAGGGTCCCTGTCGCCCCTTCTGGAGACCACAATACGCAGTGCAATGTTGGAGAGGAGGACGGAGTATTCGCAATGTTTGGAATATTCGTACTACAAATAGTAGAGTCTGAGTGCCAGAAGACTCGAGATGTTATGAGTATAAGGCATGCTCATGGTAAAATAAGCCACAGACCGAAAGAAAGCGCACTAAATTCACCTAAAGGGCAGGAAGTGTACACATGAATGGTTAGGGCCATGAAATGTTAAAAAAGTAATAATGTCTTAAGTTTTTAAATACTTCAGCCCCTCTCTCAGACCCATAAACTGCCCTTCAAGCGATCAGGGTGGCTCGTCATTAAGAGCTCGCTTGGAAGTTAGTCATATCTGTGCTAAACACCTGAAAACTATTTCAACGAATGCTTAGTCACATGACAAATCTTACTTTCCTTGTTTTTAGACTGCCTCTTTTTTTTTTTTGTCCCTGAGTTCGGGATACTCGCAGGCTGACGCCTTGAAAAAGGCCTGGCTTCATGTTAAGTCAATGCCACTGTCGTTTTCGGCTTTTAATTGTGGCACGGATGCTCTTTCAGATGACTACGTGGACGACACAAGTAAGCACTGTCTGCACGCATGTGTCTTCTTGTATTTTGTTGATCACGAGATTGATTTTTAATGTTTGAAACCGTCAAAACTGTATTCATTTAATAACAGCATGTAAATGCTAAGCATAGCGGAAAATGCCACTTGGGTCGCAGAGTGCTAAAAGGTAAAAATATAACCAATGTCATAGCTTTGTATTCATTATAAAAAAACTAACACCGCACATTGTACCAGTGGAACAGAGGAAAACTGATAAGCTTTCTCGCAAGTGGCGGCGGTGGAAACTTTTATTGCCAACGATGTAAATGGTGGGGGCGAAGCCCCATACATGGCACTTGGATGCTCCCTCACTGTGAGGAAGCACCGGTACATAGCGAAGGATAGCCCTTGGAGAGCTATCCTTCTGAGAGCGCTGGAGATGAGCCGGTGCTGGTCTTGAGGAGAAGTTTCGGTCATAAGAGTCTCCCAGTTAGACTGCGCCACGGTCGGTGATGGGGTATGAGGGAAGGGGGGGCATGTGAGCAGGGTGTGTAGAAAGTCTCCTGGTTTGTCGCAAAGTTTTCATGACAAGGAGAAATGTTTCCTGGTTTGTCACAAAGTTTTCATGACGAGGAGAAATGGTCTCAGTGGCAGCGGCTGATTTATTTTAAAGCTCAGGTCTGGAGCGCCAGTTTTTTGGTCACGTGGTGGCGGCCTCGGCACTCCACGGCAGAGCGAACGAGCAGTACAAGAGAGGATGAAAGCATGGCGACAGCCTTTGAAAAGAGAGCGAGGAGGAAAGCGGATGAGGAGAGTACGGTGGGAGCATGAGGAAGAAAGCAGAGGAGGATGCTAAGGCAATAGCATTAAGAGGAGAGTGAAAGAGGTGGATAAGGTGTGGAGTATTCGGAGGAAAGCGAAGGAGAAGAGTAAGGCGGGAACATGAGAAGGAAAAGCGAAGGAGGATGTTAAGGCTGGCTCGTGAGGAGGAAAGCCAATGAGGTAGGTACGGCGAAAGCACTAGGGATAAAGCAGGACAGGATAGACGAGTGGGCAAGGGCGGTGTCACACTGCTCCATGCTGCTCCGTCGGCGCCGGTTTCTGCGAAAAGAGCCGCCCGAGCACAGGCTGGGTGGCGACGGCGCCAAATGGTAGATTCATCTCGCTGGGCGCTTTGCCGAAGCCGAGGCCGTTTGGCACTGTGTCTTCTGTCTCTGGTCGCCTACGTTTCAAATACGTCAGTAGGTATACGTTCAAATTTCTCTCTACCAAATATGGAAGCCATCCAGAGGTTTTTCCTGAAAACGAAAACCGTGATGTCCGTGTAGAAGCTTTCCACGAAATGAAATGAGGGATGTGCCGAGGCTCCACACATAAAAACGTTCAAACACTTGCACAAACATACAGTATTACATATGATTACAAGAAAAAGCGTGGCACTGTCATCAACCAAAACATAAATTAAACACCAGGCCTTTCGGAACCAGATTAGTTCCTACTTCAGGAGTAACCGAGCTGGTCCTGAAACGTCGGAGTTTTCCAGTTGCGTCTTGGTTGGAGACACCACAAGCTCATTCCAATGCAACAATACAAGCTTCTTCCTACAAGCTCTGTCCCAGCCACACCGGCGAGTCTGTAGAAATGCTTATTTTTGAGTCTATCGCGTAAGCGCCACACTGTTCTAGTTTTTAGTTAAAGTTCAGTTTTGGTTCTTCTCAATTTTCAGCTACCGAACCTCCAACATATTTGAGCAAATGTTAGCGTAAGATTACAAGTGGCACTTAACCGAAACGAGCGAACTTTTGTGCCGCTGTTATACCTTCAAGCCATGTCCGTCTTGAACGTTGTTTGTTTAATAGTCGGTAATAAGTCGTTTGCCGGCACGTTCGTGTCTGCAGATACGCCGAAAGCCACTTACAAGCCTCCTATCAAGGGCGACCGTAAGTTCACTCAGTTCGACTTTACGTACAATTTTTCTTGCTGTTCGCTACCAAAATAAAAAAAAAATCTTGTTTCATCAGCCTGTCTCATATATATATTTCATGCTGAAAGAATTGCTTACTAGCATGCTGCAAACTCTCGAGCAAAGTTTTTTAGTTGCTTTAAAAGCAGTCATATTGTGAAGCTAAGTAAATGGTGAACAACAAAATCGCATACTCTGAAATATTCATAGATCGTGTTCACAATCTTCACGTGCCTATAGCAGCCTTTTACGCGACTCCAAATAGCGATGCTGGCGTGATAGTCAGCTGTTATAGCTACTAGAACGCATTCCCTGACAAGTTGAAAATGACATGTTGAAATTCGCCTTAGAGCAAGAGCCACTAATCGTCTTTGTTATTCTTCTTGTTCGTGATCCTGCAGCAGCCCCGACTGCTACATCGTCAATCACCTCTGCACGTGAGTTCACAACTGCCGAAATAGACATGTACAGTCTTGATCAAAAGTCTTGAGACCAAAGGATTTTCTCTTCAGCCGCTTAACAGAGCCATTACGGCACTATTAAAGGCCGAATGATCTTGAAAAGCTAGTAGAAGGTTTCTCCTTGTGATATAAAAGCTTCCTGCTTGACTTGTGTTTTGGGTGATCCGCCACATGGAACATTCTAGGAACATTCATTTCGCTGCAGCTGAACGCTGCGGCCTTAAGACTTTTTACCCAGACTGTAGTTCTTGAAATACTTGGAAAACCGTCGCTTTCAGTGCTTCCTCCAAACTTTCCGTGAAAGTTAGCAAACTTTCCACGTCAAAAACGTTCGTTCGGGGTTATTCAGCGGCGGCTGCGTTTTTATGGAGGAAAACGCTAAGGCGCTCGTGTTCTGTGCGATGTCAGTGCGCGTTAAAGATCCCCAGGTGGTCGAAATTATTCTGGAGCCCTCCACTACGGCACCTCTTCTTCCTTTCTTCTTTCACTCCCTCCTTTATCCCTTCCCTTACGGCGCGGTTCAGGTGTTCAACGTTATATGAGACAGATACTGCGCCATTTCCTTTCCCCCAAAACCAATTATTATTATATTCAGTATCAAAAGGCTGAGCTGAAAGACGCCTGCTTTCTATCCGGACCTAAGACTTACCCACAAATGCACTTAGACCATGTTTTTTTTTTCTGTCATGTAGTCCCTTTTTTGTGTGTCACCAGTGGTTTGGCGAGGCGCTCAATGAAAACAAGGTAGCGACTTCGCAGAATTCTCCTCCAAAACTTGAAAATTATGCTGGACGATATACCTGGATTCACGAGATTGTGTCCAAGGTTGTTTCGGACCCTCGGGCGAACACCGTTCGATTAATAATAATAATAATAATTGGTTTTGGGGGAAAGGAAACGGCGCAGTATCTGTCTCATATATCGTTGGATACCTGAACCGCGCCGTAAGGGAAGGGATAAAGGAGGGAGTGAAAGAAGAAAGGAAGGAAGAGGTGCCTTAGTGGAGGGCTCCGGAATAATTTCGACCACCTGGGGATCTTCAACGTGAACCCACACCGCACAGCACACGGGCGCCTTACCGTTTTTCCTCCATAAAAACGCAGTCGCCGCGGTCGGGTTCGAACCCAGGAACTCCGGATCAGTAGTCGAGCGCCCTAACCACTGAGCCACCGCGGCGGGGACCGTTCGATTGCGAGGAAGTGTTTTTTTTTTTGCCAAGCAGGGAATCATTTCTGTGGATTGCTATCACACACTGACTTGAAGCAAGTGGCTTCACTAGCACAGAACGAAGGCAATCCAAATCAAATCCAAATCAGGCAGTGCTCGGGGCTTGGCCTCTTATCCTTACATGCCATCCTGAATCCGCCGGTTCTCTTCTGAAGTAGTGAGTCACCTTAGCATCATTCATCGAAGCATAATCAATGCAGGCATTAGGATTCAGTTCACAACAATTCGTAAAAAGAGTGATTTCACAAGTATCACCACCTCAAGACATTAATTACTATCCAGATGAAGAAAGAAGGAGGGGGGGCGATCTTCTATCATCATGAAAATGAAGGCGCAAATAGAGCGGAGACACAGAAAGAAGACTGCAGGACAAGTCTTTCTGTCTCTCCGTTTTGTTGGCGCCCCCATTTTCATAATGAACAGCATCCAACTATCCCAACTTTCCATTCTGCGATCCTCTATATTGGTTTTTGTGAAAAACATGCCAAGTTGGCCTAAAAAAATAACTCACCTAGATATCTACATCGTGACTTAACAGTGGCTTCAAGGTCCCAGTCATACTTACCCGACTCGCTGCTGTCGTAACGAGTTATGTAAACAACGTCATTCTGAAGCACGTAAGCTGAAACGCACTCTCCGGAGCAGTACCGGAGCAGCCATTCGTAAACGACAGAGGTGTCCATATTGTTTTCCACATGCCTGGCTTGAGGTGTCAAATTCAAATGTGTCAAATTCTGTGTGCGAAATGTGTCAAATTCTAGGACACATTTTTTTTTTCATACGCTGTTACGACCACTGCATCCTGCACTAGTGCATTTTATATTTTTGAGGCAACGTCCACAGTGTGAACGCAGCGCCTGAAGTGGTTAACACAGCGCAGTTTACCGCTCATAAGGCCACTTTAGCTGTAGTGCTAGATTACAACTAATCGTGACTCAGCGGTTCCGAATATTTTACTTTCTTTCGCATAAGCGACCGGCCCTGGACCAATTCAAAGCAGCACGCCAGCAACAACGCCGCCGGTGGTAACCAACGGCACCCAGTCGCCAAGGCCCAACACAAGCTCGACCTCCAGCGGCCCGGTTAGCATTGGAACCGGGAACTTGACGAGGCAACCTCCAGCTTCGACCCCGATTACACGGTCTTCCGTGTTCCCAACACCCCCTACGGCTAGCCCGGTGTCTACCCGGGGCCCGGGGACGCAGACAACTGCCGCACGGACGGTGTCTCCCGGAATAACATCGAGGTCGACAGCGCGAACCATGCAGCCGACCGCAAGAACTACAAGGTCGCAGACTACAGCGACCGCTTCGAGAAGACCACCGGCGACGACGGGAACGACAGCCAGTACCAGGAGGACGACCACGAGCACGAGAACACCAAGGAGCACGACGGCCACGACTAGGAGGACGACCTCCACAACCACGAGGACGACGACGACCAGAACCACTACCACAAGGAGGACGACGAATCGCACGACCACGAGCACGACCACGAGCCCAGCGAGCACGACGCCTGGTTACAATCACAGTGAGTGTGCACGTACATCATCTAAACTGTACCAAGAGGTTAACAATCAATTGCATGACCGAGAAAGCGCCTTCCAGTCGCAGGGTTCACAGGCAGATGTCAGGTAAACGGGCAACTGTATTAATGCTATGGCATTAAAAGCCTCGTCAGGGAAAAAATGTGTCGTTGGTCATATAGTTCGCTCATTTATTGAAGGGAAGTGGCGTCACAAGGCTAGTTTGTTTCCACTGGCTATAGAGAAGTGGTTTCCGTTTATGGGGGTTTGACATCCCAAAGCGACTCAGGCTATGAGGGACGCCGAAGTTAAGTGTTCCGGAAATTTCGACTACCTGGGGTCCGGAAATTTCGACAACGTGCACTGACATCGCGCAGTGCACGGGCCTCTAGAATTTCGCCTTCATCGAAATTCGACCGCCGCGGCCGGGATCGAACCCGCGTCTTTCGGGTCAGCTGCCGAGCGCCATAACCACTGAGCCACCGCGGCGGCTTAGAAGTGGCTTCACGAGAGTGGATAAATTGGATAGAGGGAACTTACGTCACCAGACCGAAAGTAAGGTCACTTCTGGTAGAGGCAACAACATCTTCTAACGCTCTTGCATTGTCAATACATCAGGTAGTAATTGGGTGATTCTGTGAATTTTCAGTACGTATGGGCTAGGCGTGGGAAAGAACTGACACCTTTAGCATACTGTGTACCGTGTTCCCACTACCGCAGCACAAGCAGGGCGACTGCACATGCGCCACCGTGTACCGTAGAAGCGCACCCGGAGATGCTTTTTGCATACCGTTAACTGGTACTGTAGATACGAGAGTCCTAGCGACAACACGGGCGCCGCTGTTTCGCGTACGACAGTGAATACGCTAAGGATCCGTTCACACTGGCAGCAGCGTAAAGGAGAAGAAAAAAATCGATGTACTTTTTTTTGTTTTTTAGTCGGCTTTGTAATATGCATATCAGCGCAGAAAAAATTGAAAAGCAGCATAGAATGCGAAAAAGAAATAAAATAAAATTCAATGGCGTACGCTTGGGCATCATGACGGAAACGCATGAGTGGCCGCATCAGAAAACTTCACAGCTGCGCAGCGGGATTAAAACACGCGGCTGAGCGAACAGATCAGTTCTGCTGGCCAGTGCTTGAGACCACCACGCCATCCGCGCAGCTTAGCTTTCCTGCTGTTTGACTGCCAGTCCATAGCTCTGTGGCTTGGAAGCAGCCATCATCATCTTCCAACCGTGCGTGTGGAAGCGCCGTCAGATCAGGCCTGCAGCAAGCCACACGAAATGGCGGGAGATTCGAAGCAGTCAAATTCAGCAAAAAGACTCAATCCTATCGCAATGTCACCAAGCAATGGTAATTAAGCGACCTACAAATTTTTATTCATTAGACCTCAGCGTATTGACTGGCAAGCTGTTGGATTCATTCCACTGATTCAAGCCCATATTTCGTCTTTTCTTTCAGCTCCTCGTCCCGGAAAACCAACACGTAAGTGTATGCCCTTAACCCGCATTGCATTCAGAAGCGAGGTTTGCAACGGTGACGATTGGACTTTTAGTTTTCTTACTCAATGTCCACGCGGAAGAATTTTCGTAAATATTCATAGCTACATTTTTGTAAGGAAGATAACATGTTGGCGAAGAGAACATTACCTCCCCCCTCAGAATAATTAATAGGCGGTAGCTGTCTGGTCCGCTTACGTGCAGCTTTTGGGTTTTTTGCTAGAATCGCGCGGCCGTCAACATATCGGAACTATCTAACTGCAATAAACTGGCAAATCGGCCAGAGTTCCCGCAAGCTCACCAAACCCTCTTCGTTCTGAGCTTCGTCTTTTTCAAGAAAACAGCGCGAATTTGACAAGGACTGAAGGAGTACACACAAGGACAGGCGCTGACTTGTAACTTGCAAGTGTTAGTTGCAAGTCAGCGCCTATCCATGTCTCTCTTCCTTCAGTCCTTGTCTAATTCGCGCTGTTCTTGAAAATGGCATACCAACTCGCCCGATCATTAGTCAGTCTAACAAGGTTCGTCTGCTGGGCTGCTTCCTTCACAATACCTGCTGGCAAAAACTTAAGAGGTCACTGCAGAGACTGTACTGAAAAAATGCGAAAGCATTAGCGCTTGCCACGGCGTTGGTGGCTCCTAGTCGACGCCTTTCTACATTTACTTACCCACTCCGTTAAAATCCGACCTCCGCTCTCCGATGCTACCACTCGACGCCTCATTTATTAGCCCAAATGATTGCTCCTGTTAATGATCATTATTAGTCTAATGATCATCATCATTAATCAGGGTCACTTATTTGTCAATGACTACTGTTAAAAATCGATTACTGATGACTCTGACCCGATATTGTTTAATCATCGACTTTATATAATTCACCGCGCCGCTCTTCAGATCATGACTGATTACGTGTCCAGCTGATGACGTCACATCAGGCGTCACATTTTTTCGACACGTTTTGCGGACATAACATAGCCTAGTAATGTTTTCGCATTAATAATCTGGTGTGAAGTAAACCACGTCCCTTTAAATGCGACAGCGTTAGTACCCCCACGCCCGGAAGAAATTGTCCATCGTCGGCTTTGGCATCGGCGTCGGCGGTGGTGACCGTTTGAAGCTTCGCTGCCGGAGCGGCCGGAGCAACAAATTTTAAAAACAAATTTCTGCGCTCATAATTCACACGCCTGCAGTGACGGCGCCGAGGGGAGGCGAGGTATTGAACTGGCGACCTCACAAATTTACCGAGCGCATGCTTCCGACCTTGACGAAAAAGACGTTTCGTGATTATGCAGTCCTTACTAGGCCCCCTCGCTGAATGACCACGGCTATGCATAATCTTCATTTTATGCATCCTAAATTTGTAACAAGTAATACTTCGGAGGCAGCATGCCTGTGTAAAGTGCGGCTCGCCCTTCTTGCTCGCGCCACCCACGGAAGAATATCTGGGCACCTTCCATGATTCCTGACTTAAGATGGTTCTATGTAGAAGTCAGCTTCTGTGCATAGCGCAAAACCCTTCATCATGGTGGCCAATCCGGTTTTCTAGGCAGGAATAGAGAGAATCTGACGTCAGATTAATGCCACACCCATTTCCTACATGTTTTTGGCATTCTTTGCTGTCGCAATAAAGGGATTAAGCTCCCAAACCGTTGCTTTGCGGGCGCAGTCGTCCACCGATATGTCTATAGAACATTCGAACTCCGTGTCGTCTATGCCCCTCAGCGCGCAGAGCGACGTCTGGCGGCAGCGCCTGGTTTCGGAATAGCGCATGCCTGATGCTCAGATGACCCTCAAAGATGCGCAATCTCGAACCAGGCGCGGCCGCTAGACGTCGCTCTGTGCGCTGAGGGGCACAGACTACACGCAGTCCGAATGTTCTATGGCCATAGCAGTGGACGACTGTACAATTCACCCCCCCCCCTCCCACTGGAGTCACAAGGAAGGATGCAAAACTTCTGTGTCAAAGTACTGCTCATAAGTGCATTCGCAGCATAAGCATGGCATAAAGTCTTTAGCGCTGAACCCGAGTTCTCCCCCTAGGACGGTCCGCGTCGCCATGGTAAAATGGTTTCTGTTGTGCAGGAAAGCTGACTTATGGAGTTTTGCAAAGCGTCTTACCGATATGATATGTGCGCATGCGCCGGCACTCTGACCGAAGGGCTTAAAGGAGCACCAAAGACAAATCGAAGTTCGTCTGTACTGATACACTGGGGAATTCTAATGACAAACAACGCACTATTGCCGAAAACGAAGCTCAGCTCGTTTCAGGAAAAAAAAATCGCTGGTGGTTTAGTATTTATAAGCACGAATTATTGTACGAAAGCAGGTTTTTGCCCATGGACACCACCGCAACGTACCTGAAAGCGTGATTGAGGTGTCCACTGACCCAGGGAGCCAGTTACGCGCCTTCGCTTTCCTCAAATCAACGAATTCTACGATACTGTCAATGCCAATGTGCCCAGTGAACTACGGTTACCTATTGCTCTAGTGCCGCTTTCGTGCCAATACGTCAACGCAAACGTAAGCAGCGCACATCTCTCGGTCACTACCGCCGTGTAGCTCAAAGCGCAATTGAGGTGTCCGCTGACCCATGGAGCCATTTATGCTTGTTACCTTTCCTTTCGTGAGTTTATCGCACAGATGGAAGCTGATGAAGACGAAGACGTGCAAAGTACAGCGTGGCAGAGTGGTAGCTTAACACGAGGCGTGATCGACTCGACTGCGGCGATATCATAGAGCTATCGTGCAGTGGCCAGCGAAGCTGATATGTTCCCACCACCGCGCTTTCGAAACCCTGCCGCTGCAGTATTTATTTTATTTCTGCAGGTATCTGAGAGGCTTCAAACACATTTCGCCGTTTTCAGGATTGCTACTGAGATAGCACTTTCGCACTAAATCACCGTACGCAAGTGAATTAGGGTGCAGTCTAGACTAAGAGATTCTCGCCCAAAAAGAACTGTCTTGACGTCACTAGAGGTTACATGGGAAAAGGGCTGCTGATGGTGCCATCGGCATTCAATTTTCTTGTTTTTTCTGGCTTATAAAAGCTTCGTTTTCGGTGAAAACAGTGTCCTTGTGAGTAAAACGCACATAACGCACGACCTAATGCGCACCCGTTGCTCGCAGGAAACTTCACACTGATCTGCGTCTTCGAGTACCTCACGGGTCGGCGTCAGCTCTGGGAAAAGGTGGACCAATGCACGGACTACGTCTACATGCGAGTGTTCACTTACTTCGACGACAAAAAAATCAACCACGAACCTCTCACGTTTACCCAAAAGACGCTCAAGCGTAAGAGGCTTCCGCTAACATCACCTTCTCGGCGGCGCCCGTCGATATTAAGCACGAAATGCTTTCCGCTCCCCCTTTTGGAAAACTCAGGCGAACGTCGTCCGAAGCAGGTCGAACATGAAGCCGAAATCCACCGAAACATGCTGAAATATTCTGTTCGAAAATAATCCAGCAGGAAAATATATATATATAGATGCTGAATGCTATTTATGCGGCAGAGTATGCTTTAGAATTATAGTCGAGTAAAACTCAAGGAAGCAGCAGCTTTTCCTCGTCAAAGGACCCCCTCCCAGCCAATGGCGTCGGCCGATTCTCACGACCCTGCTAGTGTGACAAAGAAGGGAGTGGGATAATCCCTTCCCTCTATGGTCGAAGACAGACCCCTCTCTCCATTGTGGCAGCACTCCCTGCATTGTCACGCTGCAGGGTCATGAGAATCGGCGGACGCCATTAGATGGAAGCGGGTCATTACACGGGGAATACGATCTGCGTTTTTAAGTTGTACCCGACTATAGTGTTCCCCCGAATAGAGCCGCCCCACCCGCTGACGGGTTGAGACCCTGTGCACGGGTGGAGAGATACAATCCAGCAATCAGTGGGACCTGCCGCACCCCCTCTCCACTCTCCTCCACCCACCACCTGCCGCCTCCCACCTTTTCTGCATCTTCCCTTTCCCACTTTCTCTTTTCCTGTGGAGAGGATGATTGCCATCTTCATTTAGCCTCCTGACACCCGTAACCTCACACCCTCTTTTCGTATTCCCTCCCAGACTTGTCCTTTTACTCTCCTTTCGTATGAAAGTGTAGAGGGGTTTCTCTCTCTCTACTTTGCAGCCTGCAATCCGAGGCTTCAGATGGACGGACAGAGATTTTTCTAACACAGGGGTTCTAATGCTAACGCATTGGAGTTACCATACCACAACATTCAGCGGCATTCGAACTGGCATCGGCGCTAACCGAATAGCTCTGTTTACAGTTGCCTTAGACCATTCGGTCACCTCCGCAGCCTCAAGTGCTGTGTGTTCTCAGGTATCTTAGGCGCCGTTCATCTATTACATCTGAGCTTCCAAATGCCGGCGCCAAGAGCGCAAGCGTCGTGGCCTCGTAATCAGAGCAATTTAGTGTAGAGATACAAGGGCTCGTCTATGTCTCCAACGGAGACATAGCCGCACACGATGGTGAGAAAGCGGCGTAGGCTATGAGCAGTGGGCCGAGTGCTACGGCTCACTAACAGCGAAAGCAACACGAAACGCTCAGCACAAAAGAGCGACGTGGCTGAACACGACGGCTCGTAAGGCATACAGAGTGCCGCTGTTTGAGCAGTCTTGGGATTCCTGCAAGGCATTTCATTCTTAGGCCTTCACTTACTGAAGAGACAGGTTAAAAAAAGGTATTTAAAGATTGCGTTTGTAGCATAGTAATACTTTAAGCAATAACGTCACAAAGCGAACAGTATGTGTTAACTCTGTCAGCCACTTTGCACACAATTGTTCTCATTGCTATCTTATTGCATTACAAGTCTAAAATCATGCAATTCAGGCAAAGTTGCATTATGTCATATATCAACCAAGCCCTCAAATTGGGCAAAACAATAGAAAGTCAAGATAAACCGTGCAAAATTAGCGTTAACCCTGCTAGTTCCGAATAATTTTGATTAGCTTCAATAGTTCTGAATAATCTTGATTAGCTCCAAGCTAAGCCCCCAGTCATTTCCTTTTTTAATAGAAATCAGTGATCTTTAACAAAAACACCCTACATGCATAGGTTCGTGTTCTACACAGCTCCACAATTACGACGTAAAATAATCTTTTCACCGGGATTCACGGAACATGTACCTCAAACTGATGGCGTTGAAGCTGCAGTGTTGTTAATAACAGCGGAAATCTACGCGTTGAACGACTTCTGAGGAATTCAGTGGGAGCTGCACTCGTAATGTACTGGCTTCGAAGAGTGGTATTCTTACTCTCATGTACACCCTCTCTACACTCTTTCTGTGGTGGCAGACAATTTGGCGACGCCTCTTCACAGAAAGCCACGACCCTGCGGCCAAAATATAAGGCATACTAATTTGGCAACAACGACCTTAATCAAATCATGTTAGTTTATTCAGTGTCATGACGGTCATTTATTTTTTGCAGCGCTTATAAAAACAAGGCACTCAGAAATGCTTAAACGTTGTCTTTGAACAACTTTTAAATCTTGTTGGAACTTCGCGCCTTTGAATTTGTGGCATTTTTTGGTGCAAGAATGCTTGGCGGCACCTCGATTAACCTTTAGCACATGCTTCCTCTCTGCGGTTTGCCCCCAGGTTGCACCGTTTTAGCGGCGGGTAAAACTCATCGGATTAACCCTAGTTACTGGGTAAGATCGCTCATTAAGTGAAGTGTTGACTCCAGAAAACAAACCACATGAGACGTAGCGCAAAGCAGCACGGTGAGCACGTGGCCTTACTTCGAGCGTCATGCGGGAAATGCGGAGAGATGGCGCCACTATATGTGCTCCCGCCCCAATGCTAACTCAGTGTCTCTCTCCCTCTCGTTCGTTCTCAGCGTGGGTCTTCAACGCATACTTCGACACAAACGCCACCTATTGGCAGTACTTGGACGAGGGCCACCGCGAAGTTCGCGTGGTCATGGAGTTTACATATCCGCACGCCGACTGGTACATCGGCATGTGGGGTTCCACCTTTCTCCGGCTGCTGTGAGTATTCCACCTCCTCTGCGCCCAGTGCAGTAGGGTAAAGCCCATGAAACTATGTGGCCAGACGCGCGAGCCGAGGACATAGTCGCGCCGCCCACCTTAAGATTGCGAATAGTTAAACATGGGGTTTAACGGTCCCGAAGCGACACGTGGGTTATGAAGGGAGCATTTGGAGGGCTCCGCGCCACCTGGGGTTCTTTCACGTGCGCTCACATCGAACAGTCCACGGGCACCTTTTACATTTCACCTCCATTGGAACATGACCGCTGCTTCCGGGATTCATCCCGGGCCCCTCGGCTGAGTAGCCTAGAAGGATGCCAACATTGTCTCGTTGTCGTTCGAAGTCCCTGGAACTGCTCGCTTTCTTTCATTTCTGCCTTCGTTAGGTCCCTAAAGGCAACCGGTGCTTTTGCTTGTTTGTTTGTCTTGTTTTCTGCTTTTTATATATAATTCCCCTAATTCTGAGCCATCAATGGTTTGCTCCATCTTTCAGTCGCTTACTAAGCACGGGATTGCATTTCAGTGGGCGGAATTTAGTAAAAATGTTTTCGCCGAAAGAGAGCATTGCACTTGCTCGACACTAACAAAATGTGAGAAGCATATCGTGTTCTCGTTTCAGGTGACATTCTTTATTCTTCTTTATTCAATAATTACCCCGCATTTCCCGAAGGCGTTACAGCAGGGGGGGGGGGTACAAATTTGCAAAAAAGACATCTTCATTTACAGAGCGCACTTGCACTTCCGATAGGCGATTCCACTGTTGCACAGTCTTGGCAAAAAATGAATTGGCAAGCAAGTTTGTCCTTTATCATATTCTGCTATGCGGTAAAGTATCCTCGCGGATTTAGAAAAGGTGGTTCAGTTGAGGTGCTCTGGAAAGCTGTCTGATACAATGTACGCAACATCTTGAGGAGAGGTCGAAGGAATCTGTTTAAATTTTTCTTGTGTGAATCTAGCGGCGAAATTATTCGGAAGTTTTGTAACGGTGACATACACCAGTTTGGATTTAGGAGAAGGTGCGAGACAATAACTACGTTCTGCACCTTAAAAAAATTACGGGAGGCGTTCATACATAAACCGCAATATTTCTCCGTCGTCTTTGACCCAAAAAGAGCCTGTGAAACCAACTTGGAATTTCAGTATCCTGCCCGACCTACCTAACCTAGGTAAAAAGGCATGAACGGGGGCTAGTTCGTTGTTCATTGTTCAGGGAAGCGCTCTCTATTGCTTACCACGAGACGGCAACATACACGAAGGAACGATTAGACAGGCTTATTGCGTATTCACAACTGATTTAATTCCTCTGAAAAGAGCTTGCTTCTATACGCATGCATATATCGGGAGCTGCAAGGAAGGCTAAGTAGTTTTCAAAAATAAACTTTTTGAGGCAAAAATATGGCTTTTGTGGCATGGTGTTGCCAGGGTTGGCGGACGGCAGAAAACCGCTGAACCATATTAACTAGTAAGGTGGTTAAAAAATTATGCTAATTAACTTTTAACTATTGGAATTAGTCGTCTAGTTGCAATTACATATTTGTAGCCGGCTGTTAGTAGCCGCCATATCAGTTTTTGGAATTTTGTTGTGCTATGTTGTGTTGTGCATAGCCCCCCGAAAATTTACACCACTCTTCGGGTGCGTGGCTACGATCCGCATGCATCTCGTGTAGGGTAAATGCATTTTTACCGGCGGGTGCTCGCCATTGCACTCACCGGAGGAAGCCTGCATTGACGGACACAGAAGACACATAAGGAAAGAAGACTGTGTGGTTAAAAATTGTAGAGGTGTGCTTTATACGTACTGGGGGGTATTGCGCGCGAGAATACGGTAGCCAATCGCTCCTAACATTTCTTTGTCTTATTTTTTCCTGCAGTACGAACTTTTGGGAAGTTGAAAAGATACGTGACAGCCTACACTCCTTTTTACGCCAGCCGTTTATAGGATCGATCAATACTTCCAGATTCGACGGATTCGCTATCATCAATACGATAATTAGGAGCACCAGAGGGGACCATCAGATTGAGCTGACCGTAAACGTAAGTGTTCGCCAACTAATTTTCGTTCAGCGAAGTGACGTTCAATGCGTTCAGTGCGTTATATTTGAATGCGTCTTGTCTTTATTTATTTTTACGGGGGCGGAAGGGGGGAGGGGAATTGTGTATTCCATGGTTTGCGCGACAGATCTTCACCCTTGCACGCTGCATGCAGTATTCTCGAATATCACAGCACAGGTGCAAGCAAAGCATGATAACTTAAGAAGAACCAATTAAAGGCGTACACATCTTCATTTTTTTTTGTATTATCACCTCAGCGTCGACGACACAGTCGTTGCACTACCCGCAAAACCCCTTAGTGGCGAAACGGGCGAGAAAAGGAGCATGTGACCAGAGCACTTACTAGATGCTCTTCGGCTGTTCTACTTACGTGACACAACCCTCCTGCTTTGACTCAACGGTCATCTGATCGACGCTGCCGTGATATCGTTAACAAAGTAACAGTAGTACATAGTACACTTGTCCATGCACAGTGCACTTTGCGTACATGCCCGCGTTGGCAGGAATCAGGCACATATTCAAGGGGGTCCACCCCCCCCCCCCCCCCCCGAAAAAGCACTAACCTCCCCCAGCAGTGTTCTTGTTAGGCATAGGCCCTGTCCCCCCCCCCCCCCTTCCCCAAGCTTTGCCCTATGCAACTGCCTCGAGCCCCTCCCGAAAAAAAATTTTGGCTACGTGCCTGGCAGGAGGACGGCTTAGTCATCTTAGCATGGCAACCTTGCCTGAGTACAAAAGAGTTGGTGAGGAACAAGTGCCTGATGGAAAAGAAGGTATCCTCTATTTTTGGACAGTCTTTGCCAACAGTAACCAGCCTGCATGGTTTGCTTCTGAGTTGTATATTGAAGTTATTATCCCGGCCCTCAAGCTCTAAATCTCTATATGGTAAGGGGAGCCCTTGTCCTTACCTTTCAAGAACTTTTAGATCTTTAGGGAAGCCATAAGGTCTCCACTTTTCAAATGAGAAGCAAACAAAGCTGCCTGGTTCCTTTTGGCAAATGCTGTACTTGTGGTTTATGAGTTTTACCTTCATTTCTGCTATACTGCGCTGATGGCGGTATGAGGACTCGCCGCCATCTATGAATGTTAGCTATAGAGAACGACCGAATATGCATATATGAACACTAACCCACTAAAGGTCGCGCGTGAAATACCTATGGCGGAGCTTAAGTGTCTTCTCCAATTTAAGAATGAACACTTGTTTTCGCACGTCAGCTCGGTCTTAATACATTAAAACTCTACCAATTTTTTACTTTTATCCGGTGGAGAACTGTGTGACACCAACGTTCAAACCAAGGTCTTCATGAAGGCGAGGCGGATTTTCTGCCTCTACGCCATTGCTAAATGGGTAATGGAGACATATGGGAGGGGCCTTTGTCCTGCCGTGAGTGCAGTAAGGCTGATGATGGTGGTGATTATTTTCTTCCTCCCTTCAGCGCAGCATATTTCGTGGCCCTCGAAATCCTATTATACCCTCTGGGTGGAGCTACCTACACACCGCTGCCGTATGGCCCGGAGGTGACAGACTCATACCCGAGAGACACGTGAAGAACTTCTTTGGGTAAGGCGTGCCAGCCTGCCCTGTTTGTCCTCCCTAGCTTAGTGGGTCACCGACATCGGCGGTCGAGTGCTGAGAAAAAGGTTGCAGGGTCGAATCCAAGTGGAGGCGAAATGCGAGAATGCCCGTGGGCTGTTCCATGCCAGCATGCGTTATAGAAACCCCTCCAATAAGGCGTCCCATTGACTTTGCGCAACTCTGGAACCTTAAGTGTAAACTGAAGAAAATTCAATGCAACTGTTGTTCTTAGTAAAAGTTGATGATCTGGGTCTTTCTGACTATGTTTACGTTTGGCAGTTAGCAAAAGATGCACTTATCGCCGACAGAATTTAGACAGACGATCTCAATATTTGGTGCGCCTTTGGGTCTTCTAGGACAGTGGAGAACATCTTGACAGCAAGGCTTCGATGCATTCGCTGGCTACCTTGACACAGCAGGCCTGTATCCCACACCTGTCTCCCTGTCTCCCACACCGAACTAAAACTCATTGCGAAAACCCGCTATCAACGCCAGCACCACCACCTCATCGCTCTCACAATGGCCGGGTTACCCCGTACCTCACGTATCGTCCCGCCGGATTCTTGGACTTCGCATCCATGAAACATCTAATCAGGGCAATGTTGCTGCAGCCGTTAAAATATGGCACCAGCTTGCGCATCTAGTCCACTGCATTGTCTATAAGCAGAATGAGGTATGGGAGGTCCAAGCCAGGCAGGTAGTCCCTCACGCATTAGCCCTCACCAAAATGATCCGTACAGTTCCATACCTTACTCTAACCTGTCATCTAAGACATCACATTGAGGTTGTGCTGCGTACAGTGTGTAAGACCGCCCTTAATGTTCGCGCACATACGCAAACTGAGCGCCTATACTCTACGGGGCTAGCTTATAAGAGCTCCGTTTTCAGAGCGAGTGGTCTCTCTGTACCCTGTATTGATACAGGTCAATTTCTCTTTGTTAAAAGTGTCTCTTTAACACTGAGGTGCAAGCTGCACGCATGTCTTATATGCATACAATCAGTAAAATTGTGCTCAGAATTACTATATAAATTGAGTGATATTACTCAACAGTTTTGTCTATTTGTTTATAAAAAAAGAGGGGGCACACGTTTGTACCAACGATTGCTTAAAAACACCTAATATGTAGTACAAATCCGTACCTCAGTCTTTTCGACGGACCAAACTTGCATTAGAATTGAAAGTTGCTTAAATAAATATTATGAGGCAGTTGAATACAAGAAAAGCCTGAAAAGCCTAAGAAAATTCAAAAATGTATTTTTTGCAGCCATACTGGGTCGCGTCGAATCCGCCTTTTTCACAAGATGTGGCGCCCTCTGGCGTAACATGGGCGCCCTCGCATGCGCCTGTCACTAACATGAACTGCGCATGCGCAGTAGGAGCAGGCGGTTTCATTTTCAACCAATAGAGGCGCGCCTAGTCACTGCATAACCACTCCAGCGGCCTTGTCAAGAAAGGCGGATTGCACACGCGCGCTTGCAAAAAACACAGAACACCGACCTATTAGCCAAGGATGAAAACGCACCGAATAGTTTGTGGGATTTTTCGATGATATTCAGCGCGCCAAAATACGCACCCAAGCAGCACAGGTCATCAGCCCAATATTGCAAATGGATGGTTTCACTCTGGTCCCTTGATGGACCGGCATTTGCAATTACATTTCCAATATTGTGCCGATTACCTGTGTCGTTGGGGCGATACCTATAGGTACACCGTTGGCCGTTTGTCCGCAATTGGAGCAAGTGGCACTACGTGCTTCCCGCTGTACTAATGAGGGTTAAAGCCCGCCTGCAACTTACAGCACACTCGCATACTACATACATCAGTGTTTGTCAGCAGCCGTCGGTGTGCTCATCCTGCGCCGCTCATAATAAGAGCTCCAGGCAATGAGCGTACGCTTTCTCGACGTTTGTAGACACCTGGGATGCCATGCTATATAACAAGAGAAAGGCGGGTAACCGCGACGTCGTGGCGAATGCTTAAAGCCATTGGTTCATCGCTCTTATTTGAAGCGCATTTGTCGCTTCATTTGTGAGTTGTACCCCAGCATGGGACTCATAAATTCGTTGGCCATCGTCCGCAGTGTGGCCGACATTGTGGGCTTGAGCACCAGCAACACGACGGACGAGCCCAATCTCGTCCAGCAGGCGATGTACAGCCCAGGTTTCTACTGGGCCTCTCCGCCCAACCCGATTCACCCGCCCTACCCCGGCATGCGAGGCATGGTGAGTTTGCACGTCACCGTTCACGTACCCCCTTCACCAAAAGTAACCGAGCAACAGGATTTTGCTTCTCAACAGTATAAAAGAGCCTTTACAGCACCCCTGGAGACGGAATTGTGACCGTGAGGGCAAGGTCTTAGCTTTAAGGGCTGCGATAATTGCTCCGCTACGCGACTAAGAAACAAACCACCGTTGCTCGGTTACTTTTGGCAAAGACTACGTGCTGCTACAGCTTCGACAACCACGTAGTCCTCCTCGCTGGGCGGCCTGCTGAGCGCGAAGATCTTTGGTTCGAAACCCACCACCGGCAACCCACCGGTAAAAATGGGTACAAGAGTCCCCCGCCCGGCTTAACTTAAGGGTGTACGCTTGAAAGAGGCTCTGCAAACTTCGCTGCAGATATCGCAGTAATTTGCACCCAAGCTTCTACGGGGTGTTATAGCGAACACTTTCGAAAACTTACAGAAGTATGAAGTTTGAAATAGCAATAAAACCTTTTCAGAAACAAAGGGTCAGCCACGTTTGACGTCAGTTATTATAAGTCTTCCTACTTACTTGCATAATTATTAGCTAGATTAATTTTTTTATTCAGCACAGTCTGTTAGTCAGCGTCAAAAGAAAGTTACAAGCCATGGAGGAGGCGATATATCGGTTTTTGAAACGACGAAAAAGTCATTGTATAAAGCTGCGGAGCATGAGGAAATCCGAGAGTTTTTTTCGAGCAAAAACTTGAGAGAGAGCATGAGGCGCTCAGGAAGCTCGGTGAAAGTTTGTATAGAACTTCTGGAGTGGAAGCATCACCCGGAAAGGGAAGCCGACATCCGCCATCATGCAAGTGTCTGAAACGACGTATCCACGAATGGTCGCTCCATACCAGACGTCCCATTTGTGGTGGGAGACTATTTCGCATTTCTCTATAAATTTTAACGCTCATTTGTTTGATGGGGAACAATACTCCGGGGCAAATTTTTTCGCGCAAAATATTTTTTTGGTCGCTTGAGCCTTTACTAAACTTACCGGCTAAGCGCTAAGAAAGGCATCAGGGGAAATGTTGCAAAAACCAAATGTTTGGTGTGTCATTTCGGTATTTCTGCGAACGCAAGTTCAAAATTAAAGGACAATAAGGCATGCAGCTGTTTCATTATTCGTTAATGTTCGTTCCTGTGCCGTCAAAATGTATTTCAGGAATTTATAAAATCTGACTTCAGGCACTGCCGTCAAGAGTTTTAAAGATGTCACACTAGCTTCTTAGGTTATTCAGTTAATAGTAAATAATATGTTATAATTAATAAGCTTCAGACTTGAAGGGATCAAGACATCCTTTTTCTAGAATAAATTTGCGCAAGCTGTTTTTCTGCATGCACCGAAGGGGCATGAATTTTTTTTAGTTTTACAACTAAATCAGACGAGGTCGAGCGACAAGCCTGAAACAGTTGAAAAAAAAGACCGGGCTGAGTAAGGTCACTACATAAAATGTCCCGATACGGTAATTGAATGACGTCTAGCAGGCTCTCAGTTTCCAAGTTGCATTACTCGGGGAAAACGTTTTTTTTTTAAATGTAAATGACCTGACTACTTTACGAGAAATAGACAAGCCTAAATAATAATGGTAATATTTTTTTATTTCTTGCAAAAAATACAAGTTCTGGCCAGCCAGACTCAATGTGCTTGAGTGGCAGCGTCCGTCAGCAGGTAACGCGTCTGGCATATACTGTCAAACGAACACTGCAACAGAAACGATTAGAAATTGCCACTTCGTAAGGAACAAAAATACATTCCATCAAACAGAGTAGTGAAGTTATCTGCATAATGTAACAAGAAAAGTTTTATTTTATTTTTAGAGTAAAACAAATATTTCTTGAAGTGTTTGGTTAAGAACAAGTGGATATAATACTTGCGAAGACGTTCCCCTTACCTGGTACCTACTCTAGGCCTAAGACGCGATCGCTAGTAAAAAGATCTCGAACGGGAGCGTATGATGTACAAAGGCCTCGTTCATGAATAATTAGATACAACTGTTTCATTAAACAGTTTGGAAAACTCGGGCATATATACAAATTTAAAAATTGGCGGTGGTTTAGCTCTGGATAAACCTGGAGTGACGCGATAGCTACAGCTGGCCGAGTGGAACTTGCTCAGTTGAATTGCAAAGTCAGCGTTTCGCCACTCCGTTTCTCTGTGCATTCCTTCTTCATCTTCGTCCCACTTGGCACGGCGCATGCGCACAGCTGTTGCACCGCGGTTTCGCCGGTGCGCCGCGCCGCCGGCAGCTGCTCCGCATCACGTGACCAGCCTCGGCGCCGCGCCACCGGCAGCAGCTCCGCACCACGTGACCAACCACGTGACAGCGTGGCGGCGCAGCCACAGGGCGGCTCGAAATGCTACCGTAATGTAGCTGTCACTAAAAAAAGCACTGCAATATTATCACGAGAAATACCTTCCACAACACAGTTAAGGGCAGATTTCAGTATCAAGCTTACCTTCTGCATCGGAAGAATGAGCCATTACCTTCAATATTTCCATAGCAGTAGCTTACAATAATCCACTATTCAAGATTTTCGTCCAAGAAAGCTGTACTTGTATTAACAATGGTGTGTGCAAAGTGCGGCGCGCGTGTGACCAATGACTGCCGAGTTTCCCGTCATCAGCACACGCGCGCCGCGAAGACAACTGACTTTTTGACTGTTTGTGTAAATAATGTATATAGTATATTTATTTTGCATTTATAGTGTTCACTTTCAATGTTTTTATGCAGTGCATATTTATTTTATGTAGTGTACTATTTACCTCCCCCCATGTCTTTCTTCTGTCCCCTCACCTCTTTTATTTCATTTCTCCCACCTGCCTGCGATCCTTCTTTCCGCTGCCCCAGCTCAGGTGCCGCCGCACGTGATGGCAGATGCCGGGGCTAGCAAAAATCTTTTACCTTCCTTTTATGTTATTTTAAATAAATCACTACCACCATTAACAATGGCTCGACTTTAGACGGCAGTGCACGTCTCAGAGATGCCTATCATTCCCACCGCTAACACACAAAGGCTTAAGGGCGGGTTCACACTGGTGAGTCCAAAATGTCGTGCGACCGATTTCGGTCTATTAGATACGGTTTCCGAGGTTATAGGAAAGCTAGGAAAGCGGGGAGGGAGCGTAGCAAATCGATTTAAACCTGTCGCGCGACCTCCACGACTCGCCGGTGTGAACCCGCCTTAACCGCCATCTTAAGATGGCAAAGATGTTGGGGCCGTTCATGGCATGGTTTCGTTTTCTTATTCGATTATAAAGCGCGCCGTTTGGAGGCTTGATTTTTGTTAAACAAAGTGCGCTTTTGAATCTGGCAAATACGGTTCTTGTATACCATTCCTATACGAGTGGAGTATATAGGTACCCGTGCCTATACGCACCTGGTTGTAAACAAAACCTACTTGTAAACAAAAGTTAGCGGGATAACAGTTTGCGGGTTAAAAAAAAAGCTATTACCGTCCGCTCAGGTATACCACTTCACTAAAAATGCCGGAAGCATGCGCGGATATCACGCGCTATATCGGGTGACGTGTTTTCGTTCATTAAAGGGACGCTGAGGAGAACTCTATCATTTTTTTTTGTTAGCAAAATCTGATAGTTCGGCATTTCATGGCTTTGTTGCCGCTTGTCCGGGCGCGAAAGATGCATTTATTTCAAAGAAATTTGGATTCGAAGATGAAAAAGTTTTTCCCGCCGCTCTGATTCAAACTCACGGAACTCTTATGACGCCACGGCAACTCTTATGACGTCTCAGAACGGAGTGACGTGACACGTGACGTAAACGCAGACTCCGTGATTTCTGCAGGCTAGCGGTACGGTGCGCAACCTTCCTTTGCCAGCCTCAGAGATTCGTGGCTTCCATGAAGTAAGAAAAATTCCTCCAAGGTGGCGCCTCTTGTCTAAAGGAAGTCATCACGCTTGTACTTGCGAGATTGGCCTGTGGCGGCGACACCTGTATTTTGGTTCTTGCTGTTTTCTACATTACAAGAGCTTTGTTTTCAGTAACAGTGGCGTTTTTGTGATCAGGCGCTGCTATTCTATCGATACAAGCCAACTTCAATTTCTCCTCAGTGTCCCTTTAATTCTTGGACTTTTGCCCATGGCTATGTATAGATCAAGACCTGTTATATACCCCAAGCTGGAGGTACACAGGTATACCTCCCCTTCTATATGTCAAAATCGATTTGTTCGCAGCTCCAAAGGAGTCCTCTTTGTCCCCTGATTACACCTGCGCATGGTAGTATACCTCGATGCGTACTTTTCTTCCTCGCAGCTGGACGCGTTGAGAGAGTTCCCCCACTGGAAGACGGTGCTTAACCGCCGCAGTATATGCTTCTCTGTCTCATCGGCGATAAACTATGCTAAGAGCAGCGGCGCAACCATCGACTTCAAGCAGGAGATGCCGAGTCGAACAGACGCCGTCCAGCGCTACACCCGCTTCAGGGTAAGCAGCCCGACAACTGCACTTCCCTCACTCGTTGTAGGGGCGGATACCGCCTTTTTCAAAAAACACGGTCGTTCTGCGCATGCGTGCCTCTTCGTCTCCAACTTCATTGTTTGAAAACTATGGCGGAAGGAAAACTTGGAAGAGGATGCCAGAAAGTGTGCCGGAAATCACGCGCTTTCGCAAGGACTGGTGGGAGTATTTGGCCGCGCAGCGGCGTCGTCTGCTGCATTGTCTACTGCGCATGCGCAAGCGTGCTGAGACGACGGCCAAGTAGGGGGGACGCAGGGAGGAGCAGGATTCAAAAATGTGACGTAACATGCCGTAAATACCTGTCCTGAGTTCTTTACTTTCTCCGTGTTGAAAACAAAACCGTCAGCTCTACTGCGTATGCCCAGTCCCTGTTAGTGATGGGCGTATGCGATAGATGGCGGCAGCTGTCGAGCGTACACTTGCTACTTCGCAGGCACAGCTGACTCTCGTGGATCCGAATCGCGCCTGCGTGTTTACCGCGTGCCTTTCATTTCATTTCATTTGTTAATACCCCTAGGCTATTTGCCATTACAAATGGGAGTGACTAAATAGATAATACATTAAACAAAATCAAGCAACGCAAAAAAGAGAAAAATTACAAGTTGTTAAGCTCCTAAATATACAATGTTAGCTAATGGATTTTTAAAACGATGATGGTCTTCAATGACAGCGATAAGTCCGGAAAGGCGGTTCCAGTCCTGTAATGTGCGTGGAATAAAGTTGCGGGAACAGGGATTAGTGCAGCTATAAATAATACCAACTTTGTGGGAGTGGTCAACGCGGGCAGACCGATAGGACGGATTAGAGATTATTTCATTGCTTACGTGGGTGTTAGGGAAGTATATTTTGTGAAAAAGGCAAAGGCGAGAATTCTAGCGTCGAGAGGCAAGTGACGTGCCTTTGTTGTCAACCAGTAGCAGGCGAATTTTCGGCACTCCCCAGAGGTCACCACATCTTGTGAAAAGGCAGCTGTGCTAACACGTGCAGAACACCAGACTGCGTCATTGGGTGGCCAACCTCTAGCGATGAACCATTAATTTAACTGCCACCTGTCATGGAGGCAGGGCGGGCGCGCTGCCTATCGAGTGTTCGGGACGCACTCGACGTTACAGACGCCAAGCCGCGTCTAGTTGCCCGGTACACCGCAGCTTTCGCTTTCTAACCAGGTTCAGCAGTAGTTAAACCGCAGCTAATTTTTTTTTTTCATCTTCTCGGTGTGCGCCTAACGATGGTGCGTCACCAGTTCACCACCCGCGTCAACGGGACGTACCCGGTGGAGGAGCTTAAGTACAAGTACGAGTTCGACAACACGACCCATACCCACTTCTGGAAGGGTCTCTTCCAGCGGAACTTGACCGGGTTCTTTGCTTACGACGACGCCACCACGCTGAAATATAAGGTACGCGCTATGCCTATGCTGCGCTTGATTGTTTGGTTAATTATTAATTTCCGCACTCAAGTTACGTGACCACATTACACTGCTGCGGTAACTAAGTTGTAAACAATTCTGCACACGTCGTTTTCTCTATGATGGTGATGTGTCTGTCTAGTTTTCCCTTAATTTTGCCGGTGCCGCGGTGGCTCAGTGGTTACTGTGCTCGGCTGCTGGCCCGAAAGACGCGGGTTCGGTCCCGGCCGCGGCGGTCGAATTTCGATGGAGGCGAAATTCTAGAGGCCCGTGTACTGTGCGATGTCAGTGCACGTTTAAGAACCCCAGGTGGTTGAAATTTCCGGAGCCCTTCACTACGGCGTTCCTCATAGCCTGAGTCGCTTTGGGACGTTAAACCCCTATAAACCAAAACAAACGTTAATTTCGGTTGCAAACACCCAAAACTATTTTGAAGAAAAGAAAATGAGTGTGGTTTGCCTACACAGGGTGTTTCATCTAAGACGTACAAATTTTTTAAAGCAGCCTTTTGAGTTAGAAGAACGCTTTTTTCGGCATAGCATTTTCAGCGTTTAGTACATCAGGATGCGGCTAAGATATGCCAACTAGCAGGCTGGTTAAATAATGTGAATAGTTAACTTTTTAACTATGCACTTAAGCTCCTTCATTATTAAGGCGCATGTAGCCCACCGTCAGTAATATTCGTATCAGTTTTCAGAATTTCGAATACGCGATTATCCTCGGCTCCATGCCCCAACCAATTTTGCCTACATAGCGCCAAAATACGTGCGCTTTCGAGAGGCTTGCAAGCAAAGAAATCTCAGCAGTGCACGTAACTTGTCGAAATAGCCAAAATTTGTTTGGCCTCAGCACCGAGGGTAACCATGCTTTCAAATTTCTAAAAACTTATATGGATATAATTATGATGGGCTGCACGCCCTTCAGTAACTATGGAGCCTAACGGTAATAGTTAAAAAGTTAACTATTCAATATTAGCTGACCAAACCAGCTTGCTAACTTAGCACGTCTTAGCTGTATTCTGGGGTACCACACCGCTGACAAAGCTATACAGAAAAATCCGCCCTTTTAGCTTAAAAAAACCTATTTTTAAAGATTGTGTACAGTCTTAGGTGAAACACTCCGTATATATATTTTTTTCACACTAAACAGATACTCGATATCTGGAGACATTTTTTTTTCTAAATATTCGATTCCTATTCGAAACTCAGCAGTCGCGCACCCCTCCTGAAGAGCTTTCTTTCAGCAACCGCAACGTTCAGAACTGTTTCTGTGCAACTTCTTACGCACCACGCTATTAAAATAAAGCGAACAAACGTAAAATTTTCTTGACTGCTGAATAAGTGGCTATTTTCTCTGTGTTTTGCAGGTGGAAGCAATGACCGCTTAGTTGAAAATTTTTTATTTTCTTTCATTTCCAGTACTTTGTAAAAGAACAATCATATCCAATGCTTACCATTCTTCAATACAGTTCGCCACGGTGTCTCAGAGGCTTTGGCTTTCGATTGCTGGTCCCAAGGACTCGGGATCGAATCCCGGCCACGGCTGTCGCATCTCGATGGAGGCGAAATGCAGAAAAAAACGCCCGCGTGCTGTGCGCTGTGAGCACATGTTAAAGAACACCAGACGGTCTAAATTACTTCGGAGCCCTTCATTCCGGCGTTCCCATAGCTCATGTGTGGCTTCGAGACTGCTAAAACCGACATATCGTACTTTGTAATCGAGTTTGTGCTAATGATCCGCCGTTCTGCTTATTCTCTCTGTCATGGTTCCTCGAAGTTTCATTTAAATAGTCCACTACTACTGACTATAGTACTTTCAACTAGCAGCAGTCTTCAAGCGCTAATGTTTCAACACAAGCAGCCTTGACGCCTCAACAGCACCGATTTTTTTAACCCATCCTGTACATGCATCTTAACATTGTATCTTATGCATACCCGTTAAAATCCTGTCTCTGTGACGCTGCGGGAAATTCTAAATACGTCAATATACACTAGTAAATCATTGGTGATTCTTCCCGTCTTTTTTCTCCTTCGTGTCATCCTGACCTCTTTAAACTGGATGAATGTGCTAAATTTTTGCTATGTTTTTTCTTTGCAATGATCCACAAGTCATCGGCACAAACGTGATCACCATATGATTTTGCCCCCACTCTGTAATTAACCTGGTGATTGAATCAATTTTCCTATGCAATTTTGGTTTCAACAGCCTGACTGTGAGACGTCACATGATTGAGATCACAGGACGCATACATAAACTGCAACATAATTATTGGTTTGTCGTCTAAATTTGGTTCAGTTTCTCTGCTGGCCTGCCTGAAGAGCTGAAGTGATATCGGCTGGGCAAACCGGTAATATACTGCAGCTTTGGTATTCCTCAAGTCATCTCCAACTTCTGACGTCACGCGTAATTAAACTACAACTGAAACTACACTAAAAATAAGTACAGCTATAGTTGAATGCAACTTAGGCAAAAAGAAGTTGATAACAAGGAACCATGGTACGAAAGATGCGTCACTAATCCGTTGAGCAATCATAACAGCAAAGTAAATCGGCGTTCCAATACTTAAACGTATTACCGCATTAAACGAGACCGAGACATAAAAACTCGTACGCTCTAAAATATATTTTGCGGAGGAATCCTGTGTGGCGTTCATCAATATGGGCGGACCTTCACTGCAAACTTCACTATATTTCTTCATTCAGCAATGCCAATTTGTACATAGAAATCCCAGTTTACTATAATCAGATACAACTCAAGAACATAGCAGCCAAGCCCTTAAAACAGGCCCTCCAACAAATAGTGTTAATCGCCTTACATCAAGCAAGTACAGCCTGCCACGAAAATTCCCAGTCCACGGGATCTGCTTTCGAGTCTTGCAGTGGGGCATTTGAGAAATCCCCAAACCTCAAAATCTGTGTAGGTGGCAGAAAAATACCATTGCCACACATAAAAACATTGGAAGTTTCATAGGCATCTTAAGTACCACAATTTACTGCCGAATAGCAGACCCAGCGGCCTGGAAACTTTTTTACGCACCCTGTACATCCGTGATGCCACCCTGTAGTAGGTACAAGACTGTTCATTGCAAATTGAAGGTGTTCATTGCTTCTTGACGTAACTGAAAGCTGGTTGCCCAAGACATCATGAAAATATGTTGACGCCATTGGCTGGACAGCCTTCTCTAAGCGGCTTTTTAAACTGCATTCTTGAGTAGTTGCAAGTGTGCTGCCTTTAGCATTATTCCTTCGAAAACAATTACACGACAAAAGAATGTATCCACCAACACGACATCAATAAATATCTTGATATGTTCGTTTAGCACTAAACATAGCAAAGGCTTTCGTGCGGGCATGTTCGCAGATGGAGAAGTTGCTGGACGCCTACCCGGATGACAGGTGCGTCGTATTCGATGACCTCGGAGACGACTATCACGAAATGGGCTTCACATATGACAACCACATGGTCCAATTCAAGAAGTACGAGCTGCTCCACGCCGTCGCCAGCACCATGGTCCAGAGATACGGGCCAGCCTTTGGGCCGCAGTATTACTAGCCGAGCCAAGTCTCCTGTCCTCACATCAGGAGCTGAAGGCACTGAAGACATCGTAGCCAAGAATACGATTCTAAGATTTGGGTGCTGTGCGCGGGGATTGAGGTTGAGGGGAGATAGTGAAGGCAGGCGATGTGCTGCCTCGGGTGAGAATGGGTGGGGCGGGATGGACGGAGGTGTTGCCTTGGGTGAGGACAATCTCCTTGCTGCTAATACAAGGCGAAAATAAATTCGCCAATTTTATCAATACGAATAGCAACAAATCTTTATATGAATGTCTGAGTCGAATTATTCTTGCTGGTTTATACAAGCATAGTCATTCTGAGGCGTGTAAAAGCAGGAGGAGGAACACGGACAAGGGTACATGGTGGTTAGCACGCGTCATGTCCACGATGTGTCATTTTACGCATTCCTATAGCGCTGCCTGAAAAAAACTTCATAATGTACAAACCAGCCTGAACCAAATATTTCATGTATTTACTTGCTTGCCACGTTTAAGAAGTTAATCTGTAAGTAGTAATAAAATTATAGTAGTATTGTTGATGCCGACATCTCGAGTTAACCATGCTGTTTTGCACAGTGCACAAATCACCTTTTTCTTCACAAAACTGTGACAGATGACGTTATTCAAACATTCGTCATTCATTGTTCAGGTTTTTCTGCACGCTTCAATATGCTATAGCTCCTGCTCACTGCAGATGGCGCCTTTAATATTATAGATGGGCGTCGCAATCGATGCCACAGCCTGTGGCAGTTTGATTTTAATGGCCCAAGAGAAAATTGGCCTTTACCCTGCAGTGGGCGTAGTCAGGATGATGATGATTACGACGATGATGATTTGTGTGCAAATCAAAACACTCAGTTTGTGGCCTTCGGGTTGACAGTATGAAGCAGGTCTCAATCTACTACTTCTACTTGAAGATCCTGAGTTTCCACGAGCTCCAGCGCCTGTGTTGTACGTTAAATCAGAGCCTGTGTCGTACGTTCCTGTCTTCGTCCTGTGTTCGCGCTGTATCCTTTTCAGCAATGTTATACCAACTAGCCCGCAACAACACACTCGTAAGCTCCATTCGACCCTGCAGCTGATAGAGATTTATGCAAATATTAAATTGTAAATACACCACACACTGCTCCTGCACATATGATGCGCACACAAACCTGAGGCGCATTTTGTTTTGAAAAACTATGGCTGCCTTCTCGGCTACGGCTGCAGTTACCATTTACCTCCTTTAGAAAAGTTAATAATGTCATCATTCCCAATAAACTTCCCACTCCTGTTAGCGTAGCCGATGTACCTAGATATTTCTCCATTTGTACTATTCCCAAAGCATAATTCCAGAGCTGACAAAATATTACATTATTGAACCGAACTGTACCCAAAGGTTGACTGTGTGTAAATGAAAACATTCGAAGTTACTAATTCAGTAAGTGTATTCACTTGAATGAGCCATGCGATATAAATTGCACGTGTATTTATTCATCGATCTTCTCCAACGAATGAAAGTTCCGCAGGTATAATAAGACGCTTTTAGCATAAAGTCTTACCACATACAAGAAGGGAAGACAACACGAGCGCTTACAACTGTTTAATGAAGTGAAAGCGATCGATATATATACCCCCCTCCAAAAAAAAAAACACTTGCGCATGCGCATGCGCACGTGTACAAGGTAACAAGCGCAGAGCTGTACATAGTACACATGTCCACGCACAGTGCATTCTGCATACATGCCTGCGTTGGCAGCAGTACAGATTATTCATGTTATCCAGGTATCACTGGATAAATACGAAAATGTAGGCAAGGAATAAGTAGCAGCTGGAAGAGAAGATATCCTCTCTTTATATTTTTGAATTTTGTATTGTACTTGTGTTTTGTGCTATATTGAGCGTTTATTTCGTGTTTCTAGTAAGTTCACCAACTTTAGCATTGTTCGTCATTGGACTGCGAATAATGACTCAAGATTATGTTTGCCTTCAATTGTTCTAACGTAGCCAATGGTTCCACTGTTTCCGGACATGGTGCATGGGCATCGGGAGCTTTGCAATCTGAGGCTTTTTTTCCTGGGGCCCACTGTTCTCTGTAGCAGGAAATCGACTGATACTTAATGCAGGGGCTTTATACAGGTGGTTTGCAGTAGTAAGTGGATGAAAGGGGAAGAGGAAAGGAAAGTGCACGGGCCTGTGACTGATGTTAACGCACCACCACCACTGCCGGCGTGCAGATAGAGAGGAGAAGGTTAGGTAGAGTTGCAGCAATGCGTTATCCCACTGAATGGACCTCCGCATAATGATTTTCATTGTAAAATGGAAATGTATGCTTCCTTCCGTCGGACTTGAGTTTCATCTTGAAGAGCCACTGAAGGCAACACCGTCTCGTTTTCGTTTTGTGCAGAATTTGATTCCCTGGTTCTTTCTGGCGGCGCTGACGTTTGTTCGACAGCAAAAGATGCTTTTAAACTAGCCAGATTTGTAAGTGAAAATAGAATAGTATTTATCGCCTTTCATTTCAAATTCCTGAATTCGATGACGACTCCGGGAGAGTTGGGGAATCCGCGATGGATGGTTTCAAATGAATTGCGATGGGGTCTAGCCTTAAAGATTCACTACCAAAGATGCATAGGACGTCAGCGCAGACTGCTTGTGGAGGCAGCTTGTGGTTATGGCAGGATCTTTGCCAAAAGTAACCAATCAACGCGGGTTGTTTCTTCGGCGTCTAGCGGAGCACTTATGGGCTCCCTTAAGCACTGAATGTCAGGTAAGGAGAACAGTTGTGCTAACTTTTCGAGGCCTTTTGGTCTTTAAGGATGCCAAAGATCTCCACTATATGACCGTGAAGCAAGCCCCGTTGCCTGGTTACGAATACCGTTTTTTTTTTCATGTTTGTTCAAAACGTGGGGAGATGGAAGAAAAAGCTGCTGAACAGCAGCTTGACAAGCTTCCACCCCCCTTGTTTACATAGGCGACAGCAGCTCATACAATATATATATATATATATATATATATATATATATATATATATATATATATATATATATATATATATATATATATATATATATATATATATATATATATATATATATATATATATACAGATCTGCATACACACAAAAAAAAACGTTTGGATGTGTATTTTATACATCAATAAAAAATGGCGAAAGACAATTTTGGTGAAATGTACAAGTACGAAACGCAGTGTAAGTATACATGATTGAAAATATCTCGAAGATTTGAAAGAACGGCAGTTATAAAACCAAACAGAAGAATTAACAGGTACACAGAGCACACAGATCAAACCCGAGAAAAAAAATTCATAAAAGGTAGTGCAGAGGTAGTACATTTGTAGCGTTTGAGAAAAAACAGAAGAAATTACTTTTTCTCAACGCTATTTCTAAAGAAGTAAAGGAATAAATCTGAATTCTGTTTCCGAAATGGTCATCAGATCAATTTCTTTGCGAAAGAAATAATTTATTACACTTAGTGCTGTGTATCGTAGCATTTGTTCCCCGTAATTAGTGCAGCTACGATGGACTTTCCAGTGCTCTGGATGTCTAGTTGTATAATAATGGGTATTCGTTTGCAAGTTTGCCAGTTTAGTTATGAGATTAATGCCTTGTTTCTTTTCATCCCTAAACTTCTGCAAAAATGATAGTCATACAAGTTCTCTGTTAATTAGTCTCTATGTTAATTATGCAAAGCCGATACCTGGCGATCCCGGCCACGGCGGTAGAATATCTATGGAGGCAAAATTCTAGAGGCCCGTGACCGTGCGATGTCGGTGCTGGTTAAAGAACCCAGGTGGTGGAAATGTCCGGAGCCCTTCTCTACGGCGTCCCTCATAGTCCGAGTCCTTTGGGACGTTGATGATGATGATAGTGTCCCAAGGTTGAATGGCACATGCCCACGGCGGAGGATTGGCCAATGTGCATTGCTGATTAGACGTTAAACCCCCACTGAGCACTGACTGTGGCTTCATTCTTTTCACGTATCTATATGCCACTTCATCTTTCTCGCCTGCGTATACTCATGGTCATCGCTTGGGCTGTTCGCTCGGGGCACGTATCAAGCTGCGGGTTGGAATAAACCTGGGGGCCTTAATTTTGGGGACACTTTTCTATCCCTTAAAATCTCCGTTATACTGTCGTTATGTCATTATACTTCGATGCAACTTCAAAAAAAAGTATACTTGGCTAAAGTGGAACATGGCCTGCAAGGTGTTCAATCCTTCCCCCCGAGTAATAAGCGATGTCAGCTTTTTAATAATTCAATATGTTAGACACGCATGCGTCGGCATTTAGTACCTATAGTAGCGATTAGGTTCTTGTTTGAATAAGGAGAACATCTTTAACAACGGTCTATTCTTTTTTCTAATAAGATAAAGAGCAAAATCTAATTTAGTCAATACTTGTTCCCGTGCCGTCAAATTGTTTATGGATTTTTAAAAGCATTACTTTTGTGCCTTCCCGCGCTCCGTAGAGAGTTCTGAAGACCTCGAACTAGCTTGAAAGATTAATAGAAAATACATCATAAATAATTTAATGCCTTTCAAATGTGCAAATATCAATACTTTTTCATCGAAGTGCTGTTCTGCATGCACCGAAGGCGCATACATTATTCAAAGCCAATGAGACAGCCCAGCGGTAAGCCTAAAACATTTGAAAATAAGCTGAATAACCAGACCAAGATCGCCCCAGCAGCCGCAGGAGCCCTGGACTGAGAGCTCCACCCATCCACGACTGAAATTTCCGAGCCAAATAAACGTTTTTCTATTTCTAAGGTAGAAGCTCTTTATTCCGCAGCGGTGGCCTATTGGTTGAGCATCCGTCTCGCATGCGGGAGGTACGGGGTTCGATTCCCACTGCCGCCGGGTACCCACCGGTGATACAATGGGCACAAGCTTCCCCTGGCTTGGTGCTCGGCTTATTCAGGGTGAAGGGCTTGGGAGGTAGGTCTTGACCCCACCTTGAGCAAGCTAAAAATGTCAAGGGCCTTGGCGTTCTTTGGACAAAGATTCTCTTGAGTTATAAAAATTCACTATCATTATTGTAGTCCTTTTTAAACTGGGGAAAGCAGCGTCATTAACTCGAGAAAGATGTTGGTGCCAATACTACTGTAATTTTGTTACAGGTACTTGGAAGTTAAAACGAATGTGGCAAACTGGTGATGATTCAAGGTTTGGTTCTGCCTGGTTTGTTCATTTTTCAGGCAGGAATGTGAATAACACATTGTGGACAGGATGTGTGCTCCTCGCACTGATTTTTCAGACCTCAGAATGGCGATGCTTGCACAACTGGGGATAATAGTCTCTGGAGCTGTAGCATAAGCTGCTAACTGGAGACCACACCTGTGTAGATGAAAGAGCAGGGTTTTACTTTAAAACTACACAAGCGTGGTCTTCCGATCAGAACGCATGACAACTTTCTGTCGTGTTCTTGTCGCGTGGCACAGAGTTGTGTATTTTGCATGTGTTGTGTCGTGCGACAGAGGCATGTGTCTTGGGTTCTGTCGTGAGACAAAAGTGTCTAACAGAGTAATCCTCTTCTTATTCGGAGCACGTGGAGCACATACTTTTTGTTCCAGACTGTACAACCAGCAAGTCTCACTCGACTAAAACGCTCAAAATAAAGATCCCTGGCATTTTGGTACAATAAAATTGGCGAGTTTATTTTCGCCTTATATGAGCAAGGAGATCGTCCTCACCCAAAGCAACACCTCCACCCAACCCGCCCCACACATTCTCACTCGAGACAGCACATCGCCTGCCTTCATTACCTCCCCAACAACCTCAATTCTGTGCCATAGAACCCAAATATTAGAAGAATCGTATTCTTGACTTCGATGTCTTCAGTGCCTTCAGCTCCTGGTGTGGGGACAGGAGACTTGGCTCGGCTAGTAATACTTCGACTCGAAAGCTGGCCCGTATCTCTGCACCATGGCGCTGGCAACGACATGGAGCAGCTCGTACTTCTTGAATTGGACCGTGTGGCTGTCATATGTGAAGCCCACCTCGTGAAAGTCGTCTCCGAGGTCATCGAATACGACGCACCTGTCATCCGGGTAGGCGTCCAGCAGCTTCTCCATCTACGAACATGCCCACACAAAAACAATTACTGCATTTACTACTAAACTTATCAATCCGTTTATTGATGTCGTTTGGGTGAATATAATTTTTCAGACGTGTAGGGAGGCTAGCCAGTCAATGGCGTCGACATATTTTCACGACTTCGCAAGAAATCAGTTCTCACTTGCTGAAGTCTTCCAGCCAACGGCACAATGATTTTGTAATGAAGCGCCATCTGTCTTTGTAGTGTGGCACATGAGATGTACAGTACGCGTTATATATTACTATGCCGCGGAGCCTGCTACGCAGCAGTATATTCTTGCACCTAAAATGTCTAATAAGCTACCAATGCTTACAGGTGTTACTATGATACTTCTCTTACCACCTACACAGATTTCGAAGCTTGAAGGTGTCTTAAATTTCCTGCTATGCGGCTCTAAAACAGGTTATGTGGCCTGTGAGCTTTTGGCGCGCCCTTTACGTGCTTGATGTAGACGATTAACGCCACTGTTTGGAGGGCCTCTCCAGGGCATTGGCCGTTGCGTTCTTGATTTGTATCCAGCTACATCTAACAGAGATGTGTGCGCAGAATTCGCCTGGGCCCAGTGAAGCTCCACCCAAATTCATGACTACCGAATTCTCTTCCTCCAAGAAAGCTTTACTTGAGCGTACGGGTTTTGACGAAACATCGAAAAGCATAATTTCTTTCCTTTTGCGCTTGATCAAAGGGAACAATAAAGCACATTCAGGGGCATTGTCCATTGTAACCAAAGGCTATTTAACTTGTACTGAAATTTTATACCATTTACAGTGTAGTTTCAGTTCCAATTTCCGCAGCTGGAGATGGCAGTGACGTCAGAAGTTTGAGATCACCTGAGGCATATCAAAGCTGTAATATATATTAGCTGTTTGTTCTTTCGCCAGCGTAAAAACTGGAGCAAATTACGACGATAAATCAACGTGTCTGTTACAGCTGTTGTACGCGTCACGTGATTTAAGTCTTGAGATGTTGCAAAATTGCAAAAAAAAAACTGCACTCAAAAAAGAGATTGAATTACTAACATTTTTACCGAGCAAAGGCGAATTTATGATTCCTTGTGCAGCATTCTAAAGAAAGAATGCTACAAAAGTTTGTAGCTCTCATCCAAAGAAAAGGGGTCGGGATTAGACGCAGCAGGAATACGGGAGGAGCACCATTGACGTATTGGTGCATATTGACGTACTATTAGGGACAAAAGTCTCAGTACACTTAAGCGGCAACAAGAAGCTGTTAACGCTCGTATTAGTCGGTGGCTAGGGACCACTGTCGCGGTGGCGAAAGTCTGGCCTATGTACTCTAATGACTGGTAAAGAAAGAGGCAACGACTGTAATACATGGCGCCTACCCTCTTAGATTATTTTTCTGGCCTCCTGGAGACTTTTGTCCCCGATAGTACTTGGAATTATCTGCAGCGCCATAGAGACAAGATTTCAACAGGAACGCAAAATAATGCAATGCTAAGATGTACGCCAAGCACGTGTTAAAAAGAATGAAGTTAAGGTATGTGAGGAGCGTTGTGTTAACAGCTAGTTAATCTTGCCTCAGGACAGCGTGTCCTGAAAAAATTAACGCTTGAAGTCTACTGTTAGTGGCCACTTGTATCTAACCATTAGTACTGGGACCGTCTTCTGTAAGCTGTCTATTTTTAAAAAGCCGAGTTCTTTGTCGTTGGTCACTCAGATATACCCTCGGCTTTCAAGCGTCTGCTGAAAACGGCCCGCCCATTGGGTAGAACGGGACCGGACATCATCGTTGACTGCGTATCGCGACCAATGGCAGCCCGTGTTCAGGTGCTGTCGCCTGCTCTTGACAGAGTTCTGCGATGCACTTCACCAGTGGCTGCATAATGCAGTCAATGTCAGCCAATGGTGAGGTTCGATCGTTAACCACTTAATGGCTGGCCGGGTCGCTTTCCGCGGAAGCTTCAAAGGCGCGGGTATATCTGAGTGACCAATGACAGAGGACCACACGGACGTGAAATCGCCATTTTAAAATGGACAGCTTATAGAATAAGGCACCTGGACTCTAATTTAGCGGAACCTCAGAGAACCGAGATAATGCGTTTTCATCACGTATAGAGAATAAGCAGAATGCAGACTGTAAGCACGAACTGCATTGCACAGCAGATGTCCAGCAATTTCCGACAAGAATTTTGAGAACTCGAAAATTGTAAGATACTTTTATGGTAATGTTGAAGGTAATGATCCATTCTTGTTATGTAGCAAAAATCTTTCTTTTAAAGTGTTTCCATCGGTCGCATCGAATAGTCAACACTCCCATAGAAACCCAATAGGGAGCGCTTTTGACGATAGCAAAAACGGTAACAGAAAAAAAAAAATCAAGACTGCCGTCGGGTGCTCTGCAGATACGTTGATTGTTGTAGTGAAATCATACATTATATTACAAAAAATGCGTTCATCAATGGTTTCCTGCTCAAAAATGCTTTTGTCCAGAATTGCAGGGTATCAATATGTGGGGTTCCCAAGGGGAACGCCGTAGGGAGGGGCTCCAAATTAATTTAGCACATCTGGGGTTGCATAACGCGTGCACAGCACACGGGCGTTAAATGGCAAGCAGTGGATAAAGCACTGCATAAAGCATTGCAAAAAAAAAGAAAGGAAAAATTGCGAAGTGTGCGGTCACTATTTCCACCTATAAAATACAGTGGAATGAATGGCCACGTATTCGGCTGTGAAAAAAAAAAATATTCTATGTTTGCTTGTTTTTGTTTTTTAATAGTGTCAAACATCACAGGGCGCCCTGAAACAGTTTTAGGCCTTGCTTTTGTTGAAAGAGGCTCTTAGCCAATCAGCGATTGGTCAAGACCCTTTGAATCGGTCAAGAGCGATTGCTCAAGAAGATCTTGGCGTTTCTCGACCAATCATCGACTTTCGTCTCTGACATCGGCGTGGTTCTGGTGTGACGACGGCTCTAATGTTTTCGCATTAAAAATCATGCACATGTGGTTTGATGACATTCTGCGAAAACGCGAAACGTCACATTTTAATCGAAATTTCCTATTGTAAATTGATTCCATGCGTTCGCTTCTCACGGTAAGAGTGAAAGGGGAGGCGAAGAAGACGGCCACTGCAATTACCATAATCCCAGCTGGCATGACTATAAACACCTTCAGCCTTTGGATACCTTGATAAACAGGGCTTTAAGGAGCAATGTTCGTAATATCCGAGAAGCCTGGATGCAATTAAGACGGCGCTAAAAGTGGACGGGTGCGTTTAAGTCACAAGGTGCGGAAGTGTGCAGTTGGGTCCTTGATTTGTGGCACGCGGTCCCATGTCAAGTTGTAATCAACTGCTTCACGATAGCCCGACTAAAAATGCTGCAACAAAGGTGCCGGATTTTGAAGGCGATGAAGACATTGACGAGTCGTTCGTCGAATCTAAAATGCTTGACTTTTTTTAGTCCGACAGCCCCGGAAAAGGTGATTTGGACAGATTATAAAATTAGCACCTAAAGAAAGGTCCACAGTTTCATTGTTTGACCTAAATTTTTTGTTTAACGATTATATATTGTTAAAGGAAAATAAAAAATATATATTTAAAATCGGTATATGTCCTTGTGATTATACACCAAGCCCGGATTATAGCTTAGAAAATACGGTACCTATCGAAGAAAGCTGTCCCATGCAAGCAGAAGTGAATGTGCAATGTATGTTTTATGTTTGAATTTTTACCGCACTGTATTCAATCTTATGCCAGCAGCAGAAAAACTCAGGGACACAGTGCTTGAAATGTACAGTCATTTGCAGTTACGATTATAGCGTAATGCAGGTAACACCTACATGTTTTGTTACAATTTAGCACATAACAATGGATGGTAAATTTTAACATCAGCACAATGTTTCAAATTTAACGTGTAAAGGGTTACTGCATATAACAAAACGTTTGTACACAATATTTTACAATTACCAGGGCTTTCTAAAGAGTGACTCACTCCTCTTTTGTACAATGCTTAGTCCACAATCATAGCCGCCGCCGCGGTGGCTGAGTGGTTATGGCGCTCGGCTGCTGGCCCGAAAGACGCGGGTTCGGTCCCGGCCGCGGCAGTCGAATTTCGATGGAGGCGAAATTCTAGAGGCCCGTGTACTGTGCGATGTCAGCGCATGTTAAAGAATCCCAGGTGGTCGAAATTTCCGGAGCCCTTCACTACGGCGTCAATAATAGCCTGAGTCGCCCTGGGACGTTAAAACCCCATAAAACCATGAAAAAACAATCACGTGTAACATGATGAAGTCGCGTACCTTGTATCTCAGCGTGCTGGCGTCGTCGTAAGCGAAGAACCCAATCAGGCTTCGCTGAAAGAGACCCTTCCAGAAATGGGTGTGCGTTGTGTTGTCGAACTCGTACTTGTACTTAAGCTCCTCTACCGGATACGTCCCGTTGACGCGGGTGGTGAACTGGTGACGCACCATCGTTAGGCGCACACCGAGAATATGAAAGGAAAGACAAAAAACATAAATCTTGCAGACTGCAACACTTCCTCGTATACGTCATCATCATCAGACGGACTGCAGGGCAAAGGCCTCTCCAATGTCTCTCCGATTAACCCTGTCCTTTGTCAGCTGCGGCCACCCTAGACCTGCAAACTTCTTAATCTCATCCGGCCACCTAACCTTCTGCCTGCATGTCCCTGCTATGCTTGCCTTCTATTGGACCAGCGGTCATCTTGCCTTCGCATTACATGCATGCCTCGCCTTCGCGTGCATCGTATACGTACTCGGAGGAAACGAAAATAAAAAGGAACCGAAAACAACTCAATCTAATTTGTGCGAAAATCACTTTTATGTATCTACCTGGCTAGTTTGTTCAGCTGCAACAGAAGCAGTGAGAAAAGTCGATTTCAATATCAAACATCTTTTTCTTTTTCCTGTCAGTAGACAAACTCGTGATGTCAGGTCTAGAAAAGACCCCATGTTCACCGTTTGGAAGGCAATAGCGGTGTGTTCGAAGATTCCAAGGTGGAAAATAATGTCGACGTCACCGCAGTTCTCTATACATGGCGGCGACAGTACCTGAATTTTATATTTCATCTCTTCCAGCTCACAGAAGTTACGTTTTCAGTGAAAGTAGCCTTTTTTGTCATTAAATTGCAGCAAAGTGTCGATATACACAAGCCAGCATCAGTTTGTCCCGATTGTCGTGACAATGTAGCCAACTTTTAAAAGGCAAGCTCTTTGGAAGCCGTTTCTTTTCCTCTCTATGGCATGATGCGAAGTGCCGCGGTTGGCACGTTGCAAATGAATCAAATTTAATTTAATCAATTTACCTGCCATGATAGGCAGGTTGCCCTCAACCCGATGGTTAGGTTGTGACGGCCTCACGTGATCACATGACCTTATGACTTCATCGCCCTTCTGACCAATCAGCGTCTTTATGACTAACGGACGACAAATTGCATGGTGTGAAGTCTAACGCTATGGCATTATTCAAAACCGCCCGCTTGTCGCAACCTTATCTGAGCCATAATCAAGCGCACTTTATTGACTTCCCAGCACCTCCACCAAATGTTACGCGATGACAAAGGTATTCAGCGTGGCCAAGGGTCGACGGCCTGAGACAGAGGAACCGCTCACAAAATATCACAAGCGCGCACCAGCGTCGTCGTCGTTCTAAAACACTTCGTCCTCCTCTAAGCGTACGTAGCAATATCGTATAATGTGAGCGTTTCAGTATAACTGCAGTGTACTAACAGTGCATGATCGCTACCGCGGAACATTACTAGCAGTCTCGCACGTGCATGCGCGCTTGACGACTTTTGCTTTGCTTTCTTTGTTATGAGGGGAGGGGGCCAAAAAGCCGAGGAACAATCTAGACAAACAATTGCGCAAACTGAGTGCAACAGGCGAGCACATGCCATACAAGTATCTCTACTGTTAAAAGGAACAAAGTGCGAGGATGAAATTGTTCATTACCCCATTCTAACAAATTACAAATAACAAGTACAGTTTTTCTGTTTTCTAATTTTTCTCTTGTGCCAGATTACCGGAAAGTAAATTTCAACTTTATTAGAGGCCCCCGCCGCGGTGGCTCAGTGGTTAGGGCGCTCGACTACTGATCCGGAGTTCCCGGGTTCGAACCCAACCGCGGCGGCTGCGTTTTTATGGAGGAAAAACGCTAAAGCGCCCGTGCGCTGTGCGATTTCAGTGCGCGTTAAAGATCCGCAGGTGGTCGAAATAATTCTGGAGCCCTCCACTACGGCACCTCTTCTTCCTTTCTTCTTTCACTCCCTCTTTATCCCTTCCCTTACGGCGCGGTTCAGGTGTCCAACGATATATGAGACAGATACTGCGCCATTTCCTTTCCCCCAAAACCAATTATTATTATTAACTTTATTAGAGAAAAAATTCGTCTTTTTACGCAAAAAAAAAAGTTGTTTTCTTGCATGTTGGAGGGGCCCTCACCGGACGCCACGGTGATGGTGACTAACATGGATGGATGGATGGATGGAAGGTAGGAGCGTCCCCTTTGAAACAGGATGGTGGCAGTTGCCACCATGCTCGGCTTTTTTTTTTGTTTAACTGTGTTGTAAATTATTAAGATTCGTCATTTTCTTTAAATACGTTTTCCTACACCTATAAACCGATGTCACCTCTCTGGTTTTGAGCCACAAATCTTCCAATCGCTTTTTGCTAATTTCTACCGCAGATTTATTTACATGACCATTGTTATCTCTAAACCCTAGCGCTCAGGAAGGGTGGCTGTGCCTGCATCGACATCCGGATGAATACCATCACATTTGAGTATGAGGTGTTAAATTGTTTCTACAGTTTCACCCCACACAGCACGTGTGTCATCTTCATTAAATTTCTTTTTGTAGCTGCACGTTCCAAGACACCCTGACCTAGCTTCAAAGAGTAGGGAACTGCCTCTTGAGTTATAAAACGTTTCCTTCCTGCCTTTTCCAGTGTTTTCAGCGCCATCAACGGCCTATAAGCTAAATAAAATTGCCTTACGGGGCTCCGTACGACCCTGCTATCCGTGCAGGTCTGGAGCATGCACTGTCTGGAGTTCTGTACGTGTCGCTTAGCGCAGCCGCACTATTCCGCCACTGCTGCTGGAGGGTGGAGGGTGGAGGTGGAGTGCAGTTGGGCGCTTACCCTCGTACGGGTGTAGCGCTGAACGGCGTCCGTTAAATGCTGAATCTCCTGCTTGAAGTCGATGGTTGAACCGCGGCCCTTGGCGTAGTTTATCGCCGATGACACAGAGAAGCATATTTTGTTGCGGTTAAGCACCGTCTTCCAGTGAGGGAACTCACGGAGCGCGTCCAGCTGCGACGAAAAAAAGCACGCATCAAGGTGTACGATCATGCGAAGGTGCAATCAGGGGCGAAAGGGAGCTCCACTGGAGTAGTAGTAGTAGTGGTTTATTTAAAACAACATAGCAACTCGAATTTTGTCGTAGAGTACGGTAGGTATACCAGTATACCACCGAGTTTGGGTATGAAGTACACATCTATGGCTGTACGCATATAGTAACGAGCAAAAGGCCGAGAATGAATGAATGAATGAATGAATGAATGAATGAATGAATGAATGAATGAATGAATGAATGAATGAATGAATGAATGAATGAATGAATGAAATGAATGAATGAAAACACGTCAGCTTATATCTCTTCTGGCGAATGAAACATCCATGCCCGCTCATATGCTTCCGGCCTTTTCAGTGAACCCACATGCCTGGCCGCTCAGTAATATTTCTAGTGCGAAAGCACCTTATCACGCGGTCAGACCGGCTCGCCGAGTTTGTGCGAAGCTTGACTTTGAGGGTGACCTTGACCAAACTATAAATAAATAAATGAAATAATTTTTGCCGCGACTGGGAATTCAACCCACGGCAGCAAGAACATATCAGGTTCTCTGGCCACTGCACGGGAGCCCTATATGATCTCCACGACTGATCACTCATCGTGTTAAACTGAAATACTCTCACGCACCGTGCATTGCACATCGTCGTCTTCATCAACTTCTATCTGCGGAGCGAACGGATTGGATCAGTTGAACTTCGATCAGAACTTAACCTGAGCCTAATATCGTCGCCAGACGTGCCGACGACCCAGCAAATCAAAACTATGAGCCAACCAGGCTAAACAGATGCTGTCGCACATCAACTCTGCTTAGCTTCGTTAAGACCATGCCACTTTTTTTCATAAAGAAACATCATATGAAATCGATAGGGTCGACGCATACGGAGAGTGCATAAAGCTCGATATGTAAAAAAAATCTTAAATGCATATGCAAATTCTGCTGACGAACGTTCGCACAGCGCGTCATTTACCCGCCTAGGTCGCGCTGCCGATCACTTTTGCAGACGGGCGGTTGGTGGCGCGAGTGATAATTTTCAGTTAATGACCAATTCCGGTAACCTCCTGAGCGTGCACCGAGCCGAAATAAGAAACCACAGAACCTTTGGCACTTCGACTTGATGCTAACCACGCTCGTCAGCGGAGCTGCACAATCGTGTGAGAGGCGTTGAAGGCTCGCTGTGTCATCGCATTCGGCCTTGCTTCGCCTCCTACTGCTGTGCTGGCCTTGCAGTTGGTTCAAACGGGTCTGGTTGGGGAGAATGCATGGTGTTAAGGTTGGGCTGGCTTTATATTAGAACTAAGGCACTCATACTCTGGGTCGAACCCGCGGCGGTGCGAACAGAACACCTTCGCAGGCCGCTGCGCGAAGGCTATCGCCGCAGCCGAACACGCCTCGCGGCGGCGCGAACAGATCAGCTTCGCAGGCCGCTGCACGAAGGGTGCGTAAGGCTATCGCCGCAGCCGAACACGCCTCGCGGCGGCGCGGACAGATCAGCTTCGCAGGCCGCTGCACGAAAGGTGCGTAAGGCTATCGCCCCAGCCGAACACGCCTCGCGGCGGCGCGAACAGATCAGCTTCGCAGGCAGCTGCACGAAGGGTGCGTAAGGCTATCGCCCCAGCCGAACACGCCTCGCGGCGGCGCGAACAGATCAGCTTCGCAGGCCGCTGCACGAAGGGTGCGTAAGGCTATCACCCCAGCCGAACACACCTCGTGGCGGCGCGAACAGATCAGTTTCGCAGGCCGCTGCACGAAGGGTGCGTAAGGCTATCGCCCCAGCCGAACACACCTCGTGGCGGCGCGAACAGATCAGTTTCGCAGGCCGCTGCACGAAGGGTGCGTAAGGCTATCGCCGCAGCCGAACACGCCTCGCGGAGGCGCGAACAGATCAGCTTCGCAGGCCGCTGCACGAAGGGTGCGTAAGGCTATCGCCCCAGCCGAACACGCCTCGCGGCGGTGCGAACAGATCAGCTTCGCAGGCCGCTGCACGAAGGGTGCGTAAGGCTATCGCCCCAGCCGAACACGCCTCGCGGCGGCGCGAACAGATCAGCTTCGCAGGCCGCTGCACGAAGGGTGCGTAAGGCTATCGCCCCAGCCGAACACACCTCGTGGCGGCGCGAACAGATCAGTTTCGCAGGCCGCTGCACGAAGGGTGCGTAAGGCTATCGCCGCAGCCGAACACGCCTCGCGGAGGCGCGAACAGATCAGCTTCGCAGGCCGCTGCACGAAGGGTGCGTAAGGCTATCGCCCCAGCCGAGCACGCCTCGCGGTGGCGCGAACAGAGCAGCTTCGCAGGCCGCTGCACGAAGGCTATCGCCGCAGCCGAACACGCCTCGCGTTGAACTGCAGCATACCCTGGCGCTGTGCTCTGAACGTAGTCTTCGCTGTCCACAAATACTGCCCGGGCTTTCGCACTATAATCGGTTTAGAGAAGCTAAACCCTGGAACTTTTTCAGTGTGTAGTGTTACGAAGCCACTGCAATATCCTGACATCTTACAAGTGCGTTGTTGCGCAACTGTCACTTTGGGGTCCGGTCACCGCGTTTACAGCGAGAAACCGCCCGGAGAGCAACGAGGAGACTCGTAGAAGCAGATGTGGACGTCCCTGTCTGGCATCGTCTTTAATTGCTTCGTTGTTCTCAGAGATAACCACCATGCAGTTGGGGCTGAGTGTGATGCCGTACAACCGCGAAGGCAGTTTGAATTGTGCGCCGTTAACTCTGCATACGTCACCAACGGACGTTCCGTTTGCTCCAAGCTTCCTGCGCACCGCGTGCGCTCGGTTTCGGTTTTGTGCGAAAAAATGCTCCGGATTACCTGGCGCTGCAGATTTTTAGGGACTGACTCTCCCTTCGTTTCAAAGACTGATATGTGATTTCCAGAAGTGTTGCTTGTTGGGCGAGTTGGTGATCCGTAATAATAGAGTATAGCCCGCAACAGGACAAAAGGAGGAACACAGATTAATAATAATAGAGTAGCGTGTAACAAAACAGGACAACAGGCGGAACACAGAACGACACGAGGGTGTGTCGTTCTGTGTTCCTCCTTTTGTCCTGTTTTGTTACGCGCTACTTTTATTTTTATGATATATGATAGTTTTGTCCACATGCCTTCGAACTTTTATTGGCTTAACCACCAGGATTTGCTAACTTAAACGTTAGTTAACTTCGATAATTAACTGGCTTCCGCCTACTAATTGACTTTCCGCGGCTGATGCTGTTTCTGAAAGGATCTTCTATTTCGAACTCGAAATGTTAAAGAATATTTGAGTGCTCGCTATAACTCCCCGTAGAAGCTTAGGTGCCAATTTCGGCGAAGTCGTGCCCCTTCACGCTCAGCAGGCCACACAGCGAGGAAGGCTACGTGAGTGCCGAAGCTGTCACAGCAACTACGTGTTCTGAACGGTGACGTGCAAACTCACCATGCCTCGCATGCCGGGGTAGGGCGGGCGAATCGGGTTGGGCGGAGAAGCCCAATAGAAACCGGGGCTGTACATCGCCTGCTGGACGAGATTTGGCTCGTCCGTCGTGTTGCTGGTGCTCAGGCCCACAATATCGGCCACACTGCAGGCAATGGTCGACGAGTTTATGAGTGCCATACTAGGGTACAACCCACAAACGAAGCGACAAATGAGCCTCGTGTAATATCGTCCAACCAATGGCGTCAGAGTGTTACCACGATGTTGCGGTTAACCATTTTGCACTAAATTTCACTCGATCTGGTTCAACACAAGTTGTAGTTAGTTGCTGGAACTTAAGTGTAACTTTTGAAGAAGTTCCACTTGCATGAATACAACCGATGTTTTAGGGCTGGATGTGGAAGACCCTTCCGAAACTAATGCATTAAAAAAGTTTCCCCACGCGGAGCTTGCGTCTTTTCCTCTCGTGATCAGTGACCTAGTTCTATCTGGAACGTGCCATGAGGTAACTGTGTTCCACATAACCGTTACGAGAAAAGACGACGAGCTGGCTGGTCCAGGGACATCAACGTGTTCCACATAAGTTCCACTTAAAAAGGCGAGAAAAATTATACCGCAGGAAAATAAACGAGCCTCGTTCCTGATAAAGTAAGTGGAACAGAGGTTTTAACCAGAACTTGTGTGAAACCGCAAAATTCTATGCGGAACCAAGATTAAGAGTGCTATTGCATGGCATCGCGGGTGTCTGCAAACAGCTGCGTTCGATCCCGCAAATTTTCATTCAGCAATCAACCGCCAAAGTCCCTGAACCACGGTGGCAGGGAGATCAAACCCGGCAGGCTGGCACACCTTACCCAAAAAAGTTCTTGACGTGTCTCTCGGGTATGAGCCTGTCGCCTCCGGGCCAAACGGCAGCTGTATGTATGTAGCTCCACCCCGGGGGTATGATGGGATTTCGAGGGCCGCGAAATATGCTGCGCTGAAAAGGAGTTATGAAATAAGAACAAAATTGAAAAAGCGCTAACGTAATCTGGCACCAGCTTCAGCGTCGGCTCTTACGTGAGTCATGTAAGATGAACGCGAAGTGGAAAATGGGAAACGGACAACTTATAGAATACGCCCCCAAAGCCTTCAAAAGATATGAAAGTCTAAAATATGAAATGCTGCGGCCATCTTTGCCGAATGGAACCAGGCAACGAGGTTCAATTCAAGTATATTTGCATCTATACATGTACACATGACAGGAGTACAGACAAAAATCCAAATGAATTCGGCTTGACGGGGTCTGTACCCCATACAGAAATGGCACTATACACAATAAAGGGAACGCAAAAATACAATAATTGATAAACGAAAAAAAATCATAGGTGAACATTCTTTAACAGAAATACATGCGGGTAAAAAATCAACGACAGAATACCGCAAGGAATTAAATTACAGAAAGTGTATAGTATGAAATGATACAAATAAAACAGCCTTGAAATTCACTTGTATAAATAATAAGTTGTTTACAAGCAAAGAAAATTGAGTGTATACTACAGCAAAACCAAAAAAAAAAAGGAATCCACAATGAGCCCATTAAAAGGAGAGGTAGGTGTCTATTGAGTTTCTAATGAGTTTAACTAAGATGGCAGTGTGTGGCGTAGGTTTTCTTCTTCAGCCGTATGTAGGAGGTATGCACTCAAGTCACAGTGGTCACAATTTTGACGTCCATTCAGCATGGCGAAGGGCTGCAGAGCATGTCTAATCGGCTTATCCACCCCCCACCCCCCTCCTACAGCCTGCAACGCTGAGGAAGTATTTGTTGGACACCAAAATGGCACCCGTGACGTCAAAATAATACTTCCAATTGGGGAGATTTGGCATCGTAAAAGAGACCAGAAGACATTGAAAGATGAATACAAAGGCTCTCCTTAATTTGCAGTGAATTAGAGCCTAAAGCGGGCCATAAGTACTCCGCTATATGGCTAAGAAACAAACCGCGTTGATTGGTTACTTTTATCAAAGACCGTACCATGCCACAGACTGCTTCCACAAGCAAACTGCCCTAAAGTCACCTGTAAGGACTATATCCCATCACAATTCATTTCAAACCATCCATCACGGAGTCCACAACCCTCCCGGTGTCGTCACCGATCTCAGGAATTTGTAACAAGTGGCGCGAAATACTATTCCGTTTTCAGCTGAAAATTTGTCTTCAGCTGCTGAACCACCATCAACGCAGCCAGAAAAAAAAGCAGAGAATCCAATTCTGCACAAAAAGAAAACAAGATGGTGTTCTCGTCAGTGGCTCTTAGAAGGGAAACTCAAGCCTGAGGGAAAGAAGCATCGATCCTAATTTCACAGCGAAAGCTGTTAAACGGAGCCCCATTCGGCGCATTACACACAAAAAAAATTGTCCAATACGCACGCGACAAACTTCCCGCAACCTTTGTAGGAACGCATTCCTGCAGACCGCCTGTATTATTTTGCTGGCTGTCTTTAATGTCCGCTTTGCTTCTACCTGTATCGTTAGCCACAACAGCATTACATGCAGTGCGGAATCAGAAGGGGGGGGGGGGGTGAAAATCTGACACGCAAGCCGTGGAATGCACATGTGCACCCCCTCCTCCCCCCTCCCCCCCCAAAAAAGAGACGCATTGAAAAATCAGTGACCTTGAACGTCGCTCTGCTGAACGTGGTAGAGGCGAATACTTACGTTTACGGTCAACTCGATCTGATGGTCCCCTCTGGTATCTCTAATTATCGTATTGATGATAGCGAATCCGTCGAATCTGGAAGTATTGATCGATCCTATAAACGGCTGGCGTAAAAAGGAGTGTAGGCTGTCACGTATCTTTTCAACTTCCCAAAAGTTCGTACTGCAGGAAAAATAAGACAAAGAAATTTTAGGAGCGATCGGCTACCGTATTCTCGCGCGCATTGCCCTCTGGTACATATATAGGAGACCTCTGCAATTTTTACCCCCCCCCCCCCCCCCATGTCGTCTTCCGGTGGAAATTCGTTGTCTATCTCTCTGTACACCTGTATCTGTGTCTCCGGGGCATCCTACAGTAAAAAATGCATTTACCACTTACAGAAAGCAAAGCACTCGTCTAGAGAACGTTCTGGGCGGGTTTCGGGCTGAACACGCGATTTCTAGCGATAACATTTGGTTAAAAGTGGTCTGGATGTTAGCATGCGCAGTTAAACTCGTAGGATTTCATTCTCATTTTTTGCCTTCCTGGAGACACCAGCTTTGGGAGCTGCGGAACACACAGTTCTGTCGTTCTCAACATATACGAGATGCATTTCGCATGCGAGGAGAACACAAACCCTTGGACCCAGCTGCCAACATTCTAATGTCAGACCACGGCACTCATTGGAGCATTCGTATCAATTTGGCGGGTGGCGACACACCATGCACATAACTTTATACTCATGAAACAAGCAAAGCCTCTTCGTGAACTATGCGGAGAAGTGGTCACAGCAAACCGCATTTTATTTTCATGTACAAAGGTTGAGAAATTAAGGATAATGCATTTCAAGGTGTTTAGGAACGATCTAATACATTCTTTTTCACCTTCTTTGGAGAAATACATTGTAGTCATTTAGGCAAATATTTACTACCTCATTTTTGGCTCATGATAGCATTAGCCGCTTGTATGTCAAATACCCAGACAACAATATTTTTTGTGCGGGCAATATGCATGAAAATGCGTGACATGCATGACCAACAATCCTGTATGCGCCTAACCTTGTGATCTCCCGTTTTTCACGTACAGTGCAGAACTAACAGCAATGCTTCGTGCAAAGTTTTCACGGACGTAAGCGCCAGCCGCGTTCATCCTCACCTCCCCGATGTTGATAAAATCAATGAAGCCGAATTTTGCCGAAACGTCTCCTAGACGTCGGGAAAAAGAAGTTTTTTTTTTTCAGAAACTTCTCTAAGACGTCTGCAGTAAGACGTTTCTACAGAAAAGTGCTCAAAACGTCTAACTCATGACCACACCAAAAAGGCTTTTGGGGCCAGAAGACTCTTTGTACAGGCTTTAAACGCGTGGATGCCCAAAAATGTCCACCAGGTGTTCAGCTTTGAAAATCGGCAGCTGTGAAACTACATCACATCACTTCGCGATTTTTTTCTTAATGTTGTGTGCGTTCTTTTAATCCTTATACACACGAAGTTAATTGATGAGCACTGATAAATATGGCCTCTTATCGCTATGTATTCAGCTAAGTGTATCGGAGTTCACACATGCGACTGTGATCTGTAATAAACTAGTTTGTCCTTGCCTCTGGGATACGTTTATTACAGCCAACAGTAGTGTTCTCACTTTTATATAGCTCACTGTGCTTATATCTATCACCGCGCTTAGACCACACATACAGTTTGCCAAATTATATGCCATACTAATACATTACCCGACATATTCATTCCCCGCAGATAGGGACGAAGTAACTGAGTTTTCTCTTCAGTTGCAACCATAAATAAATTTTCAGTATTTTTCAATTTTAAATTGATTGGACGCTCCGACACGGCACATAGGCTGTGGTGGACGCCGTAGTAGAGGTATCCGGATTAATTTAGGCCACCTGAGGTTCTCTAACGCGCGCTGACATCGCGCAGCACACAGGCGTTTTCGTAATTCGCCTCCATCGAAAAATGGCCGCCGTGGACGCGATTCAGTCTCGCTACCTTGAGATCAGCAGCCGAACGCCAAAGCCACTAAGGCAGCCCCGTGTTTATCAAGATTTTTCAGCCTGCTGCACGTTATGTGTGTAGTATGCTGGTGACAAACCTGAAGTATTACATTAGATCACATGCTTCTTTCACATATGTCAGGGCATAATTTTCGCCATTATTATATAGCGAAAATAAAAAGTAATGTAGTTATTTTTCATACAGGTCTGTAAAATAATTATATAGTTATGTATAAAAATTACATGTATTGCTCTGTTAAATAAAAAAACGCCTGTAATCTGCAGGTTTCTATTGTAGGTCAATATTTCTCTGTTACGTTGTAGCTCAACTACTCCCCCTCTCTAATGTTTATAGTTCGAGGGTATCACTAAACAAACAAATAAACAACCGAGCAAGGAAATTAATCGGGCAACAGCTAGGCAAAAAAAAATAAGCATGCAATTATCAAACAAAAGACACATGCAGGGACAACGAACAGAAAAGAAAGAAGACAACCACTTTTGAAAAGTACAGTGCAAAGGCAAGCAGACAGGCGTGTGTACGAGTAAGGAAAAAAACAAGACAGCAGTGAAACAATAAACAAACAGTACAAAAAGAAAACAAACAACGAAGGAAGAAACACCTGACCAGTCAGCAAAAACAAACAATACAAAAAAACTAAACTAACCAAACAAGCAATTAAGAGCACCGGTTGCACCGAAGACATAACGAATGCAGTACTGATGAAAAGGGAACAGTTCCAGAGACTTTAAACGACAACGAAACGGCGTCACAGTCTTGCTCGGCTACTGAGCTGACGGACCTTATAGTTCAATCCCGGCCGCGGCCGCGGCGTTCGCGTTTCGATGCATAGGCGAAACGCGAAGGGTGCCCGTGCGCTGTGCGATGTCAACGCGCGTTACTGAACCCCGGGTGGTCTAATTAATCCGGAGCCACCCCCACTACGGCGTCTTTTATGACGCATGTGTCGTTTCTAGACCGCTAAAACTCACAATTGTCAACTAGCAATCTTACTGTGGTGCGCGCGTCCAGCCACCCAATAATAATAATAATTGGTTTTGGGAGGAAAGGAAATGGCGCAGTATCTGTCTCATATATCGTTGGACACCTGAACCTCGCCGTAAGGGAAGGGTTAAGGAGGGAGTGAAAGAAGAAAGGAAGAGAGAGGTGCCGTAGTGGAGGGCTCCGGAATAATTTCGACCACCTGGGGATCTTTAACGTGCACAGACATCGCACAGCACACGGGCGCCTTAGCGTTTTTCCTCCATAAAAACGCAGCCGCCGCGGTCGGGTTCGAACCGGGAACTCCGGATCAGCAGTCGAGCGCCCAAACTCAGAGGCTGTGTTCTACCACGGGCAACGCGCGCAAGCGGCATGGAGGAAGTGAATGCTCACAGCAGCCGGAGAAAGGTGGAGCCCCACATGCCGATGTACCAGTCGGCGTGAGGGTATGCATATTCCATGGTCACACGAACGGCACTGTCGCTCTCAAAGAAGTACCCCCAGTAGGTGGCGTTTGTGTCGAAGTACGCGTTGAAGGCCCACGCTGAGAACAAATCACAGGGAGAGAAACACAGAGACGAGTTAGCACTGGGCGTAGATACTTGAGGCCTTGCCCTTTGTAACGGGTGGGCACCACTAGGTTGGGCACCCGGCCAAAACAACAACAAAAAAACAAGAAGATGGAAGCGTGAGTATATATCGTGGCGCCACCTCTCGGCAACGGCCGCATGACTGTGTTAGCAATGGGCGTGAGCACATATCGTGGCGCCATCTCTCTGCAGCGCCCGCATGACTGTGTTACCAATGTGTTAACAGTTTATCAATATCCCTCAAGAGAAAAGTGTACAACAGCTGTATTTTGCCGGTACTCACCTACGGGGCAGAACGTGGGGGCTAACGAAAGGGGTTCAGCTTAAGTTAAGGACAGCTCAACGAGCTATGGCAAGAAAAATGATAGGTGTAACGTTAAGAGATCGAAAGCGGGCAGAGTGGGTGAGGGAACAAACGCGGCTTACTGACATCTTTGTCGAAATAAAGAGGAAAAAATGGGCTTCGGCACGGTATGTGATGCGAAGGCAACACAACCGCTCTTGTAGCGGAGTGGAATCCAAGAGAAGAAAAGCGTAGCAGGGGGCAGCAGAATGTTAAGTGGGGGGAAGAGATTAAGAAGTTCGCAGGCATAGGGCGGGCGCAGATGGCAAAGGACCGGGTTAATTGGAAAGACATGGGATGGCCTTTGCCCTGTGGTGGATGCAGTCAGGCTGATAATGATGACGATGGTGATAATGCGTATTGTGGCGCCTTCTCTCGGCAGAGCCCGCATAAATATGTTCGGAATGGGCGTTGATGCATATCGTGGCGCCATCTCTCGGTAGTGCTAGCATAACTGCGTTGAAAATTAATAATAATAATCGGTTTTTTGGTAAAGGAAATGGCGCGGTATCTGTCTCATATATCCTCGGACACCTGAACCGCACCGTAAGTGAAGAAATAAAGGAGGGAGTGAAAGAAGAAAGGAAGAAATAGGTGCCATAGTGGAGTGCTCCTGAATAATTTCGACCACCTGGGGATCTTTAACTTGCATTGACATCGCACAGCACACGGGCGCCTTAGCGTTTTGCCTCCATAAAAATTGAAAATTGGTTTTTGGGAAAACCCGCAGCGGTGGCTAAGTGGTTAGGGCGCTCGGCTACTGATCCGGAGTTCCCGAGTTCGAACCCGACCGAGGCTGCTGCGTTTTTATGGAGGCAAAATGCTAAGGCGCCCGTGTGCTGTGCGATGTCAGTGCACGTTAAAGATCCCTAGGTGGTCGAAATTATTCCGGAGCCCTCCACTACGGCACCTCTTTCTTCCTTTCTTCTTTCACTCCCTCCTTTATCCCTTTGCTTACGGCGCGGTTTTGGTGTCCAACCATATATGAGACCGATACTGCGACAGAAAGTGGTAGAACACGGACATCGGCAGCGTACACTTAAACACGAATGCTGTTGAAAACGGTTCGGAAACAATATTTCAGAACGTTTAAGTGAGATTCAGTTTCGTATTCGGGTTTAGGTTCGACGTGGTTTTCGGGCCGTGGTCACCCGTGTTTTGAAGAAAACGAGAGCTAAACGCGTTTTGTGCTTAATACATATTCGTAGACTTCGCCGAAACAGCCGCTGTTTGTGCGCGAGTCTTACGTTTGAGCGTCTTTTCGGTAAATACGAGAGGTTCGTGGTTGATTTTCTTGTCGTCGAAGTAAGTAAACGCCCGGATGTAGACGTAGTCCGTGCATTGGTCCGCCTTTTCCCAGCGGAGGCGTGGGTTTCGCATGATGTACTCGAAGACACAGATGAGTGTGAAGTTTCCTGCAAGCAACGGGCGAGTATTGCGTCGTGCCTGCTGTGCGCTCCAATGACAAAGACGTCATGTCCGCTGATAATTAAGCCATTTTACAGCTAAAAAGGTATCAACTTTTAAATTCAGGTGTCACCACCAGTAGCCGTTTTCGCAAGTCACCTGTGGTGACAGTTGTTCTTGCGTGCAAATCCCTGAGGTTAAACTGCACCACAATTCACTTGCAAATGGTTATCACGAAGAACCTTTCTTTCTTGACGACCACGAGTCTGAATCGAGCGGCGGCAACATTTTTAAATCCGATTTTCTCAACAATTAATCAGTCTTTTGTCGCAGCATACAACATCATAGAGGCCAGAAAAATTGCCATAGAATCGAGTATTACGAACACAAGAATTAGATGGAGTCGATCTGGGGACAAAATTAAGATTATTTTCTCTAGAGGGTAAATTGGTGCTTTCCTCGTTTGGCACCAGGATATAATTTGGAACCAATTCCGCGCTAGGTAAATACGAATGAACACATCAACAGTACACATCGTCGAGTGGTAGCATCGGAGATCGAAGAGCGGCGGTCGGATCTTTAACGGAGTGGGTAAGTAGATGTAAAAAGGCGTCGACTAGAAGCCACCAACATCGCGGCAAGCGCTAATGCTTTCGCATTTCTCCAATGCAGTCTCTGCAGTGACCTCTTTAGTCTCTGCCAGCAGGTATTGTGAAGGAAACAGCCCAGCAGACGAACCTCGTTAGACTGATGCCCGGGCGAGTTGGCATGCCTTGTTCAAGAACAGCGCGAATTAGACAAGGACTGAAGGAAGACCGACAAGGACAGGCGCTGGCTGCCACTTGCAAATCAGCGCGTGTCCGTGTGTGTCCTCCTTCAGTCTTTGTCTAATTCAAGCTGTTTTCTTGAAGAAGACGAAGCTCATATCGGAGAGGATTTGGTGAACTTGAGGGTAACTCTGGCCGATTTGCCTGCTTATCGCAGTTAGATAGTTCCGATATGTTGCGCGGATTACAGTCGCGCGATTCTAGTGAATATCCCAAAAGCTGCACGTTAGCCGACTATAGACAGTGACTGCCTATAAATATTCTGAAGGGGGGGAGCTGAGTTTCTCTGCGCCAACATGTCATCTTCCTTACAAAAACTGTATGAAGATTTCCGGAGATTCTTCTGTGTGAACAGTACGTAGAAACACACACGGTCGAATGGTCACCACTGCATACCTCGTTTCTGAACGCAATGCGGGTAAGGGTGTATACTTACGTGTTGGTTTCCCGGGACGAGGAGCTAAAAAGAGAAGAGAGGGTTTGAATCAGTGCAATGAATTTCGGCGCTTGATACGCAGAGCTGTAATAAAAATTTCTAGGTCGCTTACTTATCATTACTTGACGGCATTGCGATAGGACTGGGTCATTTAACTAAATTTCTCTGCTTCTAATCTGTCCGCCGCGGTGCTTTAGTCCTTAAGGGCCTTGGCTACTGAGTCGGAGTACCCGGGTTGAAACCCGGCCGCGGAGGCCGCGTTTCGATGGAGGCGAAACGCAAAAGGCGCCCGTGTGCTGTGAGATGTCAGTTCACGTTAAAGATTCCCAGGTGGTCAAAATTATTCAAGAGCCCTACACTACGGCACCTCTTTACCCCACCGCGGTGGCTCAGTGGTTATGGCGCTCGGCTGCTGGCCCGAAAGACGCGGGTTCGATTCCGGCCACGGCGGTTGAATTTCGATGGAGGCGAAATTCTAGAGGCCCATGTACTGTGCGATGTCGGTGCACGTTAAAGAACCCCAGGTGGTCGAAATACCCGCAGCCCTTCACTACGGCGTCCCTCATAGACTGAGCGGGACGTTAGACGCCGATGAACCAATCCATAAACCAAACGGCACCTCTTCCTTCCTTCTTCCACTCCCTCCTTCCTCCGTCCACCGAGATATGTGAGATAGTTACTGCGTCATTTTCTTTCCTCAAAACAAATTTTCAATTTTTGCTTCTAATCTCCCGCCATTTCGTGTGGCTTGCTGCAGGCCTGGTCTGACGGCGCTTCCACACGCACGGTTGGAAGATGATGACGGCGGCCTCCAAGGCACAGCGCTATAGACTGGCAGTTTAACAGGTGGGAAGCTAAGCTGCGGCGTTGGCGTAGTGATCTCAAGCATTGGCCAATAAAACTCATCTGTTCGCTCCGCCGCGTGTTCGAATCTCTGTCCCCTGCTTCCAAGTTTTGCTATGCGACCGCTCAAGCGTTTCCGTCGTGTCACCGAAGCGAACGCCATTTGAATTTTTTTCGCATTCTATGATGCTTTTGAATTTTTTCTGCACTGCTATTCAAGTTACGAGGCCAACGAAAAAGCAAAAGGAAACGTCCATCCGATTTTTTATTTTCTATTTACTACTGCCAGTGTGAACGGAGCCGTAGCGTATTCACTGTCGTCGGCTAAACAGCAGCGCCCGTGTTGTCGATAGGACTCCCGTAACTACAGCACGGGATTATGGTATGCTAAAAGAATCTTCTGGTGTGGTTCTACGGTACTCTGTGGCGCATGCGCAGTCGGTCTGCTGATGCTGCGGTAATGGGAACACAGTACACGGTACGCTAAAATGTCAATTCTTTCCCGCACCCTATGCATACCTACACAAAATTCGCAGAAACACCTAATTACCTGATGCGCTGGCAGTTCGAGAGCGTTAGAAGCTGTTGCCGCCTCTGCCGGAAGTTACCCGGCCTTGTGACGTCACTTCGCTTCAGCCACAGAGCGAACTACATGACCGCCGACACAATTTTTTTTTCCTGACGAGGCTTTTAATGCGATAACATTAAGACAGTTGCCCTTTCATCTGAAACCTTACTGCGAACACTGCGACTCGAAGGCACTTTCTTAGTCGTGCTATTGATAGTTAACCTCTAGCTACAGTTTAGATAATGTATCCTCTATTCAGATGATGCCACTCTTATCTCTTCCCATAAATCTTTAAATATCTTGACATCCAAGCTCAATTCTGATCTTATTAACATTGCTATTTGGCGCACTAAAAATGTGCTTCCGATTAACCTAGCTAAATCTAAGTTCATGGTGTTCAGCTCAAAGCTTACAACTGTCCCAAGTTTTCTTTAAATCAACTCTTACCATGATACATCCCTCGGATCATTATACATTTCTTGGTGTAGAAGTCGATCATCACTTGAAATTTAACATTCAACAACTTCGAAATAAAATGTCATATGGGATCAGAATTCTTTTAAAGGCACGACATTACTTTAGTTCACATACTTTAATTCAACTCTACTATGCTTTGATTACAAATTATACATAATTTTAGCGCAACCAACGCTCATGTTTGTCTTTGTTCTTTGTGTTCCTGTCCTGGTTGCGCCAAAAAGAATATGTTTAATTTGTCACAAATTCAACTAGCCCAACATCTAACTCTTTTATGCTTTCATTCATTGCCACGTTATTTATTGTATCACCTCTTGAGGTCAGGCATATCATTCTCATCTTTCCGCACTTCAGATTGTGCAGAACCAAGCGGTCCGTATAATTACTGGGTCAAACAGAAATTCCTCCCCCCCCCCCCCATTACTCCATTATACTCTCAGTTCAACATCCTTTTCATTTCAGAACTGATAAAATATAACCTTGGCATATTTGCTTATCTTGTGTTAAATAAGCGTAACGTTCTAGAGTACATACACAAGAACTGATCAACCGTAACCCTACTAGATTTGCATCCCACAAAAATTCTGCACTGCCGAAAATTCGAAGCAACTATGGAATGCTGACTGTCGTTTTTTTTTAAAATAAAACTTTGGAATTCATTGCCTCATAGTATTAAAACAGTGCCATCTGTATCGTCATTTAAACTCAAGCTCCGCTCCTTCATTCTTTACTCTTGATTAGGAAGCTGTTTTAATCCACACTATATCTACCTCGTTCGCTCTCATCGAAACCTCACTTTTTAGTAAATTTGTTGTTTTCAGTTCATAATCTTCTATTCTTCAAATATCGCTAACAAGTTTGTATTGATATGCAATGCTGCTTAATGTTGCTTTTTGTTCTTTTTTGCGTTTGTACACAGAGGTCCCACTACAGTGCCAAACTTTGAGACCTCTTTTTGTAACCTTCTTTATAAGCATAACATTTGTAATTAGTTCTGAATAAACTTTGAAACTTACTGTGATCGTAACCAGGCGTTGTGCTCGCTGGGCTCGTGGTCGTGCTCTGAGTCGTGCGATTCGTTGTCCTCCTTGTGGTAGTGGTTCTGGTCGCCGTCGTCCTCCTTGTGGTAGTGGTTCTGGTCGCCGTCGTCCTCCTTGTGGTAGTGGTTCTGGTCCTCGTCGTCCTCCTTGTTGTAGTGGAGGTCGTCCTCCTAGTCGTGGTCGTCGTACTCGTTGGTGTTGTGCGCGTCGTCGTCCTCCTGGTACTAGTTGTCATCGGCGTCGTCATCGGTGGTGTTCTCGAAGTCGTCGCTGTTGTCCGTGGTCTTGTAGTTCTTGCGGTCGACGCCACGGTTCGCGCTGTCGACCTCGATGTCACTCCGGAAGACGCCGTCGTTCTCGCTGAGCTCGTGGTAGTGCGATTCGTCGTCCTCCTTGTGGGGGTGATTCTGGTTGTCGTCGTCCTCCTTGTGGTAGTGGTTCTGGTCGTCGTCGTCCTCTTGGTTGTGGAGGTCGTCCTCCTAGTTGCGGTCGTGGTACCCCTTGGTGGTCTTGTGGGCGTCGTCGTCCTCCTGGTAGCGGTTGTAGTCGACGTCGCCGGTGGTCTTCTCGAAGGGGTCGCTGTAGTCTGTGATCTTGTAGTTCTTGCGGTCGGCTGCACGGTTCGCGCTGTCGACCTCGACGTCATTCCGGGAGACCCCGTCCGTGCGGCAGTTGTCTGCGTCCCCGGGCCCCGGGTAGACACCGGGCTAGCCGTAGGGGGTGTTGGGAACACGGAAGAACGTGTAATCGGGGTCGAAGCTGGAGGTCGCCTCGTCAAGTTCCCGGTTCCAATGCTAACCGGTCCGCTCGAAGTCGAGCTTGTGTTGGGCCTTGGCGAGTGGGTGCTGTTGGTTACCACCGGCGGCGTTGTTCCTGGCGTGCTGCTTTGAATTGGTCCAGGGCCAGTCGCTTATGCGAGAGAAAGTAAAACATTCGGAACCACTGAGTCACGATTAGTTGTAATCTAGCACTGCAGCTAAAGGCGCCTTATGAGTGGTAAACTGCGCCGTGTTAAACACTTTAGGCGCTGCGTCCATATTTGCGGACATTGACTCGACAATATCAAACCCGTGCGCTCACGATGCAATGGCCTCAAATGTGTACGCAAAAATGAAGGGGGACAGCTCTGCGGTTTACATCTCTTTAACAGTTCCGGTGCGGCTTTGGCGAGTATGTTTCAGCCTCTTTGTTTTTAAAGCATGGATGCTTGAAAATGCCGTCAATCCCCTCAGTTGTTTACATAACTACTACTTACAACTCCAGCGAGTCAAATAAGCATAATCGAAACCCAGGTGCCATTGTTCATCTACGATATGGCAGTAAGACGACCCCATAGATACTGCATAACAAATTATCTGAGGGGGCGGTAATTTTTCCCGCAAACTTGGCATCTTCTTTAGAGAAACCAAGACTGAAGATTTTCTCCCTTTCTCCTTCCCAACAGGATTATCATTAATTATTGCCAAGATAACTTATATCTGTGAAATGACCCTTTTTACGAGTCCTTGTTCGAAGGCCACGGTGTTTAGAATCTTGTTAAACCGGGAATATCGCCTAGCATCTTCTGCCAGCTCTGAACGAGGACTTTACGAAGCCGCTATCCGGTTTTCACTAAAATTAAAACTCACAATTCCGCTGTTGACAGAAACGAGACGGTATGTTAGGGAAGAAAAGACACTCTCATAGTGCACCTGTGGGTATACGTAATCATTCCGTGGGAAATAGAGCTCTTTCAGCTCAGCCTTTTCGAACGGATCAACCCCGAAAGCTGGAGGAAGTGCCGGAATCGACGGTTTTCCAACTCTGCCGCAGAGTAATTTTTTTTTTGTTTCGAAAATTAGAGCTCACCTCTAGAAGTTTTTGGCGTTGTAGCAGCCGGAGGCTCTGCAGGATAATGCATAAGAACAAAAATTACGGGGGTTCAACGTGCCTTGAATCTAGTTATACGTAAAGCTCCTCGATTGAAAACGTCATGGATCGAGGGGCTTTGGCTTTAAGAACAGCGCTTGAAAAAACTTTGCAGCGCGCCGGTGTCGCCTCCGACATCGACACCACGTGACCAATAATTTCCGAACTTACTTTTTTCGTCCTTTCCAGGAGGCCTGTATGTGACTTTCGGCGTATCTGCAGACACGAGAGCGCCGGCAAACGACTTCTGAGCGACTATTGAACAAGAAACGCTCACTTCGTACATGGCTTGAAAGTGTAACACCGGCACAGAAGCTCATTCTTTTCACTTCAGCACAGGTCATATTGTTTACGCTTACATTGGTTCAAACACAAAATGTCGGCTATTAAAGAAGTAACGATTTTCTTCTCTACAGTGATGCGGAAGACACTACTATGCATGAATAATCACGTGGTATTCGCCTACGACCGCTAAATAGTTTATAATCGAATTTTTCTGTCATGCTGTTTCGGTTTCGACCGCCGAGTGATGACTGTGACGTCAACGTGTGCTTATAGGTCACGTGAGAGATAAAAAAACTGCAATATAATAGCTGCTTGTATACATTCGTTGCTACTCCGTCCCTTGACGCTGGATGGCTTTAGAGCTGCAGTGAATTAAAACGCATAAGCAGCGATTAAGTCGCAGTTTTTCATGCCTTACATGGCTTATAAGCACACGTTGACATCGCAGTCACCCTTCGGCTGTTGAAACCGAAACAACACGAGAAATAAATTATATTATAAATTATCTAGTGGTTGTAGGAGAATACCATGTGGTAATACATGTATAATAATGCCTTACGGATCAAAACAAAGAAGAAAACCGCACCGAAAAAGTTATCTGTCTATACTTCTTTCAAATTTCAGTAGCTGAGAACTAAAAGTGAACTGAGAATAACTTAGAGCTTGTGGCAGAGTAGTGGCTACGTGATAGATTAAGAAGTAAACATTTCGATAGAATCGCCCATCTGGCTGGTACATAGCTTCTATGAAAAAGATTGTACTGTGTTGCGTTGGAAAGAGCTTTTATTTTTTCCGACCAAGACGCAACTGAAACAAGCCGACGTTTCCGAACCGGCTCGGTTACCCCTCTAAAAGGAACGAGCTGGCCCCTAAACGCCCTGTTTTTAATTTGAAATTTTGCTTGGCTTTAGTGCCACGCTTTGCCCACAAGCCTGTGCAATATTCTACGTTTATGCAAGCGCTTCCATGTTATTGTTTTTTTCCGAGCCTGGACACAACGTTCAGTTCGTTTCATTTAACGTTTCTGCACAGACAGTAAGGCTTTTTTTAAACAAAACTGAATCAAGTGCTGTGTCAGTAACAATGTTCTTAGCTGAAAAATATATAGATTTTCCCCTGTTCCATTGACACAATGTACCTACAGTGTTTTTTTTTTTTCCTGCGTTTGCCTGTTAGCAGTCTGCGACCAAGGCAGCAGTTTCCTCTAGCAGCAAGTATAGACCGTGAATGGACCAACAGAATATCGACACTTTGAAATATTAATAATGCGGCGCATAATAGACGGATTAAAAGAGAGAAAAGACGCATGCACGTAGGGATTGCTTACTTGTGTCGACTAGGTGGTCATCTGAAACAGAATCCACGCCAAAAATTAGGAGCCAGAAACGGCGATGGCACAGCGATAGCATGAATAAAGAGTTGTATCTGTGAAGTCGGCCTGAGAATATCGCAAGTTCGAGGACTAATCAAATAGCAACATAAGCCAGCAGTAGTAAGCATTCATCGAATGTTTTCAGGCCTTTAGCCCAGAAATAAACCTATTAGCGAGCTGTTAACGAGCGATGAGTCACCATGATCGCTGGAAGGGCGATTTATGAATCCGGGAGTGAGGTTCACGTGGTTTACTCCTAAACTTATGATTATTTTGTACTGTTACATAGCCCTAACATTCTGGGCAGGCTTACTACCCTTAACATGAATATAATGCACTTGTTCGGACCACTGGCTTATTTTACTGTGTTACCGTACCCTCCTATAGTCGGATACAACTCAAGAACCCAGAGGCTTATTCCCGTCAAAGGACCACTTTCCAGACAGTGGCGTCGGCCGATTCTCATGACCCTGGCTAGTGAGACAAAGCAGGGAGCGGTAGATGAAAGGAGACAATCCCTTCCCTCTATGGTCGGTGATAGACCCCTCTTTCCACTGCGGCGCCGCTCCCTGCATTATCACGCTAGCAGGGTCTTGAGAATCGGCCGACGCCATTGGCTGGAAGACGGTTCCTTTGATGGGGAAAAGCCGCTGCGTTCTTCAGTTGTATCCAACTATAGTATCCAGAGCATTTTGTATTCGTGAAACCGAGTATTCGTACTAAAAATATTCCGAACATTTTACGAATATTTCTTCCGACTATGCCCAGCACTGCACAGCGCGCTGCTGACCCCAGAGGTGGCGACCAAGGCCCTTTGAAGGTTCCTCATGGAATGGAACGTTAATATAAGTCCCTGTATAAATCCCATAGATGCGTGTGTGCATAGTTATGTCGGAAAGGGCATCACTTCATTTGGGATGATTGTATTATGTACCCTGTACGTAACACTATCATCGGTACCTGAAGTAGCGTGTCATGTTTCAAGGCTGAAGATTCAAGTTTTCATTAAAAAGTTCATCTCCCTGCAAATCTGGTGGCGTCAGCTGATTAGATTCACGTATACCGTTTCTCGTGATAACGATTTGTGACTGGTTGCCGCAGGGACTCTGGGGACAGCCAACGGCAGGATGACAAAGAATTTGTCACGATCTGCCACTACGTACATTCGGGTATCTCTGTGATCTTGGACTTTGACTGGTTGACGCCGGCACCTGCTTTCGCGGCATACATTCCACACCTTGCATGAAGCATTATGTGTTGATCACTTCTTATGTATCCAATACGGCCTGCTTTGGAGAGGGAGGCGGGGGCGGAAAAACGGCACGGCATCACCACTCCGAGCCAATGTAATGTTTTGCACAGCGTTTATTAAAAACTGGGCAGCTCAAGGGCTTCTCTTTTAGGCCGCGTAGTGGGACTGCTTGACCACCGGAAGTTAGAATCTTCGGATGGGTGAGGATGAGAGATTTGAAGTGCTGACGATGCAAGGCAAGACACACTGCATGACCCAAACGCAAACCAGGCGGCTATGTGTTCACGACAAAAGCTGCGGAGGTAACTCGTATACACGAATGAGAGCATTTGATCCTCACAAGCTCGGCCAGGTATACGTTTCTCTATAAGCAAACGTTACACATTTGCCGTCTTTGTAAGTCTTCTTCTGGACGGTTAACGCCCCTCATTCATGTTCAGATTCAGTGTAGAAGTATACCAACAAGAGAATTCGATCTTGTGTGCACAAACTGACTTCTCTTTCATACTGGAGGTAGCTGTACTACACGCAGACAGTGCGCTGCCGATTGCGATTCTTGCCAGAGCATTGGGTAGCCCTGGTTGCACTCACCAGTAGAGTAGCTGAAGATCATAAAGAGGAGAATAATCATGATCACAAACAGGACCAGGATGCAGCAGCCGATGACGGGAACGACTTCGTCCGGATAGTCGTCTTCATCGCTTTCTCGCTGCTCCCTTCAATCAGTCAATCAACCAAACTATTAATCAATTAATGAACCGACATTTACTTGTTCAGTAAATCAGTGAATGAATCAATAAATGACTAAATCAATTAATCAAGCAGTAAATCGATCTATCAGTGATCAATGAATTAACCTGACAACAAGCAAGGGAAGAGATGACGCTCAGTGCTGGTTACAACGGTGTTGAAGGCGACCTCAAATTCGTTTTAACTCTTGGTTCACTTACGATACACGTGACATTCGATGAACATATACTGATGGCGGAGATGTGCACCATATTTCATAATTCCTGGCATTTTTCACTTCTCAGAGCAATAGCGCGTGGCCTGTGAGGCACGTCTAACAGCGTCCAGCGCTAGATTAATCCCTCCAACCTTCACGCACTTCAGTCTGGAACGAAACGTCAGTGCATGGCACGGAGCAAGACTATACAGGAGGTGAAACTGCCGTCTCCGCGAGCAAGCGCAGGCGACCAGATAAAGTCACAATTATACGTATGCGCCGACGGGGGCGCATGCAGTGGCGGCGCCTTGCGGCGCCTCGTAGAAGCAGCAGGAAAAAAAATTAAAAATGCAGCGCCCAGACAGGCGGCTCCGGCGCGCTCTCCGGCAGCGCGCTCAGAGCAGACGACAAGCAGACGAAACGGGTGTTTGCTACAGCGGGCACGCCGTGACGTTGTATTTCAGTAGTTCCTGTCCAGGCCGCCAGGCGCCGCCAGCAGGATAGTGGCGCCACGGGTTTGTGACCTTTTCTGGTCGCCACAGACGGCGGAGTTTCCACTCCTTATAGTCTTCCTCCGCGGTGCATGGTCGCTTCTGCATTTCACCACAACCCGCCCAGGTTGATCAGTCGTGGGGAAAGAAAAGGCATAGGAACTCTCACTCTCCGTGGATACCAAGCGCGAAATTTTGGAACCCGGTGTGCACTGACATGGCAAACACCAGACGCGGTGGCTCGGTGGTTAGAGCACTCGGCTACTGAGTCAGAGTACCCCGTTTAGATGAGGCGGTGCGCAAAAAAGGCTCCCGTGTGTTGTGCGATGTCAGTGCAGGCTCAAGATTCCCAGGTGGTCGCAATTATACCGGAGCCCTTCACTACGGACCTTTCTCTCTTTCACATTTCATTCCCATCTACCTCTCCTCCCTAACTGCGCGACTGAGGGGTTGAGGTGTCTGCCGAGAAGCGAGACAGTTATTGCATCATTTCCTTTCTTCAAAAGCCACTAACCACAGCGCACGGGCGTCTTTTGCGTTTCGCCTTTAGTGAAACGCGGCTGCCACCCTCGGGTTCGAAGTAGTCGACTCCATATCCAACACAGCACTCCCATGGAAGACAGGTTTCACATCCCACAACTGTGGAGACGCGCCCTCCATGTGCGACCTCTCCCAGCCAACATGTCACACGAAGACCATAATGGTCGGCGCCTGGCACGAGCGTAAGCACTAGCCCGACATTATGGCAACAGAACAGGCGTATACTACGTGGAAGCCTCCGGTCCTCACCACGGGGGATGGTACACGGTCGCGGTAGTTCACAACAGCAACACAGTTAACGGCCTAACCTTCAGAGCCCGCAGTGCACCACAAGCAGAAGAGGTCTCGATTGCTCTCGCGGCCTCACATTCCGATTCAAAATACGTAATTACCGACTCGCGAGGGGCCTGTCGGAACGTCGAACAAGGCTGCATTCCCTTCCTAGCCTATCGAATCTACGAAAAATGCATACGGGATACGGACCCAGCACACGGTTACCTTATATGGACCTCTGCTCATCAGGGGTTGGCAGGAAACAGGCGGCAGACGGATCCGCCAGCGCGCTTTCTCACCGGCCTGTTGTCTCCTGCCCACCCGATCAGGAACCCGATTTTAATCCGGTATATACCTTCAAAGATGTTACAACGAAGAAGCTGACGACCTCGCGACCGCTGCACACCAACTACCTGCCAGCGATCTGCCCCTTGCGCTGGAGGACGTGCGTGCGGCCATCCACGACCATCTCCGAAAGCAGCACCCCGACCCACGCATCGCAGGAGGTGAGCGCATCGACACTATCACCGGCTGTCGCGGACTTACACGGTCACAACGTGCAATGATCCTCCGCGCGCGCATTGGCTGCGTGTGGCCCGGGGAACGACGGGTGCGTTACGGAATCGCGACGAGTGATGTGTGTGACGGATGCGGTGCAGTGGAAACACTAGAACACCTGCTCCTTCACTGTGACGCGTTCGCCGATGCTCGTCGCGATATGCTCGCGGCCTATAGGGCGCAGGGCAGCTCGAACACCCCGCTGCAATCCTTGCTTTGCAAGAAACCGGGGATGCGGTCGAGCTCTCGGGCTATAGTACTTTTCAACGAGACCCGTTCACCTGTCTCCTAGTCTAAAACGCCTACACAGCGCAGGAGGTTCATCTCGACCTAAATCTGGAATATTCGTACGTGATGGTCTCTGTCCTCCCTCAACGGCGAACAGATAGTCCCGCACACATCCTTAATATCTACTGCCCCCCGAAACTCAAAAACATCAGTTTTTCTGACATCTTTAGCGAAGCGCTAAGGATCGCAGGTCGCGACCCCCTCATAATAGTGGGAGATTTTAACGCCCCTTGTCCCATGTGGGCCTATCGCAAGGAAGAGCCGCGTGGTTGTGAGTTGGCGGAAGTTATCTACGCTGGGCATCACTCTTGTAACCAAATCCTGCCCACCCGACACGTGTAGGGAATTCCGTCACTCGGGACACCTGCCCCGACCTTACCCTCACGAAACACCACCGACACGCAGAGTGGATCAACACTGAGGACACCTTTTGCAGTGACCACTGCATACTGAACACTGTAATTTACACTCGACCCTTACATCGCCCCCTTGCAACAGCCAAACTTCCCGACTGGAATGCTTTCCTCCAGGCCCTCCCAGTAACTTCTCTTGGACCAAGACTACTAAACTTGGGCACACGGACTCATGCAAACACTCCGTTCACACGAAAAGCAGATCCAGCTTACGGAGCGTGCATCGGACGTGGATAACCACCTGATACACCTCTGGGAAGCTCGCCGCAGCCTCACTAAACGATGGTGGCGGCAAAAACACAATCGTAAGCTCCGCGCTCGCATCTCTGACCTCACCCAGCAAGCTGCCGAGTATGCTGCCCAGCTCGCTGACAATAACTGGGTAAGTAGATGCAACAGCGCAGCAAGACAGATGTCGAGCCGCAACACTTGGCGGCTCTTTAGGAGTCTCATAGACCCTGCACAAACACGCTCGGAAACCCAGAAACGCTTCCCTCGCGCGATACACAATTTTCAAGGAAACACACAGAGCAGCTAGCGAACGTCTTACGCTCACAATACCTCAGTCAGGATCAAGATCCGCGCGGGCAGGAATATTCGTATGCAGGCAGTGATAATCCGGATCTGGATCAGCCTTTCCAGCTTCACGACCTTCGCGCGGCTCTTGCCAAAATGCGCAGGGGGACGGCGCCCGGGAGGAATAAGGTCACAGTCAAACTGTTGGCAAACCTCCCCGATCGGGCATACGAAACCCTACTTGAATATATCAACGCCATTTGGACCGGGAAACTTCGTTGCCAGCCAATTGGAAGACATCTTTGGTAACCTTTATCCCGAAGGCGGGGAAACTGGTAAACACAGACAACCTCCGGCCCATCTCCCTCACTTCATGCGTAGGGAAACTGATGGAAACGATGGTCCGTGACCGCCTCTCGGAATATCTCGAGAGCAACCTTATCCGACATCATTTTCGGCTTCCGACCTCATAAGTCCGCACAAGACATACCTTTACAGCCTCATCGCGAGGTTCTCGAACCCATAGAACACCCACACAATGACAAGATAGTCTAGCACTCGATCCGAAGGGTGCGTTTGACAATGTTAAACACGGCGTCATATTAAAACATCTTACCGAGACCAACTGCGGTCCTCGTACATTCAACTATGTATGCATCAAACATTTCTTAACAGATCGCTTGGCCTATATACGCATACAAGAGTCCGAGTGCGGCCCGTTTGAGATGGGAACGAGGGGCATACCACAAGGCACTGTGTTGTCCCCACTTCTCTTTAATAATGTCATGATGTACCTCCCGGCACAGCTGGCGGGTGTGGGCGGTGTTCAGCGTGCTCTGTACGCCAATGACATCCCCATCTGGGCTACTACGGGAAACAGGAGCTATGGAGCAATGCCTGCAAGCAGCAGCGAGCACAGTAGACCACTATGCTACGTACTGCAGCCTCTAGTGCTCCCCGTCCAAGTCTGAATTTGTGCATATTCGACATTCTCCGAAATGCAAAATCTCCGTTCAGCTCTCTCTCGCCAGCGGCCTCATTCGTGAAGCGCAGGAGCTGCAAGTACTCGGTCTCTTAATTAATCAGCATCGTAAGACACATACGACCCTTGCCAAACTCCGTAAAGTCGGCGATCAGGTGGGCCGAATGGTTCGCCGCGTTTCCAACAAGCGAGGAGAGTTGCGAAGATACGGTGCGGCTAGCCCATGCCTTCGTAACTAGTCGAGTACTAATACTCAACTCCTTACCTCTGCTTACGGAAACATGACGAAGATTGCTTGGAGGTTGTACTCCACAAATTTTCAAGACAGCCCTCGACCTCCCGATCTCCACTTCCAACGCGCGACTGCTTGCGTTGGGGATTGAGAACACCTATCGGCAACTTCGCGAGGCGCATCTCGTTAACCAATACACGCGTCTCTCCCAGACCGTGTCCAGTCGCCGCCTCTTAGACCGGTTACATATCAGACATGACCACCATACGATGGAACGGGTTCAAGTGCCCGAACTGTGGAGACGCGCCCTCTACGTTCGACCCCTTCCGACTAATGGTGAATTCCAAACGCAGGCCCGGAGCGGTCTGCACGCTCTGTGGCAGAGCGCCTGAATCCGGCGCAGAGCGCGCGACCTGAAATTGCGATTGGAGTACACTTGCTCTGGCCAGAGCATGTAGGGCGCCGCTGAAAAAGAACGTCACGCAAACTTCCGGTCGGATACGCCGATTTCGGTGGAGCAGTCCCGACTGCTCCACGGAGCAATCTCGGCTCGGCAACCGCTCCCTGTCTACGATTGGAAGACGCGATCCGTGCCTCAGATCTGCGTTTGGAATACAGTTGCTCCGAAAAGCAGGAAACGTTGCTCCAGAAGTGCTCCAACGCTGCGATTGGAAGTCAGCATAAGATGAACAAGGAGGACCATAATGGCCGGCGCCAGGCGCGGGCGGATGCCCTGCTCCGCCACTATGGCTCAAAGAAACACGTCTTCTACATCGACATTGCAGGCCCCTACCACTCCAGGGGGGAATGGTACACGGCTGCAGTCATACACGAAGGAAAACAGGTGGACGGCCTCTCGTTCAGAGCGCCCAGCTCAACTCGTGCGGAGGAGGTAGCGATCGCCCTCGCAGCTGCCCATCCCGACTCTAAATTCATCCTCGGAGATTCTCGCTGAGCCTGTCGTAACTTTGAGTTCGGGTGGATCACTCCACTTGCTCACCTAATTCTTCACCACAGTACTCGCGACGGCGATCCAACTCATCGCTCAATAATATGGGTACCCGGCCACCAAGGCATGCCGGGTAACGAAGCCGCCCATGAGACAGCCCGCGCACTCACTTACCGGGCGTCAGGCGTTCCTTGGGAGGACCTTAACCCAGACCACAGCCCTCTTCTTTCTTTTAACCGCAGCGGTGGCCTATAGTGGTTGAGCATCCTCCTCGCATGCGGGAGGTGCGGGGTTCGATTCCTATAGTGCCGCCGGGTATCCACAAGTGATACAATGGGTACAAGCTTTCCCCTGCCTGGTGCTCGGCTTATTGAGGTTGAAAGGCTTGGGAAATGGGTCTTTGATCCCACCTTCAGTAGAAGAAACAACCTTGTGACATGGCGCTCTTTGGCCTCAGATGCCCTTGCGCCATAAAAATTCATCATCTTCTTCTTCTTTTAAAGACATTACTGAGCACTATCGTGCCGAACACCGGCGCTGCCAGGTTCCTATGAAGGAATTGGGTAAAGCTGGCGAACGAACTCTCCTTAGGCTCTTTACAAGCACCCTACTGTGCCCGGCGATTCTCAAGCATTTTGACTCTTCATTTGACGGCCGCTGCTCATTCTGTGGGGAGGCGGCCGACCCCTTCCATATGGTTTGGGCATGCAGGCAAAATCCTTCTCTCCCTCCATCACCCCTTCCCCTACCCGAAAGAACTGGGAGGCGGCTCTGCAGGGCTGCCAGGAACTATCGGCCCAACAGGCCCTGATTCGGTGGACCTGCGCAGCGGTCAGGACCAACGGTATCCTGGAATGAGGGACTCCGCCTTCTATTGTAAGGTGCAAGACCCACTAGGGTCCTCTCTCCGAGCACCTCTCTGTACATATAGATGAATAAATGCTTTTCACCACCGCCTATGCGTTTCGCCTCCACCGAAACGCTGCCGCCGCGGTCGGGTTCGATGGCGCCGAAGCGAGTTCCTGTGTCTCCTGCTACCAAGCGCGCTTGTGATGCAGAACGGAAACGACTGAAACGCCAAGAACAACGTACTTCTAGTGGACGTAAACGACTACCTCCACATCAGAAAAGCTTTCCCCTAAACGCACGTAAGGTGCCTTAAGTGCTCCCCTGAATTTGTCATCGCTGCGCCGCTGCTTGTGCATTCACTCGTGCCCGCTGTTCCTTTGCATCGCATCGCACAGCATGGGTGTTGCGTTCTACGGCAATGGATCACCGACCGAGCACTGTAAAGCCCGGTCGCACTATAGACCTCCTTCACGCCGCGACGTCACGAAGATGTGGTGGCGCTGATGTCAGTAGCGACTTTCGCACGGTAGGCAGAGCAGGTTCCGCCGGCCCGTGCCTACCGCAGCTGCCGCAACTACCGGCGGCAGCATCATAACTGCGCACTGCAGAAGCGGCGTGTATTGACAGCTGCGTCACTGTTGGATCCGTGCAGTAGACTAAAAAGGAAAATTAAATGATGCTTGATAGGTTTCTCGCAGATAAATACCGTATTAGGGAATGGGCCGCCGTAGTAAAGCGCGAAGCCTGGGTCTCGATCGCCCCTTCCAGTCAATGTTCTTCGAGGCAGGTAAGTGGCGGCGCCCATTGGCCTGAACATCAGCATAGCACGCTTAAAATTGTGCAAGGATAAAAAAAGCACAGATTTAGTTGCGCACGTATTTATCCCTCTGGGCCGTTTTGGTGCGCACGAGGCGCCGGCAGGTTCCCTCGCCACCAAGGAATGCGTTATTTCGTTGATAGCACAGCATGTTTTAATGAGCGTGGAAGTTATACGAACGTATAATGGCGCGTTTTATTGCATTTAATGTTTACTTGAGACTATTTCTTAATGTGACCGATATAATTTTTTGATTCAAGTAGAAATGAGTCCGGTGAGCTGTGTCAATCTTTCGCGCTCACGTTGGGATGCTTAGAGTAGTAGTAGTAAAAACATTTATTTTCACAGAAGGAAGAGTAAGGGAGTAGGGTGTTGGGGATAGATAGAAGTGGAGCTGCAGTGGTCGGTATTCCCTAGTCCAGGATCCCGTTGGCCTCCGCCGCTGCCTTGGCCCTCGTCACCAGCATAAGCTGTGTGCTCGGGCCGGAGTCAGCCAGGAGGGCCTCCCACTGCTCTAGACTAGGGCTATTTATCTTTGGTAGTAAAGGGCTTTTTTCACAGCCCCAGGTGGCGTGGTACGTTGTGGCGTAGCCCCCACACCACACGCACTCTTTCGCATATCTGTTCGGCCACATTTTATGATGCATGGCTCTGCTTGGGTAGGTGTCTGTTTGTAGTCTTCTGAGCGTGGTGGCCTGCTCTCTGTTGAGGATATCCGCCGGAGTCGAGTACTTCTTGCGCGCTCCCAACAACGCCTTCATTGCCTCCCCGTACGATTCTGGCGTGCTGAAGGGTCTTAGAATCGCGTACTTTAAGTGTGCTAAAAGTCGCATGTTTTTTCCTTGCATCATGCATCATAAGCTGTTTCATGGAGTGCTGCTTGATCTCGAAGCTTGCTTGGAAAGAAGCAGCCGCAGGCGGGATACTAACAGAGACACGTAGCGAGAAGCCATCTACTGAACACAATGCAACGGTACGCAGAAATGTGTAATTCAAGGTTTGGGAAATCGATCTAATAAAGTCAGTTTTTATAAACATTACGCAAGGAAACGCAGGGGTAGAATGAGCCAAGGAATGCATTCATATGATCTGGCTCATTGCGTGATGATCTGCTGTCTTGCGAAATACGAGCACACCCGCTGCGGTGGTTCAGTTGGCTACCCAGCACGGTTGCTGAGCATGAGCCAGCAGGATCGCACCCTGGCCGAGGCGGCCGTATTTTGATAAACGCATTTTGATAACCCGCGAACTCCGGATCTGTAGCTGACTCCATCAAGACGCTATTGTGGCCGCAGGGCAGTGCGCGCACTCGTGAGCGAACTTTGGTGAGCCTCTATGCATTCCTCGAACACACGGGCTTGAAGTCCCGTCTGTTCTCCGTCAGGTAATTACACGCAGTGACCGAACACTCCGCGAGTTCTACCTTGAACGATTAATAACTGGACGCCACACTCCAGTTGTAGCCAACACAATGCTGTGCGCGTGTGTGATTTAATTCCTCAAAAATGAACTAATCACGTGCACAACCTGGACACATTTCTTATTGTGTAAATAGTTTGTACATATTACTTCTCCCCCTATCCTCTCTTCCTGTCCCCTCACCTCTTTCATTTCATTTCTCCATTCTGCCTGCTATCCTTTATTTCCGCTGCCCCAGCTCAGGTGCTTCAGTATCGATGACAGATGCCGGGGCTAGCAAAAATCTTTTCCTTCCTTTTTACTATTATTTTTAATAAAACCACTACCACCACCACCAGCCGAGCGCTCTAACCACTGAGCCACCGCTGTGAATCCGAACAAAAAAAAATAATTGCTTTTCTGGGGAAAGGAAATGGCGCAGTATCTGTCTCATATATCGTTGGAAACCTGAACCGCGCCGTAAGGGAAGGGATAAAGGAGGGAGTGAATAATTGGTTTTTTGGGGAAAGGAAATGGCGCAGTATCTGTCTCATATATCATTGGACACCTGAACCGCGTCGTAAGGGAAGGGATAAGAGAGGGAGTGAAAGAAGAAAGGAAGAATTAGGTACCGTAGTGGAGGGCTCCGGAATAATTTCGACCACCTGGGGATCTTTAACGTGCACTGACATCGCACAGCACACGGGCGCCTTAGCGTTTTTCCTCCATAAAAACGCAGCCGCCGCGGTCGGGTTCGAAAGGAGGGAGTGAAGAATCGCTTTTTGTGCTATTTGAGACTCCAGCGCATGTTGAAGCACCACAGATGGTCGAAACGGACGAGAGCCCTCGTCTTCTGTGTCCCCAACAGCACATTGTACACTTCTCAGTGTTTTAGCCGCCGCGGTGACTGAGTGGTTATGGCGCTCGGCTGCCGGCCCGAAAGATGTGAGCTCGATCCCGGCCGCGGCGGTCGAATTTCGATGGAGGCCAAATTCTAGAGGCCCGTGTACTGTGCTATGTCAGTGCACGTTAAAGAACCCCAGGTGGTCGAAATTTCCGGAGCCCTTCACTACGCCGTCTCTCATAGCCTAAGTTGCTTTAGGACGTTAAACCCTATAAACCAAGCCAAACTTCTCAGTGTTTTCCCTTTTATACCAGCTGCGTAGATACCCCTAAGATGTTTGGTGCCGGCGTATACTGGATTAAATGAAATGAAAATTGCTTTTTGAAGAAAGTAAATGGCGCGGTATCTGTCTCACATATCGGCGGACACCTGAACCGCGCCGTAAGGGAAGGGGATAAATGAGGGAGTGAAAGAAGAAAGAGGTGCCGTTGTGGAGGGCTCCGGAATAATTTCGACCCTCTGGGGATCTTTAACGTGCACTGACATCGCACAGCACACGGGCGCCTTAGCGTTTCGCCTCCATCGAAACGCGGCTGCCGCGGTCGGGTTCGAACCCGGGAACTACGGATCAGTAGCCGAGCGCCCTAACCACTGAGCCACCGCGGCGGGTCAGTTTCTTTGGGAACATATCTTTCTAGGGGAAGCGAGAAAGCGTTTTAGCAAGCATCATAAATGATTAGAACTTACCCATCCTCCGGAGAGACGACTTGGCTGAAATCGCTGAACATTATGGTCGGGTCGCTTGCTACAGCGGAAAGAAAAGTGAAGGTCAGTATAAGACACACCCATTTCGGCATGTCCACCCTCAGTGGAAGCCGCGGTGGTTGCTGAGCTGGTCTGTGGCCCCGCAGCGAATATTCGCTAAAACCATGGAGAACATTCACCGGTTCGCGCACGTCGGCATACGCATATAGCACCCGTACTATCTTTCTGTTCCGCGCACTGAGCCCGAGGTTGCAAGATCGAATCCCCACCGCGACCGCCATGCTTCGATGGAGGCAAAATGCATAAGGCGCTGAAGCAGCCGAGAAATTCGGTCTAAGGAAAGGAAATGATGTAGTAATTGTCTCGCATATGTCGGTGGACACCCGAACCGCTCCGTAAGGGAGGCATAAAGGAGGGAGTGAAAGTAGGAAGAAAGAGGTGCCGTAGTGGAGGGCTCCGGAATAATTTCTACCTCCCGGGGATCATTAACGTGCACTGACATCGCACAGCACACGGGCGCCTTTTGCGTTTCGCCTCCATCGAAACGAGGCCGCCGCGGTCGGGTTCGAAGCCGTATACTCCGGCTCAGTAGGTGAGCGCCTTAACTACTGACCCTCCACGACGGGTTGTGTTCTAGAGGATAAAATGATTTGCGGGTTTCATCATCCCGAAGCTCTACACGTGAGCTAAGAGGAGTGCCGTTGTAAACTTCTCTGGTATTGTTTCGACCACTTTAATGGGGCGGGTGCTCGCTTGCTGTGCTCGCATAGCACAGCACGCGACCGTCTTTAAAGCATTTCGCATTCGCCGAAATGAGGCCACAGTCGCTGATATTCGATCCGGAGACGTTCAGATCAGCAGCCAAACGCTGTATCCACTGGTCAATCGCGGTCGGTATAGGTTAGATGAGTACGAACCGTCACTTTCATCCATGATGATGCCGTGGGCCTGTTTTGGCACGGAGCGCTGACCAACGCAGACCAGCCAGGGCGAAAGCTTGTCTTCTTCTCGTGTTGCTCTCGCGCATGTGCGAATGACTCGTGCTGTTCGCCCGCAGTTTTTTGCTTCTTCCGTTCGCAACGCAGCGCCACGAAAAGAGAAAGATGAAACTTATTAACAGAATATTTTTTTAATGCTTGCATAGTCAGGCGGGCGGGCTCCTTAGTTCAGGACACCGTGGGCTTGCGTTGATATCTGGACCCGTAGGATGGCCTGCCTTTGGTCCTACAGACTATTTAATTCTGATCAGGGCTGCCTGCCACTGCTCGTATATGTGTCATATTCTAAAGCTGATCTAAGGTGGGACGGTTTTCTCATGCAACTTATGCCTCACGGCACACTTTTCGAATAAATAAAAGAACTCCACAAAATGTGGACGCCCCACTCCAGTTGTAGCCAACACAGTGCTGTGTGCGTGTGATTTAATTCCTCTAAAATGAACTAATCACGCGCACAACCTGGACACGTTTCCTATTGTGTAAATAGTTTGTACATATTACTTCTCCCCCTATCCTCTCTTCCTGTCCTCTCATCTCTTTCACTTCATTTCTCCATTCTGCCTGCTATCCTTTATTTCCGCTGCCCCAGCTCAGGTGCTTCAGTATCGATGGCAGATGCCGGGGCTAGCAGAAATCTTTTCATTCCTTTTTACTATTATTTAATAAACAACCGCTACCACCACCACCACAAAATGTGGGATAGCGTACCCGCTGGACCAGGGACTGGTGAGGTGGTGTCTACATGGGTGAATGTTCTTTTGTTGCTTTGTTCACCTGAGCATAAATGGCACTAACGATGGAGAAGGTTGAGTTGAGGAGAAAACTAACAGGGGGGGGGGGGGTAAAAATTGGATGTGGTTTAGCTCTGGTTAACCCAAGTTGAATCGCGAAAGCTTTGTTTCGTCTCATTCTGACGCTCTCCTAAACTCAAAGCGGTCTCTTCCGCAGTTGGAGTCATTCCGGTACGTAGCACGACTTCTAGCCGCATCTTTGTTACGTTTCTCGAGTCGTGCGGAGCGTTCTTCTGGCGTCTCTTGAGCGCGTTGTCTCTTCCTCGCTTGTTCTGTCGTTCCAGATCAGGTGTCGCCAAAGTCACGTCAGCATTGAGAGCATGCATGATACTTGTAGATGCACCCAGATCAAGAGATGTTGAACGCATTCGCCTGGCTGCATAATATGCACGCCGTTTAGCTAAACGTTGTTCCCGCTCTTCATCCGTTTCTTCCGCACGCCGCCGCTTCTTAGCTGCAGCACATCGTTGCAGCTTCACCTTATACACATCATCCGACATACCCTGGAGGATTCGCTTGGACGACTGTGACGAGCCGAGTTGGGGGGCCGCTTTCAGTTCAGTTCAGTTCAGAAAAACTTTATTTCCGGCAGATGGTGGTCTCCCTACCCCCTCTCAGGCTCGGCCGAAGCCTAAGCCCGATTAGGAGAAGAGGCCGTCGGCTGAGGACGGTGTAGCTGATGCTTCACGGCCTCAGCCGCCACGCGGGTGGCTTTGCGCTACGCGTTGGGGTCCTCGCTCCGCAGCAGCGCCTCCCAGGCTAAAACTATTTATTTCTTCCTTAGCCCCCGGTGAGTTAAGACATTCCCAAGTAATGTGGTTTAGTGTACCCCTTGCCCCACAGTCGATACATTTTTCGTCACCTGGGTTCTTAGCAATTTTGACTGGCGATATGTATACCCCTGCTTGGATCCTCCTCCAGATATACGCCTCTTTGTGAGTAAGGGATACGTCTGGAGGAGGGTATATTCTTCTTCCTAATTTGTAACCATCCGTAATTTCCTTGTACGTGATTGGGGCATCCTTAAGATTTGTGCAGACCGGTTGCTCCGCTGCTGCCCGGATGTAGGTTACTCGGGCTAGCAGGTGAGCGGCCTCGTTACCAGCTATTTCTTCATGTGCTGGTATCCAGAATATTGCAGCAGACCTATGTTTTGGCATGCTTTCCAGAATGCGTTTGGCTTCCCAAGAGACCAAGCCCTTACTAAAATTTCTGACAGTGGATTTACTATCGCAAAGAATGTACCCTGCATTAGATCCTGCCAGGGCGAGCGCCACCGCCACTTCTTCTGCAGTTTCCGTGTTCTGGGTTCTGACTGAGGCTGTGATCAGGGGTTTTCCCTGACCGTCTACATCGACCGAAACCGCAGCCCCCTCCAGACCCCCAGCAGCGTCTACGTATGCTACCTCCTCAGCAGGCAGCTCTCTGAACTTTTTTGCCATAGCCTTGGCCCTATGTTTTCGTCTATCTTTGTTGAACTGAGGGTGCATGTTTTTCGGTATGGAAGGAATTTTTATTTTGGACCTGATGTCGAGAGGTATATCTACCTTGCCTTCTATTTTGCTGTCAGGCTGTACCCCCACCCATTCCATAATATTCCTGCCTGTCCGGGTTTTGCTAAGTCGTTCAAGCTGTGAAATTCTAACTGCTTCCTTAAGCTCCGCCCATGTGTTATGAACCCCCATTTTTTTAGTAGTTCTTCAGTGGATGTATTTACAGGCAAACTTAGGGCTCTTTTTACGCTTTTCCTAATGATTATATTCAGTCTGTCTACCTCCCCTTTGTTAAGTTCCATGAAGGGGGTGGCGTAGCAGATCCTGCTTGTGATGAAAGCCTGCGTGAGCCTGAGCAGGTCCCGCTCCTTCAACCCCCTTCCTTTGGTAGCTATTCTTCTAATTAACCCTGCTATCTTATCTGTATACTGTTCTAGTTTCTTTATTGTGCTAGCGTTCTTGCCTTTGGAATTGATGAAGAAACCAAGGATTCTGATTTCCTCAACTCTGGGAACCTTGCGGCCCTCAACTATGATGTTGATGTCTGGCTTAGGTCCGTATATTTTTTTGGCGTACACTAGAACCTCTGATTTTTGAGGAGAGCAGGCCAGCCCTCTCTCTTTGGCATATTTAACAATGATGTCCGCAGCCTGTTGTAGCTTATCTCTGGCTTCGAACGTACCAGGTTCGCTGATCCAAAGATTTATATCATCGGCGTACAAGCTGAATTTGAGGTTGCTAATTCTGTTGAGCAGGGGTGGGAGTCCTCTCATTGCTATATTGAAAAGAAATGGGGATAGTACTGCTTTAACACAGCTGGCATGACGTCACGTAGAGCGAGCGCCTCCCCCACGGAAGCGGCGCGTGGAGGATTCGCTGGGACGATCGCGACGAGCCGAGTTGGGGGGGTGGGGGGGCTCTTTTCCACAGCTGGCATAACGTCACGTACAGCGAGCGCCCCTCGCGGCAGCGGCGCGCAGCTGCAGCATAGAGGATTCGCTGGGACGATCGCGACGAGCCGAATTGGAGGGGCCGCTTTCCACAGCTGCCATAACGTCACGTACAGCGAGCGCCCCTCGCGGCAGCGGCGCGCAGCTGCAGCATGGAGGATTCGCTGGGACGATCGCGACGAGCCGAGTTGGGGCCCCGCTTTTCTACTGCTGGTATGACGTCACACATAGGTCACGCTAAAGGTCAATGGTGGATTCTCCGGGACGACGGCCAAGAGCGGAAACCTCGAGCAGTATTGCTTTCCCAATAAAAATTCAGTGCAGTTAAAACTGCTTACGTACGTGCGTGAGCGTTCTACCTCGACGCAGGTTGCGCACTGAGAAATGAGGCGATGACGCGTCCCGGAACGCTGATTCTACAAATGCTGAATCCATATATAGTCCAAATCAAACACTAGGGCATTCGGTTCGAATATTTGTCTGGAGCGACTCTCCAAAAGACGTATGCTACATGCAACAAGAAATATCGCATGACACCACTCGCAACTGTGTACAGCGAACGGTTGCATCAAGATTTTAAAATAATAATATTAATTGGTTTTGGGGAAAGAAAATGGCGCAGTATCTGTCTTATATATCGGCGGGCACCTGAACCGCGCCGTAAGGGAAGGGATAAAGGAGGGAGTGAAAGAAGAAAGAGGTGCCGCAGTGGAAGGCTCCGGAATAATTTCGACCACTTGGGGATCTGTAACGTGAACTGACATCGCGTAGCACACGGGCGCTTTAGCGTTTTGCCTCCATAGAAACGCAGCCGCCGCGGTCGGGTTCGAACCCGGGAACTCCGGATCGGTAGCCGAGCGCCGTAACCACTGAGCCACCGCGGCGGGTCACGGTGTTAAAAAAAAAATTGGTTTGTGAGGAAAGGATATGGGACCATAACTGTTATGTTTCAATACATGGCTGTGTCGTCGATTCTTGATTCCTTTCTAAACGCTATTTTCCCGTTATGTTTTCGATTCATCAACTAGGCCAACTACGAGCTGTTGTAAAGTCCATTTTCTCACTCATTTCAATTTGCGTGACCCAATCCTCAAGTGGTCAGAATTATTCCGGAGACCCCTAGCTTCTTCCTTTCTTCTCACTCCCTCTTTTGTCCCTTCCCTTCCGGCGCGGTTCAGGTGTCGGCCGAGATTCGAGACAGATCGAGACAGATATACTGCGCCATTTCCTTTCCTCAAAAACCATTTTTCCATTCTTAATTCTGAGGCGGCGCGGTGACCCGCCGCGGTGGCTCAGTGGGTAGGGCGCTCGACTACTGATCCGGAGTTACCGGGTTCGAACCCGACCACGGTGGCTGCGTTCTTATGGAGGCAGAACGCTAAGGCGCCCGTGTGCTGTGCGATGTCAGTGCACGATAAAGATCCCCAGGTGGTCGAAATTATTCCGGAACCCTCCACTACGGCACCTCTTTCTTCCTTCCTTCTTTCACTCCCTCCTTTATTCCTTCCCTTACGGCGCGGTTCAGGTGTCCACCGACATATGAGACAGATACTGCGCCATTTCCTTCCCCAAAAACCAATTATTATTAGGCGGCGCGGTGCTTGGCGCTCGTTACGCAGGCATAGAAGGCACAGGCGCTCTCCATTGCTACACTCGGTGCAACTCAAGAAAGAAACGGCAGATGCCCCTCAAAGGAGGCCCTCCAGCCAATGGCGTCGACCGATTTTCATGACGCCCAGCTAAAGCGAATAAGCCGCTATTTATCCTTTTCATCTGCCACCTCTTGCGATGTTTCGCTGGCAGGAGAATTAACCTCGACATTAGTTCGCGCAATCGAACCCTGCTGCCAGCTGCAGCATCCCGATGAACACGAAGCGCAAAAAATGCCCATGTGCTATGCGATGTCTAAATTATTTCAGAGCCTCCACAACGATGTTCCCCATAGCCCACGTGTCATTTTGGAACGTTACACCCCACATAACATTTTGCAATACAGTTAGTACTCATAGCCTGCCATTCTGCATATTCTGTCTATAAGTAGAACATAATTTCCTGGTTCCCTGAGGTTCCATTTTGCCCCGCCGCGGTGGCTCAGTGGTTAGGGCGCTCGACTACTGATCCGGAGTTCCCGGGTTCGAACCCGACCGCGGCGGCTGCGTTTTTATGGAGGAAAAACGCTAAGGCGCCCGTGTGCTGTGCGGTGTGAGTGCACGTTAAAGATCCCCAGGTGGTCGAAATTATTCCGGAGCCCTCCACTACGGGACCTCATTCTTCCTTTCTTCCTTCACTCCCTCCTTTATCCCTTCCCTTACGGCGCGGTTCAGGTGTCCAACGATATACGAGACAGATACTGTGCCATTTCCTTTCCCCCAAAAACCAATTATTATTATTATTATTAGGTTCCATTCAAACAGAGTCCACTACTAAGGAATAGACTGTACTCAGTACTCACCCCTCGCAGTAGACTTCAAGCATTAATGTATGCTCTCCGTAAGTAGAACATGCATTTTCCTCGTTCTTTGACGTTCCATTCAAAGAGTCCACTACTAAGGAATAGACTGTACTCAGTACTCACCCCTCGCAGTAGACTTCAAGCATTAATGTATAAAAGTAGAACATGCATTTTCCTCGTTCTTTGACGTTCCATTCAAACAGAGTCCACTACTAAGGAATAAATAGTACTCACCCCTCGCAGTACACTTCAAGCATTAATGTATGCTCTGCGTAAGTAGAACATGTATTTTCCTCGTTCTTTGAGGTTCCAGTTAAAGAGAGTCCACTACTAATCAATTGACAGTACTGGTCCCTAGTAGTAGATTTCAAGTGCTAATGTTTTCAAGACACACTCTCTTAAGGCCAGAACAACTAGCAGCTAACACACGATGACTCACGCACCTGCATTCCATTTTTTTAGCATGTCCTTGACATACACCTTATATTGTATTCATATGCATTCCTGTCGAAGACATGTCTCAATGGCACTGCAGGCAATTCTAAATACATCAATATACACCAGTACGTCAATCATACTTTGTCTTGTACTCTTCCTGCTTCATCTCATTCTGACCTTTTTGGATTTTGGTGAAAGTGGCAATTTTTTGCTCTGTCGTTCTTTGGAATGATGCACAAGACATTAGTATAAACATAATCACCTAATGAATTCTCCTCTGCTCGGTAAACAACATAGTAATCGAATTCCTTTTCCAATGCAACTGTGGTTCCGGCAGCCCAACTGTCCAACATCACAAGTGTAAGACCATGTGGCATGTACAAAAACTGCAACATTGTCGTTGACTTGTCGCCTCAATTTGCTATAGTTAAATGTTGGCATGCCGAAAGAGCCGGAATTATATTGAACAGCTTTAGTATGACTCAGGTCTTAAACTTCTGTTGTCACTGCCAGTGTTCAGTTGCTGGAACCACAACTACATGGGAAAACAAGTAAAGGTATAGTAGAGTATGACTTAAGCAGTTGGTAACAATGGACCATATGGTGGGTGCTGTTTTACTACGTTTACCAGTCCCAACACTAAAGAAAATCAACTTTTCAATGTCTGACCAAATTACTGCAATAAAGAAGCCAGTGATATCAAAACCCACACTCAAGAAAACCTTTCGCAGAGAAATTCTGTGTGGTGGTCATGATTTTGGATGGAGCTTCAATGAATTTATTGATTGGGCATAAGCCAATTCCACATAGGGACCAGTGTTAACGATTATCAAATACAACTCCAGAACAAAGCAGTAAATTCCCCCAAAAGAGGTCCTCCAACCAAAGGCATTAATCGCCTTACATCAAGCATCTGTAGGGCACATCTAATGTTCTCAGGCCATAGGTCCTGCTTTCAAGCCATGTAATGAGGCATTTAGGTCACCTACAAGCCTCAAATCTCTCCAAAAGGTAGGAGAAATATCATTCCCACATCCAACAACCTTGGTTGCTTCATAGGCACCTTAACTGCCCGAATATACTGCTGAATAGCAGGCCATGGCCTTGGAACTTATGACACACCCTGCACATCTGCAGCACCACACTATAGAAGGCCTCAGCATGTGAAAGCAGACTGCATGTGACGTCATGGCAATATATCGACACTTCCTGGAAAGCCTCCTATAAGAGCCTTTGAGGCTGCATTCTTCAGTAGTTTCGACTGTAGTGTCTTGCACATATTCCATGGAAAAAAAAACACATTACAAAAGATTTTCTACGCAAACACGTCAATAAACAGGTTGATATGTTTGTTTCTACTAAACACAGTAAGGGTTTTCGTACAGGAACGTTCACTAATGCAGAAGCTGGTGAACACTTGCCTCAGTGACAGGTGTGCAGTACCCGACGGCCTCGGAGATGTCTCTCACGAGGTGGGCTTCAGGTACGACAACCACACGGTTCAGTTCAATAAATATGAGCTAACCCACGTCATTGCCAACACCATGGTGCAGAGGTATGGGCAGCCTTTCCACCAATGTATTACAGCACTACCTAGGCAAGCCCTCCATACCTATATCAGGAGCTGGAGGCAGTGAGGACATCATAGGGAAGAATGCGATTCTAAGAGCTGGTTTGTGTGCGGAGGGAGGGAGGTTGTGGGAGACCCAGTGAAGGCAGCCAATGAGCTGCCTTGATTGAGAACAATCTGCTTGCCTGCACAAGGTGAAGATAAACTGATCAATTTTATCAACTCAATATACAAGGGATCTTTTTTTGGATATTTGAATCGTACAACACCTGCTGGTTATACAAGTATCGCCACTCCAAGGTCTGAAAATGCAGCAGAATGAGAACAGAGGGCAAATATAAACAGTGATTAACGCACATCCTGTCCACAATCTCATTGTTCACATTCTTAGTGTCATCAGATAAAACAGAAACTTCAAAATAGACAAACCAGCCCTAATAAAACTTTTGAGGCATCACCGGCTTGCCACATTGATGTAGTTGACTCTGAGTGTCAATAAAATTACAGTAGCATTGTTGACACTGACATCTTGAGTTAGCAAAGCTGCTTTGCCCAAAACTCCCTCCCCCCCCCCCCCCCCTCCCCCCAAAAAAGTATGCAAAAAACTCTCTAAATCACCACACTATACAAACAAGACAGATAGCATTTTTTAAACATTCTTTATTGACTGCTAAGGTGTTTTATGTACAGTTCAACATACGCTAGCTTTTGCTCACCACAGATGGCAGTTTGAAGACCAGAGGTCCGACATTGCAATTGCGGTCACAGCCTCTGGAAATTGTAACTTTCTAACAGCCCGAGAGAAACTTGGACATGAAGTCTGTGGGCTTCGGGTTGACCGTTTCTTTGAAGTAGTTCATAACGTGAGACTTTTGCTTGAAGATGTTAAGCGTTTCCACGAGCTCCATTTGACCCTGCAGTGCAGAGAGATGTGTGCAAAATATTAAACACTGCTTCTGCCCATATCTCAGGCACGCTCAGAGAGGGGACGTATTTCGTTACTCAAAACGATCACTGCCTTCATGAGCACAGATGCAGTTGCTGTTTAGCTCTAACAGCAATGAGATGCCATCATCCGTAACAAACTTACTTCAATTCCTGTTAGCATAGCTAACGTGCCTAGATATTTCTCAAACTGGGTAACCTAGAATTCTAGAGCGGACAGAATGTTAAATACAACCCACAATACCCGAGCTTGACTTTATTCAAGTGTAAATGAGAACAATTGGTTGATGAGTCAATTAGCTGATTCAGTTGAAGGAGCCCTGCAGTATAGACTGCACATGTGTTTATTGATCACACTGCTCCCAAAAATAAAAGTTCCGCAGATAGCTCATTAGCATGACTGGCTCCTTCCTCAAGACTGCTTGCAATGATTAGGGCACATTCCAGGGTTGGGGTCGAACCCTTCATCGAAAGGCACTCTTGAAGGGGGTTATGGATATTGCTGCAATGACCATAACCCAGATGAAACTGTCGACTTTTGTGCCGAGGTCACAAGTCGGTGACTGATCCCGAAGCAACATGACAAAACTATCCACTATTTCACCAGTGTTGAACCCACTGACCTAATCAGCAGTGTTTGAAGATGACACTCAAGGAAGCTGTGTAGTATGCGTCCACTGTCACTGCTGTGCAGACGAACATGTCTGTACACGCAGCCTAATCGCCGCAAGGATTGGTCAGAGAATCTTGTATTGGGAACTGCTTTTTAAGGCTCAACAGCTGCTTTTCAACGTGGCTCGTAATTTCAAAAACAAGCGCCAGAAATGTGGTTGCAGGTCGGCTAAACTGACGTATGTGCTCGAATCATTCTACCAATCAGCATCTCCTACAGAGCTAACGCCACCATAAGCGTCACGCACTAAGCAGAGATGCCAACGAGCATTTTGCGCCAATTGTAATACGCAACCTAGCAGTCTGCTGCAAGTTAGCAGGAAATGCGTTAAGTGTACCTTTATTACTAGGAGGTCGATGGCTCGAATATCGCGAACGTGCTTGTTTTTGAGATACTCTTCTCGCAGCTTGGCCCTCGCCTGCTCCGCTGACACGGGTATGTCGTAGATTTTCACTGCGAAAAGAAGACAAAAGCAACGTGATTACCAGACGCATGCGCTGAGTTAGCATCGCAGACACTACAGAGACTGCGAAGGCCATGGTAAGCTCAACCCAATAGTTTCTTACCGCAACATGTTTGTCCGAAACTCTCGTATGCAGCCGTCGCTAGGAGTACTTTGTACGACATATCGTGTCAACAAAACAATGTAGCATATTTCAACTCGCACCTGTTGCGCTTCGCGGTAGCCGCTGTAGCATTTAAGGTACAGCGAAAGCAACAAATTATCGGCACCCGGTGACTCCGACGTCGCGGAAAGGTCACACAGCTGAGACGACGACCACTCGGGGAACTGCCGCGCCTGGCTTAAGCTGGGCACTACCAAGACGAATGAGCGCGGTACTTACCGATATGGGGCATCTGGCGATACCATGCCTTGTACAGATTCAGGGCTCTTCGCTTCGCCTCACTCTGGTCGAGCGAAAGCAAAGGTTTCACAGTTCGTGCCGTCGATTTAACCAAGTTGGACGCCATTTTCAGAAGACAGCGGCGCCCTCACGCATCAGGATCTCAGGATGCTGCAGTATTGAACATACGAACGCATGTGATAACCTGACAAAAAAACAAAAATATTTTTGTCTTAATTTTATAAATATTTGTGTTGTATTAACGTCAATTCTGCACTAAGGAAGAGGAAGCAATAGTGTAATTGTCGGATGTAGACTCTCTAACCACTTCCGCTGTCAACACATGGCGGCTTTATTTGTGCCTCAAGTTGTGTAGCGGTTTGTGCGTGTGCTGCGAAACACGCCGGTGCGCCAGTTTCAGACCTAGTATAAGGGCACAGTTGCAGAACCAATTGGTTCACACTTCGTTGCAGCGCTACAAACCTAAAAAGTCCGCGGTAAACGCTCGAAGAACGTTGATTTCTGCCGTGTTCTTTGCGTACTCGTTCTAACTACTCGCACATTGAAGCCTTGGACCATCATAAGCGAAAATGTGCGCTACTGCTGCCAGCTTTACAGTTTCCGCAGCGACCAACGCAAAGCCGAATCCAAAGCCAGTGTACTAGAGTACGAGAATACCGCCCGGTTGACATCAGCGACACCTTGGGCTGTGCGGCGAGCTGGTGATGCGCGCACTGCAATGGCCCAAAGCGCCCGAAGTCCCATGCAAATTCCCAAGAAGAACGCGCTGGTAGTACAGTCCATGTGGGGCTTCAACGTGCCATACCGATGCGCGCACTGCAAGCTCCGCTTCCTCGAAGATCTGGAGCTGGTGGATCACCACAAGCGACAGCACGGTCTCAAACCCCAGAGCGTGGAAAACTGGAACCCCACAGAACGAAGCTACGGGTCGGCATCGGCGGGCCCCAACTCATCTCTGGGTATCGACTACGGTTGCTTCTTGTGCGGCGCGCCAACGACATCTTGGGACGAGATCTCGGCGCACATCGTCCAAGCACACGATCGCAGCGTTTGCCGCAACTGCGGCCGCCTTTTTGTCTCCGAGGCGGCGCTACAGTCCCATCGCAAGAACATGCACGACCCCAAGTTTGGCAGCCACGACTCAGCCCAAGCAACGTTCGGAAGGAACGCCACTTCGAACACCGTTGCTCCGTCTAGCCGCTTGGACGAGGAAAAGCGTTCTTCGGGCGAAGAAGACGAGGCTTCGTCGGCGGCACAGGCGGGCCACCAGGACTGCAGCCTCTGTGGACGGTCCGAGGGTGTGCAGCCTCAAGGGTCTAACGGCGTCTACACCTGCCCACACTGCGAGTGGACGACGCTGAGCTTGGCGCGGCTGAGGCTGCATCATCTCGAGGACCACGACAACGGGGAGTTGACGAAGCTTTTGCAGCAAGCAGGACCGTCCGACGCCGTCGCATCCGGCACTTCCGCGAGCCTCGCTGGTAGCTCTCGAGGCCTTCAACGAGAGGATGCTGGCCCCTCGGCTATCGAAGTAGACGACTCGGCGGCCGACGCATACTCCAGTGACGACACGATCTTAGCATCGTGTCCATCCGCTGATGACGATTCGGACTTCGAGGACGAAGAAGAATTAGACTCTGACGATGAAGTTACGCCGCGAATAACCAAGAGGCCAGAGGTCACATGCCCATATTGCGACTTCACCTGCGTCATGGCTTCATCGCTTCGCCGGCACCACGCCCTCAAGCACGCAGAAATGCCTTTGGCTGAATCCCATGACAGGGACGCCCGTCGTAAGCGGCCTTCCTCCACCAGGTTAAAGCAGGTGCCGAGGAAGGCTCGTGCTGGCAAGTGTGACGCCAAGATGTACGGTTACAAGCGTGATGGCTTCGTTTGCAGCGACAATACGTCCGGGGAAAGCAGCCAGGATGAATGTGGGGACGAGGATATTGCCAGTGCAGCCCTAGCAGTACCAAGTCCGCTTTCCGACGGTGATGCCAGCTGGCATCCTAGTGAGGTGTCTGGCGATCGCAAGAAGGATGACTCCTCTTCTGATAGTAGTGAAGATGATCTGAGCAGTGTGTGCTGTGAAGAATGCGGCCAGACATTTGCGACCAAGTTGAAGCTTGCTGTCCACATGGCCAAGTTGCACAAGCTACACTACTTTTGCTTCCACTGTGGCCGTGCTTCGAAGCAGGTGGAGCTGCTGCGGCTCCACCACAGGCGTGTACATCGAAAACATCCATTCAAGTACCTCACTCTTGATGGACTCAAGTTGGTAACCGTAGCTCGTGTTGACTCTGGCAAGAATGAGGAACACACTGCAGATGAAAGCACATGCCTTGTTGGGAAATCTGCACAGCGTGCTGTGAAACACTGGCGTCGAAGCAGCACGAGTAAAAGCCATGCTAAAACGTCATTTAAGCAGCGTTCCGTATCTAGGTCACCAACTGAGAAACCGCACAGTGCACCTCGACGACGGAAGAAGTTTTTAATTTCTTCCAGCAGTGATGAAGAAGAAGGTTTCCACAAGCCAGAGACTGTTCGATCCATCTCTCGCATTGTCTACAGTGGCTACCGATGTGCCAAGTCTGTAGATGCTTTCCACCAGCTCATGACTAAAATCAGCGATGAGTTCAAGTGCAGTGCCTTTTCATGTGGCTTTAGCACAAATAGTGCTTCAGATTTTGAGGAGCACCTTAGAGGCCACAACCTCGCTGATGTGTTTTGCATATACTGCGGCACTGATGTTGCCAGCCCGGAGGCCCTCATTGCGCACCTTCGACAGGCCCATGGCAGTCTGCAACACCAGTGCTCCAAGTGCTTGTATCGGTCGGGTGAGGATATGCACTTTAAAGTTCATCTCCTTCAGGCCCACCCACAGGAATCTGCCACATCCATCCCAGTCTCCTGCCAAGAAGGGAGCTCCATCGCATCGCCGGCTTCCTCCACCGAGCTGAGAGCGTTTGATCCTTACGTGTGTGGATTCCAGGGGTGCTCCTTTGAGGACAGAAAGCGATCTGACTTTGAAAAGCACACTGAAGAGGTCCATGCCGACGCGAATTTGTTCCCTTGCTCAGTATGCAGGAAAGGTTGCCAGTCTGCTGCCGCACTGCTTCAACACCTTCAGGAGCACGGCTTCGCCAATGTCCAGTGCGGCTACTGTAGCTTCGGAACAGGAAGCACGGGCGCCATGATGCTTCACTCCTGCTACTACCATTCGGACCTAAAGACAGTGTTTCGAGTTAGGAGTGAGGATATTGGCGAAGAGCTCATCAACTACTCTGAAATGGGTGTCCGGTACGTGGCCTCTTATGACTTGAGCCACCTCAGCTTCCAGCAGCAGTGCTGCTTCTGTCTCGAGATGGTCTCTGGGTTTGACGACTTCCAGAGGCACGTTTCGAGCCAGCACAACTTGTCACTTTCGGTGGAGGAGCTAGCTGACAGGTTGTTTGCGGCTTACAACTACACGGAAGCTGTGAAGGTCGGCCAGTGCCCCTTCTGCTCCTTCACCATGGACAGTGTGTCCTGTTTGCAGAAGCATGTGTTGAGGCAGGAGCTCGGCATTTCAACCTTCACCTGCTCAGCCTGCCACTGTGGCTTTGACGACCGGCTCTCGTTTCAGCAGCACATCGACAGCAGCCATTGCTCTGCAGCTGCGACGATGCAGGAGTGCAACAACGGGCCAATACTCTCGTGGACGCAGCAGAACCTCAAGTTTCAGATCCATCGCTTTGGCTGCATCCACTGCCAAGCTACCTTCACAGTGGCGTCTATGTTCCGAAGCCACCTCTTGCGCCACTACACTTATTATCCAGCAAAGTGCAAGCTCTGTGGCCAGAAATTTCGGGGAATTCAGAGCAAGGAAGACCACATGAGAAAGGCTCACGGTGGGCCCGACACTGGCCAAGACTTTACAAGTTGCGTCGAAGAGGAGGTGGCGCGGCAGACTGTCCCGTGCGCCATCTACTCGTGTCCCCACTGTGACTTCAAGAGCCTGAACCAATCATACGTCACAGCCCACGCAGAGCGCTGTGCTTCGTCGGTGCATGTAGTGCCTGCGCAGCGGCTTGAAAACAGATTTTCCGGCGCGGGCAATTCAAACACCGACGCTGAGGAAGAAGTCAGTTCGATATACAGCTGCATGCATTGCAGCGTTGGCTTCATCCACCTGCAGCGTCTGCTAGGCCACGGCTTCTCTCAGCACGGTTGCGCCTACTTCTGCTCACATTGCTACAAGGGTTTTAAAGTGAAGGACGGTTTTGTACAGCATTGCAAGAGTCGGATGTGCAAGCGACCCAAGTCCATGCTCTGTGTCGAGGTGGCAAAGAAAGGCTCCAAGCGGCCTTACTTTTTCAAGGAAATTCCCATCGTGTATGATAGCGGTAGCAGTTCGTCGGGTGAGGAGCAGGACGACGACATGGAGGAGAGTGGAGCGTTCTCGTTTTACAACCAAAGCTACGAGCCAGTTGAAGGGATTGAACGTGTATATTTTACAGACCATCATGGCACAAAGCTGTCTTGGCCGGAAGCTGGGAAAAACATGAGCATTGAACCCTATGTTCGTGTTGTTGACTGGAAGAGGTCAATTTTCTAAGAGCTTACTCCTTAAAGTGCTGTTCCTTTTGTTTTGCCTTTTGGAGACCTTTGTGATAATACTTGTGTTGTTTAGTGATGGCTTCAAGCTGCCCTGAAGTCAATTTCATTTTTTGCTCTCTCGTTTTGTAATGTCTTTTGTGCAAAGGCATTCATTGTCAATATGTGGTCACACATTGTCGGCATTGTTGACTTAAAGATTGTCTGTCATGTTTGATTTAAAGATTGACCATCATGTTTTTTGTTTTCAGAAATAGCACTGTTTATCAGAGAAAAAAAACATGTTCAGAAAGATCTTGACTGCATTTCATTTTCTGTCTGCTGTTAATATTAAAGTATATAGCTGTGCTACAAATTGATTACAGTGTGGTGCACAGGTGCCTATCTAGCATTTCAGATCATGTTGTGAAAATTAATACCTGGACTCAAGCACGATTGATAGGTGAACAAAAAGGTTAGTGGACAAAAAGGAAAGTGGTGCAGGCGCATCCAATAAACGGAAGCTAACAAGCTTTATTATCATGGTGCAGACATTCCATGAACGTCTTGGCATAAATGTGGAAACCTGTATAGTGCTAGGCACTTGCTTTCTCGTGCCATTCATTAGACGCTGCTAGTTGTCTATCTGGGGACATGAAATATCACATCTTCTTATCTATAAGGACTTGGTTGTAAACCAGTTGGTAGGACATGGTGAGAAGCAAACTGCAAAACAGGACGGGACTCTGTTGTCGCCTTCCCCAGTCCTGACCTGTTTTGCTGTTTGCTTCTCAGGATGTCTTTACCTATGTTCTAATCACTTTCTGCTGCTTTAATGTGCCAAAAATGACAAGGAGCTGAACTTTGCCTTTATCGGTAGTTTCTGAGGAGGAGCACTCGAACGACATTAGCACATTGTCACAGGCACGGATTTTGCTGCTGAAACAGCAAATTATTGTTTATGGGGGTTAAGCGTCCCAAAGCGAATCTGAATACGAGGGACGCAAAAACAGCAAATTGCTTGGAAGCAGGCTTGTATGCAGTGTGTTACAAGTAATTAATTACTTGTAATAAGTTAATTTGCTCTGAATGTTGTGCATTGATTACATGTTGTAAGGTGTAATATTCTCCATAATTCATTTATTTTTGCTTTTGGTTACTAGCAATCTGTTTCGCAAAAACTAGAGTACTACTTCGAGAACCTGAACTGTGGGTCACACTCTAGGTTTCACAAAATTCCCTCATGCTGGAGCGAGAACAGCGTAGCTGCAAAAAAACTGCGCACACATGAGGATGTCCGCGCATGTTAGTGAGAGTGGCTTGCATTTGAGTAGGCCTCTGTTCTGCGCTTCGCAATTCGCTTTTCACCTCGACGGCACAACGAAATGTCATGTTTAGTGAGCTCGGGCTTTGTCCCCTCGTAGTGCGCGAGGTTTTCGTAAATGTTGAAGCAATGCACATCTCTCCAGTGCTCGAGATACTCTTCAGCACCGCTGCTGCTGCTGGGTTCACAAGGATTTGCAGAAGAAATGCCGACGAAAACTTAGAAAAATAACTATAGGTAAAATTATCAACATATACTGCAAAATATAGATCAAGCTAATAAAAGATGGATGAAAAGTAGTGTAAAAGCAATCAGTCGATAACTTCTCTAACTTTCAATTACATTTCATGTGCTGTGACGGACCACTGAAATCGGTTCTATTACAGATGGAGTAACTCTGATTACTTCTTTTCTGTAATATACGCATGACTAGCACCAAATTTGTCATTAGCAAACATCAAATTCACACGCTCAATTAGGGCTAACTCTTTCATTTCCTGTCCTGCTCTCCTTCGGTGTAAGCTCCGGGGGGCATGTCCCGATACCAGTGTGCGAATCTTCCATGATCACATCATTTCTTTCTGGAGGTTCCTTTGTAAGCTATGCATTTCTAAATTGAGTTGTTTTTAAATAAAAAAGTGCACTAATGTCTGCCTAACTTAACCAAGTAAACATAATCTCCTGCTTGAGTTTGCACGCACCCTGGCCAATCTCCCAACGTGGGTATGCACCATTCCAATAGAGACCATCAACGACGTCTTGCTTATAGATCCCCATCATGTGCACAAATAAGGATGACTGTGTGCCATTTCTCTTTCGGTGTAAATACCAAGGGCAGTGTCTTTACAGCTGTACTGCCACCGGGAAGGTATCTGGAAGTTTTCATTGTTCACTATAAACTTTGAAAGTTCTGGCCACGATTCTTTTAAACTGATGCAGTGACACTTTCCTTTTTTTTTGAAATTGTTAACTTTAAAGATCCCTCTTTGCCATTTCTCCTGTGATTGTGTATTATATCTGTAACCATATATTCCATCTTTTTGAAACGGCCTTCTACTATTTCAGCAGTGGCCAGCAACCACAGACAAGGTAATAAGCTTCATCCAGCATGTTGATAAATGTTCACCTCAACTAGTCACTTCTATGAACCCTTTCAGCTGTTGTGTGCACAACTGTGTACAAAATGACTCGTAGTTTTTTACTGTGTCTGTAATGCACCTGCTTCTAAAGAGGGAATTCTTTCTTTCGGACCGCAGCGGTGGCCGAGTGGTTGAGCATCCGCCTCGCATGTGGGAGGTGCGGGCTTCGATCCCCATTGCCGCCGGGTACCCACCCGTCATACAATGGGTACAAGCTACCCCTGGCCTGGTGCTTGGCTTAATCAGGGTGAAATGCTTGGGAAATGGGTCTTTGACCCCACCTTAAACGGAAAATCCTTGTGCCATGGCGCTCTTTAGCCGCAGATGCCGTTGCGCCATAAAAATTCACTATCAATTCACCATCTTTCTTAGTGGTGAATTTAGCACCCTCCATGTAGGAAACAGGGTAGCCTTTTGTGCTGTCTATTGAACGTAATACTTGATATTTTGCAAAACAGTGAGCTTCGTAGCACATTACGGTCGCTTTAGTTTTTTCCGATGGAGGCGCTATCCGACTAAACAACCCGGAAGTAGTACAGGTGGCTCTTCAATCCTCATCGAAACACTTCATGCGCATTACTGATGTTCGGCAGGTGTGGTATTTTGTGCAGGTCACCGGATAAAGACTGTATTGAAGACCTGCTAAAGTGTACGACCTTCGCCAACCACCCGGTGAGCGCATTCATTCCGCCTCATCTAGCGTGCTCCAAGGGCTTGGTCCGAGGGGTCGACTCCCGATTGAGCCCTTCGGAAACACTTGAGAACCTCTCGCCTGCAGGAGTGATTGCTGTCCATCAATGCAGCAGGATGATTGACAGAGCGAAAATTCCTACGGAGTCCGTCATTGCCACATTTGCAGGAATATTCTGCCCGTCAGAGATTAAGGTGTGGCCATTGGTATTTCGAGTAGATGCCTTTAACTCTCGGCCCCTTCAGTGTCAAAACTGCTGGCGATTTGGCCTCAGCGGCAAAGCCTGCAAATCGGCCTTATGCTGCTGTGCTTGTGGGGAAGGTCATTGCAGAGAGGAATGTCCCGAACAGCAAGAGAAATGTTGTTTGTGTAGTGGTGCTCACCCTGCTGATTCTCCTGACTATCCTGCACAAGCACATGAAGTTCAGGTGCTCGAGCTTATAGACAAGCGCAGATGCACGTGGAGAGAAGCTTTTGCCGCAGTCAAGGAGAGAGCCTCGGGCTACTCTAGTGTGGCCGCCAAATGCCCATCCATAATGGATGCCAGTTGGTGCCAGGCTATTACAGTGGCAGTTGAGAAAGCTGTGGCAAATGCAATGGATCGCATTATGGAAATCGTTTCCACGTGCATTTCGCAGGTACTAGCTACCCAGATGACCAATCTTCTGCAGGTGCCCACAGCTCCGCTCTTGCCTTCTTTGGCTTCGGAAGCTGCTTCTCCTTCTGTGGTAATCGATTCCGCTTCACAGGGCAAAAAACAATATGAGCAACAAAAGACTTCAGAGGTCTCTCTTCCGGACAGCGTTATGGACGCATCCTCTATGGACTGTGTGGATATGGAGTCTTATTTCCGCGCCCAGAAATGAAGTGGGTCTCCTCTGAATATTGCAGGTCCATCTTGCCCCCAGTCAAAGCAAAGTAACGTAAGTCAAAATCCTAAGACCAGGATTCTAGAAAAGGCAGTCGCGGCTGCGGCACTCCCACCAAGATAGCGTTCTTAAGTGTACTCCAGTGGAATTGCTGATCTATATTCTCAGCTTCAACAAATTCAAATTGCCTATGCAATCAGCTTCTACCAGATTTAGTTGCATTACAGTAAACATGGCTAACTACAAATTTCAATTATCATCTCAAGAATTACCGTCCATTCTGGCTTGACCGGTCATCACGAGGGGTAGGGTTGTTAGTGCTGATATCTACAAAGTTTTGCCACAGGGCTTGCATTTCTTTCCAATATGTGGACAAGGAATGTGAAATCCTTGCGGTTGACCTCAGTGTCCCAGGTCAACAGCCCTTTATGGTAGCTAATGCATATTTCCCGTCTGGTGTGCATGACACTTGGCCCCTTGACTCACTCATGTCTAGTAGCCGATCTCAGGTTCTATTACTTGGAGACTTCAATTCGCACCATGTGACTTGGGGGTTTAAAACAGACAGCTTTGGTTCTAGACTATTTGAATGGGCTTCTGACAACAACTTGATCTGCAGCAATTCCGGATTGCCTACGTTTGTTCGGAGTCAATGCCGCTCTGCCTTGGATTTAACTTTTTCCTCCCCAGGAGTCTCTGTTAGGTCTTGGGCGCCTGTTGACTATGCAACAAACAGTGATCATCTACCGATTAGTTTCAACTTTGCGTGTAAATTCCTGAGTGACATCAGCGCACGTTAATAAATTACAGTTGCTTTAAAGACACGCTAAAATCAGCTCTCCAAACCAATTCAGACCCTTGCACTGAGACAAGGGCCGAGAGCAAGGCTACACATCTATGTTCAGTACTGGGCCATGCAAGGCAAAAGTCTGAATTTTTGGTTAAGGGAACCAAGGGTGCAATCGCGAACAATTGGTGGGATGCTGAGTGCACGCGTGCATATAGACGACGGAAAGCAGCCTGGAAGAAACTTCTCATCAATCAATGCCCAAAAAATTGGTTGGATTATAAGTATGTTGCAACAACATTTAAGCACACTGTCGCCTGTGCAAAGGAGGAGCATAATACAAATCATTATGATTTCCTTTCGCAGTCAGGAAATAAATGAGCTTTGTTTAATTTCATGAGGCGCAACAAGTTGATTCCACCGGCTGTCAACACTGAATCCCTCGTTCAGTCCCCTGCTGACATCGCAAAGGCCTTAGAGGATGTTGCGTGTGGCCTAGAGATTTGCTTTACATCTGCTCTACTTTCTCCTGCTATATTCACATGCACCTCAAGTGATTTCACTGAGGTCTCTATGCCTGAGCTGTCGCAAATTGTTCTGCGCTTATCCCCAGCGGCTCCTGGCCCCGATAAGGTCACTTCATCTATGATCAAAATATTGTTCAATGAATCTCCTGCAGACCTGTTGGCTCTAATTAACCATTCCATTAAAGGTCCTTGGATACCTCATGTGTGGCGTCTTGCTGAAATAGTTCCACTGCTTAAAAAGCAAGGGGAGGGCTTAACTTTAAACGACATACGCCCTATTCCATTAACATCGAGCATAGTGAAATTGGTGGAAAGGGTCCTTCTCAGCCGTGTCATGTCATTCATTTCGGAAAATGCTCTCTTGAATCCGTGTCAAATTGGTTTCAGGCGGGTTGTTCAATTTGGTGTGCTCATACTGGCCTAGAGTGTCGTATTAAGTTAGCACACAATAGAAAACAGTTTGCTGCGCTTGTCACCTTGGATGTCAGTAAAGCATACGACAGCGTTGAGTACTCGACTCTGTTACTCAGATTACAGGAACTCAACTTCCCAAGCTATTTTATAGCCTGAATTTCTGCTTTTTGGAAAGTAAAGAATTTTACTGCTGCCAAAATGGTGTTTCCTCAAGGAGATTTCCACAGACAAGAGGTGTTCCGCAAGGATCAGTTCTCTCACCTGTTCTTTTTAACATTTTTCTAAGCTCAATTCCATGCATTCAAAATGTGAAAACTTAGGTGTACACTGACGATATTGCATTTTTAGCATCATCAGGTGACATTCACACTCTTTATCAAACCCTGCAAAATTACATCAATGTTCTTGACAACTGGTTAGGAAGAATTCATCTGTCCCTTAATGCGAAGAAATGCGCATTGTTAGTATTTCCAGTTTCTGTTCCTGTAAATATCTCCCTGGACTATAGAAATAACAATTCCTCAAGTTCAGATGATGAAGTATCTCAGAGTAATATACGACTCTACTCTATCCTGGCGGCCACGCATTGAGCAAGTTTCTGCAAAACGAGTTCGGGCCATTGGCATCCTGTGCAGGCTTTGTAGTGCTAGGTCAGGCATGAGAAGGCATACACTTCTGATAATTTATAAAATGTACGTCCGCCCAATTTTTGAGTTTGGGTGTGTTTTATTCTCCGGAGCTCCTGCCTATAAACTTCGCCCTCTTGTGCTCTTGGAGCGCGAGGCGTTGCGCCTCTGTCTGGGGCTTCCAAAATATGTCGCCAATGCTGTTCTGCACCTCAATTGAGGCGTGAATCCCATCGTTATAAGCTAGGTTTCGCCTGTTAACAGTTCAAACATTTTTAAAATTGTGCGACTCACCTCTTCACGCCTCCAGTATAATATTTCTTAGTCAACCCTCCACCCTTTTTAGTGCCGCCTGGTCTCGTATTCATACTCCGCAGATATGTTTCGTGCGGTCTCTCCTTGATCCCATAAACATTCATTTCACAGATGTCCGCCAAATGTATAACAACTCCTCATCTGTCCAGATTGAATTCGATGACATTTTCCCATCGAATGCAAAGCTGCAGCCCTTCCCGCTTCTTCAGGGTCTATTGCAGGACCACCTAAGGTCCTTTCCCTCTCATGTTCTTATTGCTACCGATGCCTCGCAGGATAGCGAAAAAGCAGGTGTGGGAATTTTTTCGCCTTCACTGGATTGGTCTTTTTCTCTCCGTCTTCCTGACTTCACTCCAATTTTTCTGGCTGAATTATTAGCAGTAATCTTAGCCTTACAAAAATTAGAATCTACCGTTTCCCAGGTCGTGGTTATGACAGACTCTCTGTCCATTTGCTCTTCCTTATCCTCACCCACTGACTCTCGGTCATTACGCCTCTTTAAGTTCCTGATTCCGCTCCATCTAAATTCGGTAAGGTTGCTTTGGGTACCCGGTCACATGGGCTTTCACTTAAATGAGGTGGCAGATTCCTTAGCAAGAGCCTCTCTCTGCGGCCCAATCGTTGCTGTCCTGGCAACCTGTGCATATAAAGCTGCGGTGAGGTTTCGCAGCTAAATAATATTTCAGGAATTTGCTGCCTCAGCTCTTACATCATCTCCCGAATATCAGCATCTTCTGCATCCTTGGAGTAGCAAAGACTGGCACTCGTGCAGACTAGACGTCTCTTTCACACGTTTGCGTTGCCGGGTTCCCCTTCTAAATTTCTACCTTCACAGATCTGGCCTGGCGGCTTCCCCATTGTGCCCTTTTTGTGTTGAACCTGAGACAGTAGATCACTTCCTGCTGTTCTACCGCCGCTTCTCTCATTTGAGGAAGCGTCTTTTGCAAATTCCATTTCATCAACTGGGTTTGCCTGTGTCCTCCGCGGTTGTTCTTTCCATTGACGCTTCTTTGCTTGGACAATGCGACAGGAGTGTGCGCTCTGCTGCGCAAAATTTCCTTCAAGAAATGCAGCGACTCCCATTCTGATTTTTTTCCCGCTCTCAGTCAGTACGACATAAAAACATTACAGGCATTGTATACTATTGTGCACATTAAGCCATTGTCCCGTCTTCGATCTCCAAGTTAACAGGACCCATGTCCTTACCTCTTCCAATCTATCAGACTACATCCTATTACCACTCCTTTTCCCGTCAAAACTTTCCTGTGTCCAGCAATTAACCGCCTGTGTCTTGGCCACTCCCCCGTAGTGGGTATGTGCCAGCAATGTCTGAGGCCTACCTACAATTATCAACCACTGTGGCACTTTGTAAAAATTTTGTACAAGCGTGTATAAAATTCGCAATCGTCGTTTTGAGCACGAAAACCTACGAATTGGCTCTTTGAGGCCTGGACATGGTATTAAACCGAAAAAACTTGCTTTGAATCTTAAAGAGCGCGCCTGCAAGGGTTGGACGTTGTAACTACCTCTCCAAGGCTTTTCAAACGGCAAGCAGAGAGCAGCGTCTTTGCTGAGAGTGCGAGAGCACTCAACAGACAAGACTACAAGCACTTTGTTTTGGACACCAATTGTTTATTACAAAAAGAAAAGCGAGAAACGAAGGGTGACAAGCTTCACTTCTTCCAGCACGAAAGCCTCCCCAGAAGCGTCCCACAGCAAGACCGGAGAGTTCGGTGCTTATCCGATGAAGTTGATGACGACCAGGTGCAAGATGATGTGCGCAAAGATGAAGTCGGCGTACGCCCGTTCTGGACTGATGCCGAAGAACTGCGACTTGTTTTGCGGGTTTGCCTGGAGCCGCAGGCAGACGCCCAGCACAAATGATGCCACGCAGGTGATGAATCCGGAGAGGAACGAGTTGAACGGGAAGGTGCCCACGATGCAGCAGTACACAAACTGCACCACTCCCGTGAGCAACACGTAGACGAGGTACGAGTCGATGATCTTCATCTTCTTGGGCGTCGTGGCCGAATATTCGTCAAAGAAGCGCTTGACCACGTCCCAAATTGTCGCGGAAGACATGATGCTTTTTCTTTCGCTCCTGCCCAGCGAACGATGATGCCACGAAACAATTTCTTCTTCGACGTGTTGTGCGACGCCGGGCAGATAAGCTTGGCTTGCTTGCTCGTCGGCTGGCGTGCCGGTTCGAGCCGATGATGATGTGGACAACGACATGATGATGATGACAAAGTTAGATCGCCAAACACTAATCTAATAATAACCCTAAATTGTGTACTAAGCTTGCTAATACTATTTCTTAACTTAGTTTGTGGCATTGGACAGTTTTTTAATTATTTTTTACTTAATTAACGTACTAAAAAGTTGCTAGTTTTGTTCACGCCCGCTCAGGTGGCGCTATGGGTAGCTCAGGGTACCAAGATGGCGGCTACGGGAGTGCTGCCTTTCGTCCGTGGCATCGATTTAACTCGAAATGACTTCCAAGTACGGATAATTTCGCATATTTGGATGCAGCGGTTTAATACACTAGCCCATAACCTATCAGCCCATGAAACTCACGCTTGCCTAACCATTGTATTTCGCACCGGTAGCCGCTTTGGATAGACGGAGGTGTAACCCAAGATGATTTGTAGACAGCGCGCACGTTGGTAGCTCACTTATTTTGCGAGGCTTGCAGTTTTGTGTGTCGAGCGCTAAATCATAGGAATCCGAAAATACATGACAGTCGTAAATAAAACGGTGAGCGGTGTTATAAGTTTTCTGCGGCATGGTTGGCTTTAGCATCGCGTTTGCGTTTGCTCGCTGTGATCTCGCAAGAGCGTCGGGGTGGTGGTCGGCTAATGACGATCGCTAGTGCGATGTGGCGCAAGCTTTTGTGATAAGCTTAAGCGGCTCATGAATAATAAAAATACGAGCGCAACACAAGCGAAGCGCTATGCACGAGCCGCATAGGGCAGTATCATATGAAAGTCGAGCTAGCTGTGAATCTAATCCGAATCAGCTGATGCGCTGTTCTGCCTATCTGCTAAGCTGTTCTTGTGTGCGCATCTGTCGTGAAACGCCTAGCAGAGTGATTATTGAAGCGAAAAGCTTAACTACGCTAGTCAACACCGCGCTTCGCGCGAGCCGGCGTATGTCGGAGCGCGAGTGACGTCACGCAGGCGCAGTTTCTCTCTCTCTCTCTCTCGCTTCCTAGTTACTAGTGCGCATGCGCCACTAGTAGCACCGAGCCACAGGTGTTACGCCGCTGCGCAGCGCCGCGCCTTTCCTCAAAATTCAACTTTTGGGTTTCAGTTTTCTCTTTCCTCTTTCTCTCCCTCCTTTATCCCTTCCGTTACGGCGTGGTACGGGTGTCCACCGAGATATGTGAGGCGGTTACTGGGCCATTTCCTTTCCTCAAAAGCCAAACAAAACAAGTGAGCCAACGGGCGGGGCCGTTCATAGAGTTCATTGGTGTTGACAACTTTGCAAAGATGTTCATTTTCAGGAAAGGAAAGGCGCACAACCGGCTCCATGGGCCACTTGAGACCTCAATCTCGCTTTCGCTTGGTATATCCTGGATTGGCTGGGCTAGTCCACATTAATTTTTTTCACTTTGCGAACGAAGCTTGAGCAGGACTTCTAATGGGGATAACGGATAATTGATAGTCCCTTAGGGTAGCAGGGTGGATTCAAGGAAGACGTAGCTGGGGAAGGCGGGGAGCAAATGGGGAAATGAGGTAAGGCAATTCCTTTGCTGGCGCATGACAGGGTTGATTAGAGACAACTGGGACAAGGTTTCGTTTTGAAGTGCACGTAACCTCACTGATAATGATAAACTAAGCTTTCTTCATCAGTTTGTTTCTAGCAGTAATGACCTGTCAACACCATGAGGTGGATTTCCGCATGCATAGTTTTTCTCGTTTTTCACATTTTGTTATAGTTATCATTGTTCAAGCCTTTGCAACGCGTTTGGCTTCCTACGAATACTGGGAATTCCACACAAATTTGGGAGCTGCTTTTTATTCCTTTTGCCGTGCGAGACCGAAGTATTCATCCTAGCAGGGATTCTAAACACATTGCGTTTTGTTTTTCTCTTCTTTTGCATCTTTTATTTCAGTTGCGCACTTGGAGCTTTGATAAATACGTAAGCACAAAACTGACACGAATGCGTACTTTGTTTTTCGTTTGCATTATTGTTGTGTACGCCATTACCACGCTGCTGCCTTTTGCAAATGGCTTTACATCAGTATTACCAGTATGCATTGCAGTGTCATTTGGTAGCACTTGTTTTTAAGCTTGCTGGCTTCAGTTTTTGCATTTTCCCGAATTCAGCGAGCAAGGTGAAAGTTCAATTTGGAGTTTCGTAAATGTGTAAAAAAAATCTTGAGTGTTTGTCATGACTGTTTTAAAGAGAATGTTTTTTAGGCTGGTGGAAACTTGTCATTCTCAAAAGCTGATGCATTGATCACTTTCTTCCAAAATCAGAGTGGCAAAAGAAGAAGGATCCGAGTAATGTACACCTTTTTTTTTGTACCTGCGTGCCTGTCTTGCAACAAATGCTGCTCGTCTTTAAATGTGTTTTGCATCAGCAACTTGCACTGGTGTAGTGGTGTTAACATGGGTTGTTTTTGTTCTCAAATGTGCACTTAAAAGACAAGGTTTCTCTGTTTGTAATGCTCCTACTGCAAGGCATTAAGCATTTAATGTTTGTGAGAATAGTGTGCTCTGATAAAACTTTGTGATCATTGCAGGGACTTATTGTGGACATCGTGAAACTGCGTATTTCACGTGATGCATTATAACTAAGACCTTCATGTCTATTATCAACAATACTGACTCAAATCAGTTGGAACATTACATTATTTACAGTTTCAAGAAATCACTGTTGGCCTATCTTTCCGCTCTTACTCAGTGCTGGCCAAGTTGGAAGTGTGAGCACCCTCACGAGTTTTTGCGGTGATAATTTGAGGCATTCTGTTAAACTTGTCTCATGGAGACCATCTTTCATGCGCATTTGGTCAGTCTCGCAAAGAACTAATAGCGTCTAACTTTTAACATGGTTATTATGTTTGTGATATGGTGTGTTCAACTCAATGGGTGCGCCGTTCCTGCTTGATTGATGAAAACACTGCATTGGTGCTTTTTGGTGTAGGAAGACTACTTTCCCAAGGCAGTCGGTGACATGACTGGTCTCCGATGGCTTCGGCTAAACAGGACCAAGATAGACTGGATTCCAGATGAACTTCAGAGCCTCAAGAAACTTGTAAGTAACCAGGCAGTAGACATCCAGAAACACATGATTTCACTGTGATGGAAATGAAAGATTTCATTGTGGCATTGTAAATCGGTACAACGTGTCTTGAATTATTCTTCACATTGTAATTGGCTCCTGAGAAAAGAATGGTTGTACATAGCGCTCTTCTCTTGACAATTTTATTTAGCAATAGCGTCCATATTCTGATAGTTTCATTGGACAGTACCTGTTTAGTGCTGAATTTTCTAGGGAGTAATTACTCATTCCAATCCATCTGAGCATACCCATACATTTGAAAAAATAAAATATACACACCTTACTGAGCATCTTCGTAGTCTATTACTGCAAGGGTTCTGAAAAAACTAACTTTGCTTGTTCAGATAGATGTTGGTGAATAATTACTTCTTCGATCTAAATCTACTCCACCTTGGTGGATTCCCTTGAATACATTGTGCAACATACCCTTTTCCCTTCGTTCCCCCCCATTTTCTGTTATCATTGTATTACCGCCATCGTTTGTTTTTATCATTTTTCAGGAGACACTGTCACTCGTGCGCAACAACCTGGTGACACTGCACGGCGAAGTCCCGCAGCTGCCATGCCTGCGCTCCCTCAATTGCCGCCACAACCGACTCAAGAACTCGGGTATACCGCCCGAAGTCTTCGACCTGGAAGACCTCTCTGTTGTGGTGAGATAAGAGAGCAAATTCAATGCGCAATTCATTTACTCAAGGAGTCTGTGCACCACAGACTCAAAATATGTCACTTGGATATTTACTAGATTAAAAGCTCTGTAACAATAAAAAATTGTCACAGTTGTTATAGTAACCGTGCACATTGGCTAGCACTCTGAAAGTAATGATAGAGCTTTTCACGAACGCCCTTTTTATCTAGATTTGTGTGTTGTATTTGGCTGTCTTGAAGTTGGCAGTCCTTCTTGCTATGAAGTGTGCATTGGAGCTTTGCAGTACAAGCTCGAATTTTTCTTGTCAGTGGAAAGTAGCCTGGATGCGTCCGTAATGCTCTCCTCCTGCAGTCCTGCTAGGTGCATCACCGTATCAGCAGGTGTCTCATGGGCTGTTTCCTTTAGCCTGTGACTACAAATCTGGATCATAAGAAGCCACAGAAAGAAGCCCTGCTTGGTTATCAGGGTTACTAAAGGCATTCAGCAAAACCTTTTCAGTTTATTGGTGTAGGCTTTTACTGTCATGCCTACTCTGTGAAAGTAGCCCTGAAAATGACAGTGAAAATGTAAATTACTCTTGTACATCCCCATGTCTGTGTACAATGCCATTAATGCAGCACTGCGGTCAAGTGCAGTGAATGAGCACTTGTGTGTGAAATTCTTGCAGGACCTGAGCTACAATGACCTGCGAGAAATCCCTACTAACTTGGAGCATGCCCGGGGACTCCTCGTGCTCAACCTCGCATACAACAGGTTTGGTTCCCAAAATATGCTTCATATCTTCCGTGGTGGCTTCTCTGAGTGCTGGCGTCGTGAAGATGTCTCAAAATGTACCACACTGGTTCTTGAAAAGAAAAGTTTGTTTTGTCAGCAGGGCGCCGATCATCGTGACTTTGTGATTCAAAACATACAGGGCCAAGGAACGCAATAACATGAGCTGCCGCCGACATGAACTGCCGTCATGCACGCTCTTCGTTGTGCGTTTTGTGCCATACAGTTAAGATAAACTTAGACCAACTAGCCCAATCCTGGCTTTTTGACAGGGCACTGGAGATTATTGTCTTCTGGTCGGCAAGCGTGCTCATCTGCAGCTGTTGTGGTGGCTTTGTGTGAGTCATTTCACATGTTGCTTTTCATTGCAGGATTGAGACAATCCCACACCAGCTCTTTGTTAGCCTTGTCGACTTGATCCACCTCGACCTGAGCGGCAACCAGCTTGGTGAGTTGTCCATGCAGTCGCATTACTTTCCTCTTTGCGTTCTCACCCGTGTGATGGTTTTTCTTCCGTATTTATATGGTTGTGCATGTGTAGATGTTTGTTCCAAGTTTGGGCTCAAAATGGGTGCAAATTAAATGCATTCTTATGCATTTTTTGGGCTTTAATGTAAATGTTTGCAAGACCTGTTTCGTGTCAAAGCTTCCTGAATTGAGGAAACTGAGCTGATATTGAGGAGTTAAAGTTTTTATTTGCTTGTTTGTATCTGTTTATATCTTTGTTTGTTTGTTTGTTTGTTTGTTTGTTCGTTTTAGTGTACTCCTAGCTTCACATATAAGGCTGCTATATGATACTTGGTGGATGATAGCCTTAGTTGCCTATGTGCCATAAAACCAGTGGTGTAGGCATTACCAAAAAAAAAAAGTAACTAAATATGTTACTCGTGCTAAGTAAAAAGGAATGCGTTACCACCCTACGTTAGCTACAAGAAAAAGGTAATGCGTTACCGTTACTATTACTGAAAAAAAGTACTGCACGTTACTATGCCGTTGCTCCATGGCCATAAATTTTAATCGGTGCATCTTCGCTGCAAGAACTCACGATAATAATCGTATAAAGCTCATATTTCACATAACACTTCTAGCTCAAACAGCGATTTTAGCCGAAATCTTGATTTAGCAAGAATACTTTACACAAATGCGCAGGAGCTTAGCATTGTTACAGTAGCCTAGAATTGCCTGTAGAATTACATGTGATGGCTTCTAACTCTATGGCACATGGTGAAGCCATTTACCGAATGCGACATTAAACACAAAATGACACTCCATCATCACTTCCAACTTCACAAAGAAAACATCACTGAGCTCTTAACAAATTTACAGTATTTCTGAAAAATGGGATGTTCCAAGATGCTCGGCATGCTTCCACTCTTTAGAGAGTTGTGTGTGTGTGTCGGTGGTTTTGGGAAGGGGAGGTAGGTGAAGGCAAACGTGTGCATGCATGTTCCTGCATGTCTTTCGTGCTTTATGGGTATTCTGTCTTCTTTATTTAGTTGAGCGCATCGTCAAGGGTAGGTGTTTTCTGTCATGAAACAAGGGTCATCGAGAGCACCTGTGGGTTATGGGGTTTAACCCGCACCTGCAGGTTTTGTTTATTCGCAACACCACTTTAGGTGCTCTGCGCTTTTTTTCGCTGAAAAAGGTGCAGAGGAAAGGGGGGGTCGGGGGCCAGTTGGAATAAAAAGTAACTAGTAACGTGACACCTCACTTTACCAAAAACTGTTAACATAAGTACGTTGCTAAGTTACCGAAAAAAGTAACGCCGTTACTTGTAACATGTTACCGCCAACACTGCAGAAAACCCTACACAACATATATGATAGAGGCACAGTACGCTTCCATACAATGTTTGAGTAGGCAGTGTGCACATTGAGTGCAGTCATTATGCAAGAGGTTTGTACTGGTTGTATTGGGAGTAGTAGTCTAGATTTTGTTCAACACTACTTTGCCTGCATTTACCTATATTTCTTAATCCTAATGTGACACGCAAAGACAGTTTTGTTTCAAGGTAGTCGTGAATATCGTAGATTTATTACCGAGCCCTCCTTCTAGCATTCCTTCGTAGCCACAGTGAAAGTTTTAACTGTAAAAATACACGAGTTTTAGCTTTTGCTCTTTGCCTCATTATTTAGTATAACAGTGATGAAAGGAAAGTGTTTTGTCCACTCACTGAACATTTTTTTAAAAACTACTAGTTTTTGGATTAGTCATTGGTCCAACAGCTTGTGGGGCAACAGAAATGTTGCAACATACGTTTGTAATAAGCCATACATCACTTACTAATAAAATACGTTGCCACATGACTGAAATAGTAAATTTAGTAGTTTCCAATGGGCAGTTTGTTTTGGGATTGAATTTGTAGGTTGGCAAACTAGTGTTTTTCCCGATAAAGGGCACCCTTCTTATAACTCTTTTGGCGTAATTTGTCTCGGTATTTCAGAAACATTACCACCACAAATGCGGCGTTTAGTCAGCCTACAGACATTGGTGCTGAATGACAACCCTCTTGGACATTACCAACTCAGGTACGCTAATGGTCCATCAACTGTTCAAAAGCTATGGTATCTTATCATGTAAATATTACGTCAATATGGTATCAGTATCATATTTATTGTTATAAATAATAACATTATTACTCAAATTCATTTGCGTCAGTGTTCCTTTATGAACCGAAGCTTTCTAGCAGCTTCACTTTCGCTCAGGTTAAGGAATTTTTGTCCACAAGAAAAGTAGCTAAAGCCTGAAATCATACTTTGTGTTTGGCAGCGTGGCTAGTACTGATACCAAGCCAAATCAGAAGAATGGTCTTCATTAAGCTTTATTCGCAGAAGGTTGCAGTTCAGTATAGACAGTTATGCCATTTTATAGGTTTCTATGTTTTTTTATTTGTGAGACTCAGAGTAGTTATCATTTTTCTAGCCACTGTTCACAACTATTGATGATGCACTACAGTAGTTCAATGGCTGGGGCAATCTGCTGCTGAGCATAAGCGCACTAGTTGCAATTTCGTCTCCAGTGGGCATACTTTACTTTGAGGCAAACTGCTAAGACGCCTGCGCTGAGGTTTTCCATAGTCACAAATGCTACATCTATGCTGTGGGGCACTCGAATACGGCATCCTCCGTAGCCCATATAGGGCTTTTGCCTGCAAAGATGTGTCATTTCGTTTTTTTTTACTTACGATTTGTTGGCTCCTTGTCTCCGGCCCACAGGCAGCTTCCAGCACTGACATCACTTCAAGTCCTTCACATGCGCAACACTCAGCGGACGGTGATCAACACACCTGTCTCACTTGATTCGTCAGCCGTGCTTTCTGGTGAGCGTCTAGCATTTTACGGTTCATCTTCCATGACGCACACGTGTGCGCATCATATATTTTACAGCTTTGTCGAAGGCTTGTCACGGACATTTCATTAGGTTGGATTTGTGTGTAGTGGCTGTGTTTGGATGCTACTGTGAAACAACCGTCTGTTGTCTCTGGTCCTAGAATATGGTTGGAATTTCCAGATTGAGACTGTGCATGTTTAATTTGACATGCACTGAACACAGTGCTATGCATAGATAAATGCTGTTCACTATTGAGACCGATGATATAAATTAGATTTATGCATCCTGCTGTGCTGTTATGGACAGATGGAGAGCGCAGATTTTTGGAGCTACATCCCAGAAAAACCAATATTTGTTATGCTTACCGTCCTGGCCACGTTTCCTGGGCTGTTTGTTCATTTTCTTCTTGTGCAATTCTCGGCAGATGTGGATTTCTCCCAGAATGCGCTGCCACGGATACCGGATGTCCTTTACACGCTAACCACTCTCCGTCGTCTTAACCTCAGTGACAACGCCATCACGGAGGTGTCTCCCGTCATTGGAGGCAAGTGTTGCCATCGTGTTCGAGTCTAACATTTGATCATAACTTGGAATCATGTGACATTTGCGAGTAAACTGATCTAGGAACCTGTTTTAATTTTCGCGGTTGATTCGTGTCGGTCGTTGGACGTGCGTCCTATCGGCCATACTTTCATTGCATTATGTATTTCAAAGATTTCACTGGGACTGTGCTGATTTGTCGTAGAAGTGCTTGTCACAGCATAGAAAAGGGACACATGATTGGGGCTTGACTATAGTACGAAAAATTTTACAGAAAAATGCCGGTTCCCGCGTACATGCGTACCCCATCAAAACCACGGAAAAAAAGTGCAGTCCCTACACGAGTATATATAGCAGTGAGCTTTGAGAGAGAGTTCATAAACTATAGCGAACAATGCAATTAAAGAGATATAAATTTCCTTCATTGTTATCACTTTCATTCTATAGGGAAGGGTTTACAGCCGAAATAAGCACTGTTACAAGCATAGCAAGCAGTGGAGAGAACACTGTTGCCTGTAGAAGTTAGTTTGTTGGTTGTGGTCCTGTGTTACTGCAGTTTCCTGTGGCTATAAGCGAGTACTTATTGGCTAGCATCCACCGAAGTGCAGCCATATGGCTACAAATGCTACACCTTTCACAGAAACTTCATAGTTAAAGAGAGAAAAAAAAAAGTAGCCTGGCATCTGTTTTTGCTCCTGACTTCACTGTCAAACTTTGAGGTTAACCTAATTTTTTGAGGGTGAATATTGAGAGTTGCTTGCATTGTTGCATGCTTTTTTTTTATGCGCTGTCATTCTTGAAGGTTGCTGCTCAGCACTGCATGCTTAAGTGCTTGTTAGGCGGAGTTGTAGATGCCTCATTAGGCACAGGAACCGCAATTTTGGTCGACTTTATTCGTTTCATTCTGTTGCAGTGAATAAAATTAGGATGGTATCTGAATTTGCGCTTGTTGTGTGTGCTTTCTTCTTGCTTTCATTGAAGTGTGTTCCGGTGTGCCATGTTGCAGATGTGTGGAAGAACATCCGCAGTCTCAACCTGTCCCGAAACAAGTTGACATCACTTCCTGTAAGTGAAGTGCTTTTAACGAGGTTTCCTTTCTGTCTTTTTCACTCGTGACCATTATTTGTTGACCCTGTGACCCTTCTTGATCTTTGACCCTGTCACTTTCATACCTTAGTGCGTGATGCTTTTTTGAAAACCATTATGAAAACTTCTGTAGCGATAGCTACATTACAATAGCATTTCGAGCCTTCAGCGTGGCTGCGGCATGGTGGTGGCGGTGCCACCACCCCGAGGCTGTGCCGCCATGCTGTCACATGGTTAGTCACGAGGTGCGGAGCAGCTGCCGGTGGCACGGTGCCGTGGCTGATCATGTGGTTCGTCACCCGGTGGGTCATGTGACCAGCCACGTGGTGCGGAGCAGCTACTGCTGCCGGCGGCGCGGCGCACAGTCGAAACCGAGCTGCCACAGCTATGTGCATGCGCAGTGTCAAATGGGATGAAGGTGAAGAAGAAATGCCCAGCGAAATGGAGCGGCGAAAGACTGACTTTGCAATTCAACTGAGCAAGTTCCACCCGGCTAGCTGTAGCTGTCGCGTCACTCCAGGTTTAACCAGAGCTTAACCACCGCCAATTTCTAGCCTTGATGTCTTGTAGAGCCTGTTCCTTCTTGCAGTGAAGCCTGAAACTGTGATGGCTTTTTATTGGATCTGACAAAGCTTCTTCTCATCTTTGTGTATATGCATGGGTCTTATGTGTGTGTGTGTGTGTGTGTGCATTTCAGGCTGCACTGTGCAAGCTGACCACACTGACCCACCTTTACCTCAGCGACAACATGCTTGACTTCGAGGGCATTCCGTCGGGCATCGGCAAACTCCACAACCTGGAAGTGTTCATGGCAGCCTACAACAACCTCGAGATGATTCCCGAGGGCGTCGTGCGGTAAGACTGCCAGCTAGATGGCCTCGTGTGCTCGGCTCGCGTCTGTAGAGCGTAAGAATGAAGCACAATATGAAAACGGGCACCGGTGCACAGGTAGAGCTGACATCTATGACTGTTTGCAAGGGTTCGGGGACTTGAATGCTGTTGTGACTAGTGCCTTTGCTGTGCCCAGAAAATGCATAACTTTGGTGCAGAAATGCACTCTAGAGCTTGCAGGCCTGATTTTGCATCCGCACATCATGACAATACTTTGGCGTCCACTGAACTGCAGACCTGACCTAGTTTCATGGGTGGCTTGATGTCAAGCAAAGTGAGCAGCTCATGTGCAGGTGATATTGAAGAAAGAAACTGGAAAAACAAGCGTTGCAAACCTTTGCGGCAATACCAGTTGTTGTCAAAGCTCACTTGAGTAACAACAAAGAGTATATATATGTCTCTTTAAAACTGTGCAATACACATGTGGCCATGCAGATAGGAGGGCAGCTGACCAATGCTACCCAGGTGAACTTGGAAGATAAGATAAGAAAAAGCCACAAGACATAGATAGTTTCGATAGAATGCAAGAGCTTCTACGGGCGATTGGGAAGAGGATTGCTCATCTGCAGTGGTTGCAGCCAGTGTTCCACATGGATAGCTTACTGATGTAATCCGGATAAGTTCGGGAGATAAGAAGGATGGAGAGAGACAAGACGAGGAATATGTATCCTTCATAGAATACGAGGGCTTCTGTGGGCAACCAGCGACGACGCATTTCTTAAATAGTTGCACCCAGTTTGTCGCGTGTGTGCAATTTTTTCTGTTGCCCCACCCTGGGGGTGTCCTGCTCGCACCACTCAGGTGCGGCCGGCTGAAGAAGCTGGTGCTTTGCCACAACCGGCTCATCACGCTTCCCGAGGCCATCCACCTGCTCACCGACCTGGAGGTGCTGGACCTGAAGGACAACCCTGACCTGGTGATGCCCCCCAAGCCCCTGGAGTGCCAGCGGGGTGCCGGCGCGGAGTTCTACAATGTCGACTTCTCCCTCAGCGAGCAGCTCAGGCTTGCTGGAGCTGCACCCACTGCACAGATACCGGCACCAGGTGAGATCTGTGACCCATTGTCATGATGCAGGGGTGTCCGAACATTTGGAATCTTATATAAAGCTTGCGCGTGGATGTTCGCTGTTCAATTCAATTCGCATCATGCTTTTGCAATTTGGAAGCATTCAAACCTCTGAAACATTTGAAAGTTGCGAAATTTCTTGTTCGTCTAAAGTCACGGCCGAATGTTGCGGCATTTGCTAATGACAGTGTCGTGCACTTGTCAGATCAGTTAACTTGCTGTTTCCTCAGAGGGTTGACAAATACCGTGGTGAAATAACAAAAAATAAAAAATAATATGTCCCTGCCGATGCCAGCATAAAGTCAATAGCCAGCAGTGGCTAAATACCGTGCGGTAATAACCAGTACTCCGACGGCCGTTGAGAGCTGTGGTGTGGATCACCAAACAGCATGCAGCACCACGTGGCGCATAAACGTGTCGGGCCCCAACACATTTGACGACTGCCTGTGAACACGCCAGTGAAGAAAGTGTGCGGGCACTAGTGCAGCTATCGTTTTCGATCGCAAACCGAAACCGGATTTGTGGATGATAAAGGAACAGGCAAGGCTTCAGCCGCTCTGCTTGTGTTGTTTCACTGCAACCACTATCATCTCGTGTAACTTTTTGCCTGCTAGAATTTAGGAACTGCGTATTTCAAGCAACAGGAGGCAAGAAAATTGTGGGTAACAGAAGCAAAAGCCTCAGAGCCAGACCACTCAGCTGCATCTCATTCAGGCGCAGCCTGCCTGTAGTCTTTTGTTTAAATTTTGCGCCTTTGGTTTGCCACAGTAGAGCTTGGCCTTATCGCAGGTGACACAGTTCAGCAAAGCAGATACTGTGCGTTGTCAGTGCACGTTAAAGATCATCCCCAGGTAGTCGAAATTATTCCAGAGCCCTCCACTATGGCACCTCTTTCTTCCTTTCTTCTTTCACTCCCTCCTTTATCCCTTCCCTTACGGCTGGTTCAGGTGTCAGCCGAGATGTGAGACAGATACTGCACCATTCCCTTTCCGCAACAGCCAATTCGAATTAGGGTTAAGCAGACTGCGTCTCATCGGCAATGCTAGGTGGCAACTGCACTTCATTAGAGGTGAAATTAAAGAACACCCTGCGCTGTGCGATATCAGCGTGCTGAAAAGAACCTCAATTAATCCGGAGCCCTCGTCTGTCGCATCTCTCATTGCCCGTGTGCAACGTTGAGGGTTTTTCATCCCACGGGGTTTTTGCCCTGCAGGCATGGCAGGGATTTTATGTTTGAGATTTCAAGCTATACTGAAAACATACATGCTCACTGGGAAGTGTTGGCACCTCCCAGGACTTACAAGAAGTGTTACAAGAGTATTTTTGCTACCTTAGTTTTGAGAAAAAGGAAGCAAATTTTGACCTTCGGTGCTTTGCATGACACACTTGCATGGTTTTGGTTTCTCCGCACGTATAGTCTGGTCTTGTGGAGATGCACTGAAATTGATTTGTATCTCAGTTGGCGTTATTAACGATGCTTATGGGGATGTTATCGCTCTCCGCTTTGTTTACTCAGTTTCCTTCGAGTCGTTCAGATGCGTGGTAAAGTTGCATTATGGCAGCACGCACTGCCTTCCCTTCTGGTGGCAATACCAGTGGCTCTTCCAACTCAGATTACATGCCAATTACCAAGTCTGGATTAGAGAGGTTGCTCGTCTTCAGGCAAGGAGCTATATTATTCCACCAGTTCCAACTCCACGCCCGACACGGCTTTAGCATCCTCTGACCTCTGCCTAATGGTGTCACATCCAGCAAAGGCCCCATCTGTGCGCTAACATGACTTGGCGTCCCAAACAGATAGCAGACACCCATTTTATGTGTGCAGAATGTGACAAGGCACTGCGTATAGAACCGTGCTTCAAGGACTGTCACACGGTGAAGAAATTTTGGCAGTTTTGAGTGATGCTGGGACTAAAATATTCACCCTAAAATTTATCTCCCCTTTTTTTTTCTTTCTCGATTTTACTCATTTTGTGTGTTCAAAATCCGCAGTAAAAAAATTTAACCCTGGGGGAATTTTTTTTTTTTTAAATATGACCCTCAAAGGGTTAAACCCCACTTGCTATACCATAATACTGCTACATGATTCTACTCTCTTATTTTATGTCAAGTAAGCCTTAGAGGTGTAATAATATTGAGTAAACTAAATTTTTCTGCACAGCATCGGCTAGTTTCTTTTCCTGGCTGTGTTTTGCGGTAAAGCATTTCCTCCTTATTTTAAATCACCGGTATTCATATTTAGAAACCGTTTGAAAATATTTTATTTGCAACCAATTTTTATTTCTTGCTTCACAATAAAAAAATTTTATATTCACGCAGCTCTGCCTTTGTGTGTCACCAAGCTTTTTGGCATTGACATTGGAGGAGGCACGCATTTGCAGCATGCGGTTAATAACTTCGTGGACATTGGCTCCTAGTGTCATCATGACCTTAGTATTTAGATTGCATTTAGGTTTGTTTTGATTCAAATGTTAGAAAAGTGGCCTCATAATTCTTGTCATTGCACATTTTTGTAACGTAAGATGACACAACTACTCGCTTTCTGCAGTGGATTAATTGCCCTTAAGCCGTACTGTTAGCACTTTTTTGTTTTTACATCTTAGCTGGGTGCACTCTTACCTTTGGATCTTAGTATCGCTAAATTGTTTAGTACTGCCCCGTTTCCTGATCATTACAGTGCATAAGTGGTAATTGACAAGAATGTACCAAAGTAGTAGGTTGTTACCAGTGCTGATGTTTGGCTTCTAGCATGCTTTGTTCTTGTGTTACGACTCACAAGCAACTGTTGCAATCACAGCCCCTGTCAAGGACCCAATTGCACGCAAGATGCGGCTGCGGCGCCGTAGAGAAGGTGAAGCCGACAGTGACCAGGCAAAGATTCTCAAAGGCATGACTGATGTGGCCAAGGACAAGGAGAAGGACCGCAACGGCCGGTCGGGCACTGAGGACCGTGTTGACTCACTCAAGTGAGTGAGGTGCCTTTTGTACTGATCAGTAATGTTTGCTATGCTACGTGATGACTGAGTGGTTTGGGTCTTCTACTGTTAAGTGCAATTTCAGGGCACCCCTTTAGGGCAGTCACAATGCTGTAGACTTAGAATACAAGAATGATTGCACATTGATTGATTTGGTTTGGTTTATGGGGGTTTAACGTCCCAAAGCAACTCAGGCTATGAGAGACGTCGTAGTGAAGAGCTCCGGAAGTTTCGACCACCTGGGGTTCTGTAACGTGCACTGACATCGCTCAGTACATGGGCCTCTAGAATTTCGCCTCCATCGAAATTCGACTGCCGCGGCCGAAATCGAACATGCGTCTTTCGGGCCAGCAGCTGAGCGCCATAACCACTCAGCCACCGCAGCGGCCGATTGCACGTTGAGTATTGGGCGTGGCATACTAGATAACAGTGGGGAGTAGTTGTAAATTAGGCAGAAGTCTCCTCTGTGTGATGGTTTAGGGTGCTTTTTATAGCCTGCACTGTGATGTTATGTAGTGAAAAAAAAAAAAGGTTGCAAAATGTAATACTGTGTCAACTGTGCTTCACTTGATGGAGACAGAAAGAAAAAAAGAGCATATTGGCTCAGTTAATGCCAGTGGTTTTTTGTAAGTGATCAAAGCTCTGAAGAGAGCACCGTGTTTTTTTTGTTCTTCTCTCTCTCTGTCTTTAAATTTCCTCTCCTACTTAGTGCTTCGTTCTTGGTACTAGTTGTTGCATATCTCTCCGTGCTGTTCTACAAACAGGCCAAAGCGTTGGGACGAGGCGTTAGAGAAGCCGCCCATCGATTACAGTGAAATCTTTGAAGAGGACGTTGGTCAGATGCCTGGTGAATATTCTCTTTTTACCTTTTCTTTCATTTTCCTTCCGTCTTTTAATGTGAAGTGCGAGTGAGTATGGAGGAAGCATCTGTGTCAGTGTCTGTGGCATGTGGTACTAACCATGCCCCCTTTTTTTTTTTTAGCGCCATTGTGTTGAATGATGTAGCCATCTGGAAGAGATAATAGGCAAATGGTGTTGGAAAGTTAAGGCTGTGAGGAAAGCAAAGCAGCATTGTATGAGAGCTGTACTTTTATAAGTAGTACAGTGCTGTGTTGGGGTTGGGGCTGTCTATCAGGTAGTCGGAATCATGTGAATGCAGTATGCAAGGCACCTCTCATAAAATGAGCAAAGCATTTTAAAAAATCGGCGCTTCTTGTGGGGTTGAAATTGGCAAAGTATTGCTGGTGGTCTACTAATTAGGTTCACTTGTAGAGATCACTAGTTACCGCTAAAACCTTGAGCCATGCACAAAAAGCTTCCATTCAGAAGCTGTACAGCATCAAAAGACACAGGGAATGGTGCAGTTTCTATTAGGAAGATTGTTTTCTTTGTTTCGAAAGATGTGTGGATGGCCTAGTTGGAGCATGCTATTAGGACCGCTTATTCGTGTCGGGCAGCTCGCTCATGTTGATAGTGGCTGTAGTATTGTCCCACATTTTTGTGCGCCATGCTAGGATTGACTAGTGACTAGGCGAGTACTGCCAAGCACGTGGTATCTGCATATTTTGTGTCTAAATGTTTCATTTGTTCATACCACTGGCGGCACTTTTCTATAAAACTACCATTAGCAAACGTTATGCTATTGGTAGTTCCTTTAGGTGCTGCACACTGTTTCTGAATCTTGGCACGTATGTGCAGCACTTTAAATTTTGGTTAGTTGCCTTCACTAATTAACTATAGAGTTAAAAATAGCCTCTGCTTGCTATCAATGCTCTGACATGTATGAGGTTTCTTATTCCCTTGGCTTGTGTTATTTGGGACAGAGTATGTGTCTGTACAAAAAAAAAATTCTGTTTATGAGTCTAGACCGAATAAATCAAATACGCACGGTCACTAGCGATGAATTAATTCTTTGTAATGTCTAATGGTAAAGATGACATGGCATGACTTGCTTAAAGGGGTGCTGAGGACGAATTGAAGTTGGCCTGTATCGATAGACTACGTCATTCTAACAAAAAAGACACCACTCTCATCAAACATGGAGCTCTGTAAGCTAGAAAAGACAAAAGATATACAGCTGTCGTAATCACCGTCCGATTTTGCAGGTATAATGCGTGTGGGTTGATGACATCAAATTTTCGGCAGGGATCCCAGAGACTGTACTACGCTGGAATTCACTTCAAAATGGCGGCAACCAGTTTGTCTTGGTGTGGACGTCACGACTGAGTGGAGAGGAAAAATTTTAAATCAATTTTCTAGGTGAAAAATGCATGTTTCTCTGCTGGTCAAACGTCAGCACAGCCAAGAAGAAACAAAGAATCAATCTTTAATTGGGACAGTAATTGGAAGGAGTCGTCCTCAGTGCGCCTCCCCTCAAGTAATTTCTGTCTGATTAATTGATTAAATACATCTCATTGGGGCCTCCCCTTTCATGTTTTGCCTCTGGTGTCTTCTTATTGACATCTTTCTCTGCAGGGACGTTCGTTTGGGAGATAGACAACTTCCTACCAAACCCTCTTGACGATTGTAAGTAGCCTGAAGTTTTAATTCTTTCTACAAACTATTTCTGCCTCGTGGTTCAGTTTTCTGCAAAAATTGGTTTTTCTTTTGTTGTGTCATTGCCATGAATCTGCATTTTCTTTTATACTTTATCATGATAACAGTTGTATGTTGACTCTTTTCACCACTCAACAAGCTGTCTCCTTGGTGCACAATTCTATCTTTGCAGAAAGGTGGTACTTTTTATTAAGGCAGTACTGTTTTTATGTCGCTGAACCAGATAATCTAGTATATCAGTGACAGATACGGACCTGCCTAAATATTTTGCACACTGCTTTCTGCTACTGTTATATTAGCCCAGTATTCGGCAGGTCAGAATTATGGCCAGCTTCAGCAGGTGGGCCATTTCTATTACATTAGATTATAATATAATGGTTGTTTAAAAAATAGGTCTATAGAAGTAGAAAAGGATCAGAAAAAAGGTTTCGCTCAGGATCAATGGCCGCTTTTGTAGATGTGTGAAGATTTTCGTGTAGTTGTGTTGTTTCTGGCATTGCTAATGTTATGTCCTGTTGCATCCAGCTCTTGTGGGCAAGTTCTACGAAGGGGACTGCTACATCGTGCTCAAGACATTTGTCGAGGAGACGCAGAACCTTAACTGGCTCATCTACTACTGGATCGGCGCTGAAACCACGGTTGGTAGCACGATTGGTTGCCTTTCATGGGCACAGAACAACGGGTTTCTGATTTCAAGTCCCGAGTGACAGGAATTTCAGCTCAGGATGACGACTTCGGTGTTTTGCCCGGTAAACACTGCTGCTACAAGTTAATGTCAGTATCTTTCTAGGCGATGTGTATCTTTCTAGGGAGCACACATTATCACAGGTGCAGTCTCTGAGCGATGAGTGACTCAGGTTTCATTATGAATGCTGACTCAGTGTCAGGTCAGGAATTTAGCAGTGTTTATACTGCTTAAATCTTCTTCTTGGTATACCTTATTTTGTGTATTAAAATCAGATTTTTCAATAAAACCTTCTGTCAACTGCAGTAAACCTTGTTAGTCCAAACATAGAGGAACTGAAAAAAACGAAAAAAAAAAACATTGGAATTATCTGATTAGTTTGGACTGCCAAAGGTCATTTGCATTATTGTTAATTTATTTGGCGGAAACTTACGTGATGGTCATCTGTTTCTGAGATGAAAACTTCGAGACGGCAGCGATTTTTCACAGTTCCATAAAATGCTTTACCACATGCGCATTGTTGGGAATGTTGAAGCAGGGCTACTCCAAAATGGTAAAGGCCTCGGCGGCCCCTTTCATGGTGTGATGCGGTAGCAGAGTGGCCTCCAATGCAAGCATATGAAGAGGCTCCTCCGTACAAACTGCGAACAGCACATTACGGGCGCGCAGTTTCAGCACACTGGAAGAGCCACGCGAGTGAAAGTAAACAAAGCAATTAGCAAAACCTAAACTATGTGGATGGAGTGTTGTTCAGGGACGGTGCACTTTGATCGTCTGCTTACTTGCCATTGCACCAAGGATGGCGCCAGGATCTTCATAGTGGGGTGGCGAGTCATATTTTGGGGAGACATGATGCCCCTGTGTCATTGCTGCTCACAAAAATAAAAAATAATACAATGAAGAAAATACAGCGGCAATGGGTTCACATGCTCACTGTCCGGTGCGATGAGGAGGTCTAATGATGGCTGAAGGAAGTGCTGAACAGTTTTTTTAAAATGGCCTGCAAGCTTATTGGGGTGACATGGCACTGTCACTGCATTGCGTGCATGTCAAAGGTTCGCGGGCAACACCGCACCATGCTGACGATCGCTTGCTGTTTTGGTCAGACCTAGGCATGACACTCTGCCGAGAGCCTGTCCAGATAAACTGGTGTGAGCCTAGCTGTGCCCAAGTTGTGTGTTTGACACCGTGGACATAAATGGGTGTTGGCGGGGACTGAGCCAGCAGTTCAAATTATCCGTTTTACCGGATTAGCAAGGTTTTATTGCAAATTGTGCACCCAGTTTTATGACATTCATATCTCAGTATTGTTCCTTACAGGCGTTATGTGTTGTCGCAGGAAATCTTTCTTTTCTTTGCCTGTTTGGTTGAAATTGAATCAGATGAAATGTGTTCACTGTCCGGAAAGAACCTTTCTCTCTAGAAGCTGCTTGCTTTGTTTGGGTGTCTACTTTTTATTCTTGTTGGACTGACACATTAATGTAAATCATCCTTCTCTACTTCACGTATCAATCTGCTGAACTCGGTCATGTTTTGGAGTCCTTTTTTTTTTTGTAAGCAGACCATTGACTGACCCGTGACTCTTGCAGCTGGATAAAAAGGCGTGCGCAGCAATCCACGCAGTCAACTTGCGGAATTTTCTGGGCGCCCACTGCCGCACCGTGCGCGAAGAGCAGGCTGACGAGAGCCCCGAATTCCTGCAGCTCTTCGGCGGCCACATCAACTACCGCAAGGGGAACCGGGCGTCCAGTGGCTTCTACAACGTGGAAGATGTGGTGCGTAGAACGAGCCGAGCAGTTTATCAAGGCGCTTACCTCTTCTTGTTCTGCCCTGTGACGGTATTTGGGATTTGGGAACAAGTTATTGCATGCGCTCAGGTGTCGTGCACGCCAGATTCTGCAGCTAGAAGACATTGCCAGTTGTCTGATGAAATGACGACGCATGCTTGTAAGAAAAATGCCATCATGCTAACAATTCAGGTCTGACCAGCGACACGGTTGCCTTTCCTTCCTCCTTCTGTGAAATTCATTTCACCCTTAATTGTTACACAACTTATTTCTCTCCTTAATCAGCTCCAGCCTCAAAAAAAAAAAATCCATTTCACTATCCTTTTATTAGTTTCTCTAACTGATGGCTTTTTTTTGTGTGTATATCATAATGAGCCCGTCGCCTCCTTACCCTTATCTGCTCTGCACAAAATAAAAGACTAGGTAAAGTGCTGAAACTTCACTTATGTTATGCTCATCAGTGTGTGTATGTACGTCCGACCTGCCACATTACCTTAGTGCCTTTGGCATCCAGCTACTGATCCCAAGGTCAGGGGTTCGCATCATCGGTCACAGTGGCCACATTTTGACAGAGGCGAAATGCAAAAACGGCCAGGTGCTCTGCGATGTCATTGCACTCTAAAGAACCCCAGGTGATCTAAACTAATCCTGAGCCCTCCACTGCACTGCCCCTCATAGTGAGAGTCATTTCGGGACGTTTAACCCCACAATTACAATTTTGTGTATGTTTTCTTTTTTTAGGTAAGCGGCACTCATAAAGGCAGTAATTGCATGAGATAGGTTTCTTCAGCTGTAGACAGCAAAACCTGCTCTGATTTTCTTCAGCTATGTTACCTTGGCATCATGCTATCAGGTGCATTGGCAAGAGTTTGCCAGTAACCTGAGGTCGTGGCGGCAGTAACTGTATTTGTACCTTGACCTGCAGGTAGCCAGCTTTAAAAAATATCCTTGAATCCAATGAGCAGGTTGCATCTAATGAGCAGGTTGCAGCCACAGAACCAGGTCATTTCTCACTGTAGCAGATTCTCTGTGCATGCCTTGTGGGTGTGCGCGAACATTCTAAGTGATGTGTGGGCTGATCAGCCACAAGGAACATGTAACTATGTTGGGACATTTTCAGCACATTGTTACTGTTCTATTGCCACAGACTGTGCCTACATAATGTGGTCATCACCTGCAGTAGTCTGTAAGTCATAAACAGTTCGTGCTTAATGGTGGCGCTGATAGCAGTGAAATAATAGTGCGCTTCAACATTTGGAGTAATGCAGATGGGCACACAAGTGCAAAAGCTGGTGATCTATAAGTCAAGGCATTCATGGTTTGTTTTGTTTCTTTTTTTTTTATGAAGAACGGTCATGGAGAGCTAGAGCTATCTATTTGTTTTATCATACCATGTTCCTCGTCTTTGTATTAATAAGGGAGTAATTACTCATTGGCATCCACCCAAGCATAGCCATAATGCTACAAAGGAAAGCAATACAGCTCTCTCAGAAACTTCGCACTTAAGAAAAATTCATCCTGGTCCGGGGTTCGAACCCAGGACCACCGCTTCACTCTACCAACTAAGCTAACCGGAACAGAAAGCTTATGGCAGGGCGAGGGCGAATTGATCAATAACTCAAAGTGAGAACAGTGTTGGTCTTATGTTGTCATTAGTTTGGACCAGCCATGAGAGGCCACACTAGGATCAGCAAAGTGCAAATCCTAATGTAGATTCAAAATGTAGATTTAACTTGAGTGTGGGGTTATCGATTTTTATCTGCAACTTGAAGGATAGCCAATGTGTACTATTGTGGACTCACTTCCTTGTGTGCACTTTCACTCCTTCAGGAGTACGTGATCCGGCTGTACCGCATGCATTCCCGAAATCGTCTGCTGCACATCGAGTCTGTGGCCGTAGATCCCAGCTCCTTGGACCCCCGGTACGTGTTTGTGCTTGACGCCGGCCGCAAGATCTATGTCTGGAGCGGCAAGTTCTCGCAGAACACCATGGTCTCCAAAGGCAGGTGAGCTGGACTCGCAAAGCCCGTTGTAGAGCACATTTCAGCATTAGGAGTGCAGTCGGGCCTCGTTAATTTGGACACTTTGGTTCCTGCACAAAGCTGTCCCTAAAGCAAGTGGTCCATATTAACAAATAACGGTGAAAAAAATAATTAGAAGAAAAAAACACGCTGTGATTAGGGTCTTTTTTTGTGTATAATGGTGGTCAGTGATGTTGAATCATCAGTCCATCAATCAGTCCCTAACAGTTTTTCGCTGTTTTCTTATGTCCTGCACTCGAAATGCAGAAACTGAAACATCTAGTTGGGGCAGTGGAGATTTTGGTCTTGTCGCTGTCTATATTAATGCGACAGAAATACATGGGCCTCAATGGGCTCTGCACATTTTTCTCTTGTCCATTGTGCAGACAGCGAGTTGCCATATCTTTGAGGCGTAAAGATCAGTAAGACGGCAAGTTGAGCTAGTTGGTACTTATTGACTGTGAATAACACCTGTCTGCTTCCTCTGTTCCTTGTCTCTGCTCTGTTATTCACAGTCGAGGCGTAAATACATTGGAAAAGTTTGGTCACCGGAAAAATTGTCCATAATTCGAGTCGTTCATATTAATGGGAGTCATATTAACAAGGCACAACTGCAGTACCTCGGCTCGCACAACTCAGGTGATGCTCTTTGTTGCAGGCTTCTGGCCGAGAAAATCAACAAGAATGAGCGGAAGAACTACTCGGAGGTGATCGTGTACCCGCAGACCGAGGAGGAGGAGGAATTCTGGAAGGCCCTGGGCTGTTCTGATCCCAGCGAACTGGAGGACTTTGAACCTGTTGAGCACGTCCCCGAGAACTTCACGCCCGCCCACCCCTGCCTGTACAAGGTTGGCCTGGGCATGGGATACCTCGAACTGCCTCAGGGTGAGGGAACAAACGCTTGATTTTGTGTATCAAACTTTGCTGCAGCTTTATTTATAAAGCTTTTTTTTTTTTTGGTTGACCACAGCGTCATGAAAGTTTTAAGTTAACGCCGTAAAGTATCATGGTGTTAAGAAAACTGATAAGATACACCTCTCTCGGTTATCGGTTGATATACTGTCACATTACTCGTAGCGTTAAATATGAAATTGCAGAAGTATCTGTGCAAAGTGGCTAGAAAGTTGACAAGAACTTTTATGAAGGTCAAAAAAAATGCATCTGTTGGTTGCTAGGGGCATTTTAAAGAAAAATGGCTCCTTGCAACTGGTGGCAGTTTTCAGATCTGGTCTCCAGTGCACTTTCTCGTTTTGAACAAGAATGCTAAATTGAACAAATGACATGCTCGTTGCTGGCTGCAAGCACTCATTAAGTAGTTGGTATGCATAGAATGCAGCAGCAAATGAGAAAATGCGGGAAAGAGCGATTGAAAGGGAATTTTTTTTTCTACAACTGAGGTCTAAGGTGATGATTTAGATTAGGTTGATGAGGGACAGTTCAGGGGTGCTATGGTGCCTGCCTAGGATGTGAGTGATGTTGACAACCTTGAGCGTCCGTAGCGTTTGGCAAAATGTGTCGTGTGCATTAGGCCTTGCTCTTTTAGGAACAGGGGCTTGAGAGGAGCTTACGGGGGAAGTGGTCTACTGGCCGAGTTATAAGGCCAGTATATGTGTATTGTGATGGTGGGCGACAAATGCGTGGGCAGCTGAGCATGTAATAATTATAGTTGCCACAGAGAAGGGAATTAGTCTGTGCTTATTGGATGTACTGAAGTAGATTTATCCGTAGACTACGTTTAAACATGGCATTCACGCGCAAATACTTGCACTTAATAGGACAAGCGGACTCCCCGGAATGTACCACATGTGGCGTGCTAGAGACTATAGAACATGTTTTAGTGGCGTGCCCAGCGTATGCACGTGAAAGACTCATACTCGCATCTGCTCTGAAGCCTATGGACACATCGCTCCTCTCTCAGGATTTGATCCTCGGCGCTTGGCCAGATAGTTTTAGAACTGTAAAGGCAACGCGAGCGCTCTCACGTTTTTTGAGCGACACGGACCTTGTCTCGCGTTTGTGATGTCAGAAAGTGTGCCTTGTTTTTTTTTTTTAAGTAGTTTTTCATCTGCCTCCTCCCATCATCACACATGTATCATAGAATGCTGATTTCAAATATCTCACCTGGAAAGAAATTTATAGCAAAATAACATCCCAATTAGGTCATTTCTTATGGGCCTTTATGATAATTTCTCAGTTAAAAGAAGCTTTTTTAAGAATATGTAGACATTTCCAAAGGTCCACTGCACATCCTAAAGCTTTTCTTTTTCCTTTAAACACGATAGATTAGCAATTAGGCCAAGTGTGGGATAATTAATAATAATAATAATAATTGGTTTTTATCTCCTCTTCCCGTCCCCCAGAGCAGAGTAGCAGGCCAGATATTTATTTTTCAGGCCAACCTCTCTGCCTTTCCTATCAATAAACCCTCTCTCTCTTTGTGATGGGTGAAGTTTTGGGAACGGGAGAGTGGAGGGCCATTTGATTGTCATACTATATAGTACAGTAGGACCTTGCTGATACGATCACGGCTGATATGCATTCGTAAGATTTCATGGCCAAAGTGTGCATTTTATACAATGTTGCAAAATTTAGTGTGTTTCCATCATTCGTCCATGTACCTACGAATGATGCAAATGTGGAAGCCATGAGTACACTCGCAAGCAGCGCCAGCGCCACAGTCGTCAGTTTGTGCAGAGCACAGTACTCGCCGAAATCAGTGGGCGGTGATGTGAGGCCTGCACATTGCCCAAGCCAGGGTCACGAGTTGCACAGCATGCGTCGCAAGTACTGAGCGGTGGTGCATAGCTGAAAATAAATCCTGTCAGCAGTGAATAGATTAGTGTGAATGCATCTCCCATACCCCGGCCTAGGGATTCTCTTTGCTTTTTGATATGAATTTCGAGTGATACAAATCCAATGAAATTTGTGATTACCTTCACAAATCTCACTGTGAAATTCAGTCAGATTTGTATCAGCAATGTTATACTGCATAAAAAATGCATTATTGCTCTAAATTATGCTTTATTGTGTCAAGGTTTAGCCATATAGTTGGGCGTTTCACTCTCTTTGGGTCCCTGCAGTGGAGGTGCCGGAAGGCAAACTTGTGCAGTCTCTACTGGACACCAAGAACGTCTACATCCTGGACTGCAACTCGGACCTGTTTGTGTGGCTGGGCAAGCGGTCGACGCGCCTGGTTCGAGCGGCCGCCCTCAAGCTGTGCCAGGAGCTGCTCTGCATGATCCACCGGCCCAGCCACGCCATCGTCAACCGCTGCCAGGAAGGGTGAGCCTCCCATTTAGTGCATGCGTAGTCTGAATTATTTTCATCTGCGAATGCCGTGAATACTGGAACGCAGCTGAATAGAGTGCATAAAGTCAGGACTCTGGCTTTTATTGGACTCTACACGAATGAATGAGAGACAAAAAAGACTCATCATACACGTTTTCCCTCCCAAAAAGAAAATTAAAATGCAAAGAAATATACTGTCTTGCTGTCGAGCAAGCGCTTAAGGAGTTATGAGGGTCTTAAAATTATTTTTTCTTATTTGTTAACATATTTTGCTGAAACTTAGCATGCAGGTATATCGTAGGATGCTGATTTTGAATATGCATTAAGATTTCAAATATCTCACCTGGAAGGAAATATATTGCGAATTAACCTATCCTAATAAGGTCATTTCTTACGGGCCTTTATAGTAATTTATAAGTTAAAGAAACCTTTTTTAAGAATAAGCAGACATTTGCAAAGGCCCACAGCACATCCTAAAGCTAATAAAATGGTTATAAATTCGTTTTGTTGATCATAAATGAATAACAAAGTTGGAAAGAAAAGGCAATGTGCAGTAATTATCCCACACCTGGCCTAATTGCTAATCTATCGTGTTTAAAGGAAAAAGGAAAGTTTTAGGATGTGCAGTGGACCTTTGGAAATGTCTACATATTCTTAAAAAAGCTTCCTTTAACTGAGAAATTATCATAAAGGCCCGCAAGAAATGACCTGATTGGGTGTTATTTTGCTATAAATTTCTTTCCAGGTGAGATATTTGAAATCAGCATTCTATGATACATCTGTGTGGCAAGTTTCAACAGGCTATGTTGACAAATAAAAAAGTTTTTAAGACCCTCATGTTGACATTGCTTTGCCAGATGTGTAGTTCATGTTGAAGAAATGTATATAAACGGCATTTCTTCCAATTGAAAAGCCAGTTGCAGGTCAGTGCTGGTAGTGCTATGGGCTCTTTGTATGTCCTGTCTGCCTCGAATTAGTACTACCAACTTTTTCACATTACAGCCTGGATAGTATTGTGAATATCATGATACTGTGAATGCAGCTGAGCTTGCAGGATTTTGTTCATGGCATTCTGGACATCTGAAGAGTGGTGAAGGCTGTCCAAGGGATTGCTGCTGTAGTGTTCAGAACTGTTCTAATTTGAAGAAAAGATTGTTCAAGACAGTTCTGGAAGAAATACTCCCAAGTTGTCTCAATCGACTCTCAATAGTCGTTCTTGACAGGGACGAAAAATTTGATTTGATGGAGTTCAAATAGACTGCACGTTCAAACTAAGCAAGTCTATTGCAATTGCCTTTCTGGATTTTTTGCTGTCCTTGCACCTTGTTTACACTGATATAACGCGAGTTTTTTCTCCTCAGTTCATCAGTTTCAGACCACACCTCACATTATACAGTTGACGACCGAAAATTCGGACGCCTGATTTTTCGGACATACTTGATTATTCGGACTTTTCCGCGGCACCACAACATGGCCCATAGAGCGTATGTACAAGAGTGCCTGAAATTTCGAACGCACCACAACTGACTGCTTGATTTTTCGGACCTCGTTCGCACTCGCCGCCAATACCCAAGCCGCCATATATAATGTGTACAGTGGAACCTCATTACTTCAAACTGCAGGAGAGATCGAAAACTTGATCAAATAAAACGAAATTCAAGCTTAAAGGGGGCCTCCTGCGATACTGATATTCTGCGCGAGTCGGCACATTGTGCCCGCGTGGCTTCGAATTCGTACGGTTCTTGAACGTCTTCTGCCGCACGAACTTTTTTAAAAACAGTCAGTTTGCGGAATTCATCTATGATGAGTCTTTTGTTTCGAGTACGGAAAGAGGTAAGTGCGCGTGGGAGCGTGTGGGAGGCATGCGGCTTCACGGAGGCGGCGAGCGCGGGAGGAAACGGTGGTGCATTTTAAATTAAAGCGAGGTCAGCGTACCCGCGACAAAACGCACCGCAACCCTGACTTTTCTATCGTAAAACCGTAAATAGCTGGCGTTTCGATGACAGGCAAGACGCCCCTCATTATACGCAAGCCACCGCAGAGTGCATATCGCCGAATACGATGCCGATTTTGGCTCTAGCCGCTAGGCCTAATGACGGTGGCAAACGCCGTCGGATCGCTTGCTTTGGCCGTTTCTCGGCTCTTATTGTTTCGCCATCTTCGCATTCTCGTTCTGGGCCCATCCTTTTGCGGGCGTAATGCAGTCCCTGCAGCGGCGTGTTTGCTTTCCCGTTTAGACTTTGTCCCAACTCATGCGTTCGTCGGCGCCATGCCAAGGGCAGCACAGTCAGGCCGGGCTCGTGAAAGTGGTCGCCGCCCGTCGTCTGTGCACATGTCGCGCGGCAAAATTTAGTCATTGGGAGCTTTAGAATGTGTGCAAACAACTGACCTCTTCCTCCTGCATAATGGCAATAAGTTCGTGATTTTTTCGGTGAAATTTGATTTTCCGGACTGCCTGATTTTTCGGTCGTTTTCGCGGTCCCTAGAGGGTCCGAAAAATCGGTCAACTGTATTCAGAACCAAGGTATGAATATATAGCGCAATTTTTTTTTTGCTCACTAGTTCTCAGCATAGCTACTACGAGTTTCACCACAAGATCAAGTTCTCAACGACCTTGGTGCCGCGTGGCGCGCACAGGCATGGGAGAGGAAGGCAATGAATGTGAAAAGAATGTGGTGCAGGTCGTTGTGAAAGAGAAGGCACCTAAATTTGTTTGGAGTATGGAATAGAAAGAAGGGCAAACAGACACGGGACTGTTCCTGTCATTAGACGGAACGCAAAGCAGCAGCGTTGGTTAAATGTTTTAGGGGAATCCCTCAAGGTGGAGCTGAGATGCTCCACCTTGCAGTTGGCTTGAACACGCTGAGTCCGCATTGATATCCTGATATTTCGTCTTCATTCTTGGCAGGTCTCTAACTCCCCCATCGCTTTATATCGTGGTCATGTGTTACATGTAGATATGCTATATCCTTGTCTTGACCAAAGTCGTGAAAATCCTGTGTACGCTTTCAGGACGGAGTCCATGGTGTTCAAGTCCAAGTTTGTTGGTTGGGACGATGTCATTGCAGTGGATTTCACCCGAACGGCAGAATCGGTTGCGAGGACAGGGGCTGACCTTCAGGTGAGGCACCCCAATTACACATCGATTACAGCATAGCAGTTAACCTAACCTAACCCAACCAAGCCGAACCTGACCTCACCTGACCTCACCTGGAGCCGTCCACTACGGTGTCCCCATAGTCCACATGTCACTTTAGGATACTATAATGCTGCATAATGTACGATAAAATCTGTTAATATTTCAAGCTGTTGTGCTTTTCTGACGTGAATTTTAGCGTTTTGAGGTCACTGTGGCTGATCAGCAGCAGCGTCTCTGACAAATTTCTGTTCACTTTGGTATTGATATACTTCTATTCACTGAAAAATCAGTATATACCTTGTACTATATTTTTTTCTGGGAAGATGATAGACATCTAGTTGTGTGCTACCCATTCACCGGCGCTTTGAACAAGGACTAATGGTGCACTAAATATACTAGTATGATGAGAAATTGGATATTTTAAGCTTAATGCAACCTGTTAATGGCGCTGTCACTGGTCTGTAGCTACAAAAATGAGAGACACATTCGGGTTATCGATTTGAGTTTTTGAGAAGTTCGTACGCTTTAGACTCAATGCTCTCCTTTCCTGCAGAAATGGATGGCCACTCAGAAGACCAAGACGGACCTTTCAGCCCTGTTTATGCCACGGCAACCTGCCATGTCTAAAGAGGAAGCAGTGAGTATGGCTTGAGAGTGTTCTTGTGCAAATCTTTCATTTTATTCTGCTGTGCAAATGCCTGAAATGGACGCTGCAGTGAACTTTGATTGTGGCTGTACTTTATACGAAAGTAAGTAAAAAGGTTATCTAAACTTTTTGTTCTACAGTTTGTTTACGCATAGGTAGGCGTACAACATGCACGTAATTTCTCTACATATTCCCCTGCTTTTTCAATGCAGGTGGCTTATCGGGCCACAAGGTTGCGTATTCCTTCCAAAGACAAGGTTTTTCAGTTGGTTGTGAAGCCAGTTTTGCACCTCTTCCTCCACGTCTAGGCTTGCGGAAAATCGACAGTTTCACAAAGCATCCTTGAGCGGACATATTTACATGGCAGTAGCTGGAAGGCAAATGGTGCGATCGAGATCAAGCTGCGCACGCATGACCACAGGCGTGCCAAACCTTGCGCGGATGGCAGTTTGACAGCCACCCACACACGGATTAGCACACCATTCAAAATCATCAACAAGTTGGGTTTTGAGCTACTGGAACACACCCCCTAGAGTCCAGATCTCGCTCCCCTCAACTTTCATCTGTTTGGGGCCGCTCAAGGATGCTTTGCGAGGTGTTGAGTGCAAGAAGTGATGCAGAAGTGGCTTCATGACCAACCGAAAGCCTTCTTCTTGAAAGGAATACTGAAGCTTGTGGCCTGATAGCCCAACTGCATTGAAAAGACAGGAGAATATGTAGAAAAAATATCTACTTGCTGTACACCTACCTCTATGCAAACAAATTGTAGAACAAAAAGTGTAGATAATTTTTAGAATTTTTTACTTAACCTCATAGAATAACCTGAATATGGTAGTATTAGACCATATGAGCATGCTCTAAGCTCCCATTTGTTTTACAATATGTAGGATCACAAAGTGTTCCTGGCAATGTGATCGATGTGTTGTCTGCTAATGTTGCACAACAATATATAGATGGCATGAGTAATACTGTCGTGGGACAAAAAAAAAGAATTAAATCTAAGCATAATGGGCTTAATCGAATAAGAAGTAGAAAAATAACATATAATAAAAAATAATTTTGCATATCAGAAAAGAAAACAGACTATACAAAAACATTTTTTAAAAATATTGGCACTGTCAGCGAAGCCATTGGACTGTATGTCATTTTCGCCATGTTGTCTTAGGTATGCTGGCTTGACCAGCAGTTCATGCTGGTAGCTAAGCCATCATGACGAGGTCTAGCCAAACAGATGACTTTTATCACAATGCCGCCTCGAACTTGCCCGTAAGGGTGTCTCAATAGGACTATGGGCGATGGCTCCAGTGTGTTTGAGAATGTTGGAAATGTGTGCATTTCTTGCAAAACAAAATGTGTCTAAATGCAGTGATTATCATTTGAAGGCTCTCGATGCCACCATGTTTAAGGGACTAGATGGTGTATGAAATTGCATTTTGTATGTGTTTATGCTCGCGTGAACAGATGGCCCAGACATGGACCGTTTAGACGTTGTTCTACCATTAAAGGCTTCTGATAACCGGGAAGTTTTATTTGATGGCCGCACGAGCATCCTTCATCGACCTCTCTTTCTCAGATGCTTCAGGATGCCGTTTCAAGCTCCAGTAGCCTTATTTTTTTACCCGGCGCCTCACGTATTTTTTAATTTCTGTTTATGAACTCAATCCTTTGCATGATTGCAGAATTCATTACGTGTATGGCTGTGCTGTTTGTACAAAGTGTAGTGATGTGCACCACCCTTTCGTTCGACGTTATCTTCGACGGCAGGCTCAGCTCATGGAGGAATGGAACGAAGACCTGGAAGCCATGGAGGCGTTTGTGCTCGAAGGAAAGAAGTTTGTGAAGCTGCCAGAGGAAGAACTGGGTGAGCTTTCTATCGCAGACATGGTCAGCCTTTGTAGGGACTTCCTGAAACCACACCAGTCACTCAGCATCTGCATTCTGCTCTGCTTGGGGATTGTTTGGGTGTCGCTCTCACTCCCCCATGTAACGGAAAAGTCTGTGCAGTGATCAGGACACAGATTGTGTGACAAGAGTGCGTCTGTGCACAGCGAACCCCTATGGTTTCAGCAGAGGGAGCAAGGGCTCCCAAAAGCCATTCACATTGATGCCAGCATCCATGCTGTTATCATGTCAGTGCACATTAAAGAACCCCAGGTGGTCGAAATTTCCGGAGCCCTCCACTACGGCGTCCCTAGAGTCACTAAATAAAGACTTAGAGTACCGGCACTCTTTTCTCCTATTGTTCTGTGCCGCCGCCACGATCATTGGTCAGTTTGCATCACGTGATATTTGTTTACACTGCGACGGTTCATGGGGGCTGCCATTTTGTGGCTTATGCGTTTTCAGTCGGGCAACTGTGGTAGTCCTAGTGCTGCGACGCTGCGAGTGCTGCCGGTGACCGACTCAGTGACCAGGGATTCCACGCCTCGCAGCATTTCAGCTCCGCAGGACGAAAGCATAAACTGAAGGCAACAGCTGTACCGTTTGCACCTGAGCGGCTCCATGCCGTACGGCTACGATCCCCGCCGCAGCGCAGGGTGGCTAACAGCGTTGTTTACAAAATGGCCGGGCCAAAGTTAGCGGCGAGGTTGCCGAAGCGGCAATCTGGCAACAATGATAAACAACAAAATGGCCGCCCCTGCTTACCGCCGTGCTGCAGTGACGGTACTCTTAAGTCTTTATTTAGTGACTCTAGGCGTCCCTACTAGCCTGAGCCGCTTTGGGACGTTAAACCCCTATAAACCAAACCAGACCAAACCAAACCATGCTGTTATCATGGTGGCATTGCTAATGCCCTGCTCTTTGCGGATTGATGAACTTGGAATTTATTGCAGCTCCTTTCAGTTGGGAGTTGTGATGCTTGGGTGCAATTTGCACTGAGCCGGTGTCTGCATCTGGAGTGTGTGATGGTCGGAGTCGGTGCTTGACATCAGCCATGCCACACTGACATGACCAACCCAATTCCTCATCCTCGGCGGTGCCGTAGTGGTTTGAGCCCCTGCATTGTAAGCAGGAGGCTCATGGTTCAATCAGTGGATCCAAACTTTTCCTTGGCCTGGTGCTCGGCTTCTCTGAAGCGAATTGTCTGGGTCTGGGTCGCGTTGGGTTAGGTTAGGATAAGTCAGCATTCATCATCTGACTTATCCTAACCTAACCCAGCGCAACCCACGCCCATCTCCAACCAAACATAGCGTAACGCAACGTAACATAAGATTGGTTTTTATGATGTGATGGTAATGGGATTAATCATAACTTCATGGCAATGGGCTGATGCCATTGGCTAGAGGGCAGGTGGTCAAAATTTCTGGAGCCCTTCACTATGGCGGAGCCCTCATAGCCCGAGTCGCTTTGGGATGTTAAAACCCTATAAATCAAACTTTGAGAGGTACAGAAATGTGTGCCTCGCATGCGGGAGTGTCACCAAGTACCCACTGGTTAAAAGGTTTACCCGGCCTGGTGTGTTACGCTTCTCAGGTGAAATACTTGGAAAAGGGTCTTTGGCCAACCTCACCATCTACACTAAAAATGTAGTGCATCACTGCTGGAGGCATCATACACATTATAACAACAGACACAACTCTTAGATAAAACGTAAAGTTCTGCTGGGTCAACGTTATATCAGGATAAAAGGCATTGAGAGAGGAAAATGTGTACGCTACTCAAGCTCACAACGAGCAACTCAGGAAAGTAAATATGCCCTATAAAGATTGCGTGAAGTTAGTACATTGTATATAAACTAAGGGAAAAATGTCAGTCTGCATGGAGTAACCAAGTAAATAACCAACTGACTTGGTAAAGCCCACATTAGAGGAAGAATGGAAATCATGGACACACCAGGAACATTTCAAGGGAGTGATTCTAAGACGTCTCCACATAGTACCGCACACCTTACTCATAGTGACAAAACAAGACAAGCCCCTATGTGTAGCTTGTGGAAATGAGCTAACGGTAAACCATGTTTTACTGTCGTTTAGAAAACTCGAAACACTAAGGAAAAAAAAATTTATTCTGCTGTACAGTGAACACATCCCTTTTCATCGAGTATTGCGCTTAGGTGAAAATGCCCTTGTTGATGAAAATGTCCTGTATTTTTTGCATTTCCTAAAAAAGCAAATGTCTTAAACTGTACGCATGAAAAAGGTTAGTCCATTTAACACGGAAAACAGACATTTCAACTATGCGTCTGGCGCGTCGTAAACCCTCACCTCACCCTTACCTCGGCCTTGTCTTGCCTCACCCTTGCATTGTCTCAAACCTGACCTAACCTAAACTAACTGTCCCTAAAACCTAACCTGCCCTGTAACTAGCAGGGGCAGCACGAAGCTGTCTGTATCAAACTTGTTTTTTGTGTGCCTGGATACACAATGTTTCTTTTGTAGCTTTTTTTTAAACTGAAGTTGACTGCATCATGCACGTCCGTGCACATTTTCAAGGTGTGCAGTGCCTTTCGGACAAAACATTCGCTATTTTGGGGGGAGTGTCTGCAGCGTTTGTGCTTAATGTAAGATGATAGGCGCCGGTCAGCCCACTCGTTGCTCTCGCTAAAATGCAATTTCCCATCTCTACGCCTGCAGGTCACTTCTACAGCGGAGACTGCTATGTCTTCCTCTGCCGCTACTGGGTTCCTGCGGAGGGGCCAGCGGAGGGTGAAGGTGAAGAAGGCAAGAACAGTGCGGAGGCGGCAGCTGGTGGGGGCGGAGACAATGGCGACGCGGACGAGGAGATGGAAGAAGAGGAGGAAGAGGCCGTGGAAGATGACTACACATGCGTGGTGTACTTCTGGCAGGGCCGCGACGCCGGCAACATGGGCTGGCTCACGTTCACCTTCAGCCTACAAAAGAAGTTTGAGGCCCTCTTTGGCGACAAGCTGCAGGTGCTCAGGACGCATCAGGTATGCGTTGTGTGTGCAGGCATGTTGTAGTAGCCGCATAAATTGTTATCTTTTTCGTTTTTTTGAGGGGATGTTGCACTCGCACACTGAAATCCCAGCAACAATGACTGAGAGCGGAATTAACTGTTCGGTGCAGGAAGAGGTGAGGTTTGAGGCATGGCATATGTAGCTTCACAGTGCCGTTTTTGCTAGCGTGTGCAAGTATTTAAATTTTCAAATACAAATCTAGTGCGAATACAAAGAAAAAATGTATTTGAGTACGGAATCAAATATTGAATGTTGGTTTGGCATAGAAAAGTAATTAAAAAAAGTTTTCTTCTTTCAATATAGTGCATAGACATTGCAACTAAAATTAAATTGATTCAGTGTCACAAAAAAAAAATGACGTGCATAGAAATATATTTTGCTTTATTAGACAAAATAACAGGTGCAACCTGTTATGTGGTCATGCAAAATGAGTCACAAAATTGAATCATTAATCAGCACATTACTGGAGCTAAAAATAACATGATAAATAGTAAAACCTCTTTAATATGGACTTAAAGGGACTGTCTGAGGGTCAAGCTATCAAATGCTCCCATTCCTTCTTCCTGTTTGAACTGTTGGCATTGGCAGAGCGACAGAGTTACAGGCGCTCTGCCCTTGTATCTTTCTCTTCATTGTCGAAAAGTAGGCATGTGCGAATATTTGATAATTTCGAATATTCGGTCAAACAGCAAAGTATTCGATATTCGATTCGAAACGAATGTTTGGTAATTTGTTTCGAGCAAATAACATTTCTGTAACTCTTGCTTCATACTCCAGGATCGCAACGCGGCACATGCGTAACCAAAGCCCCGACTTTGCGTCGCATGCCTGCCCTTCCACACTTATGCCGGAACCGGTCTCTGCATGCTCGCGACAACAGACGCAAGCAGGCGGAAGCGTGGAGCCCAGATCTATACTTGCCAGGTGTCCGCAGCCGCGCTACCCGCAATGCATACGCGCCATAACCGCGCTCGGTGGTCCGCAATCCACTTCCGCGCATCTCTAGTACACACGTGCGAATTGGTACCGATGGGGCAGGGGTGCGAACAGCTGGCCGGCGCCTGGCGCCCTGTGCCGTCCTCAGGGTGGTCTGCGAATGAGCAGTGGCTCCCCGCAGAATCGGCTCGCGCTTTAATCGGAGGGCGTGCGGGTCTCTTGATTCCCGTGAAACGAGTTAGACTGCATGTACCGCAGCCGCTATTCTCCACGTGAAATTCGCGAATCTAGTGCGACGATGTGAGCACGAGAGGAAGCTAGCACGAGGCGCATTGTGATGGGTGCCTTTCCAACGCCTGATGCGGGGCGGCACTGGGCGCGTAGTGCGTACACTTAGCAGGCTTAGGCGTGCGCACAGTGGGGGAGGAGGTGTCTTCCCCCATTCATTTAATGGAGGCACCAAGTTTCCTCCATGCATTTACTCTTTTGGAACTATCCCATCATTTAAAATGCAGGTTATTGCCATGCAGGTTTCCTGACGATAGTACTACTAAAAACTAGTGCTCAATAATATTTTGAACATGTTGCAATACCATCGCATTGAAATAAATGTTTTACAACCATATGTCATCTTTGCGCTGCATTTTGATCATAGGGGCCTGGGTGGGAGAAAGTTGGGAAGGTGGGGAAAGAGGGGGGTGGGGTGGTGGGGGGGAGCACTGCGGTGAAACTTGGTTACCCTAATGGAGAATCCGGCGCACTCGCTAGCAAGTCTTCGTGCAGTCATCGCTTAAAAGCAAAGCTGTGCAACAACGCAATTGCAATTAAGACCAGCATTGAGGGGTCTCATAATAGGCCTCGCACACCCCAAATGTGTCAGCTGGACATCTAGACCAACTCCTCAATTTTCGATGGCCCCTTTTGTAGGACGTCAACACACTTCAATGAGTGCGATGAAATTGAGTGCATTTTCTTTTTCTTTTTCAGGTAATGGCCTTGTGTGTTAGAAAAATACTTGATTTTTAAAATGTCTATTGGGCCATTCAACTTATTTGATATGATAAGTATTCGAAATATTCGCTTCAAAATTATTCAAAGAAAATTACTGTTCGATTCGAATTCACTTCAAACCAAAAAATCACTATTCGCACATGCCTATCAAAAAGAGTTGGCTCTGAGTATAGCTTTTGAATGTGATAAATGACAGAAAAGGAAATGAACGGGGCACTCCTGTATTACTTTTTTTTACACTTTAAACTCTATCTTCAGGTAATTTGCCTAAATATTGTGATTGTGCCACAGTCGGACTTATGAAAGTCAATGGTTTTCAGTTTATGCGTAATATTAAGGAATTTTCGAGTGCTATCAATTTCTCTAACCGAGTACGACCCAAATAACAAACGTTCGATTTTTATTCAAAATTTCTAATATTCACACACCCGTAGTTCTTGCATATGGCAGAATGTGAACTTGAACGGTGTCGGATCGTAACATACAGATGACTCAAGCACTCAGTTGTGCATTCTTTATTGTCGCAGTGCTTGTCTGGTCCACTGTTTCTTCGAACGCTTGTCTCATCCATTCTTTACTGTCTATCCTTGTTTGTGTTTATGCTTTCTTGCTCACTGTCATTTCAGAATGCTGCTATTGCCGGTCTGTTCTGATACATGGTACCGTCACATGAGGTGCCGTAATTATTAATGCTGGCTGGCGGCATAGCTATCTTACAAACAGACCGCATGTATTGTACAGTAGGTGATGTAAGGAAGGACACCCTGGCATCAAAATTTTCTTTCAGTGTCCCATTTGGCTATCCCTCTGTGTCGCTGTCTCCCTCACCAGGGCAAGTTATTGTCAGTTCCACATCATCATTGTCATCATCAGCCCAACTACATGCGGACAAAGGCCTTTCCCATTTCCCTCCAATTCACCCTGTCCTCACAGGCTTCTCAATTTTATTCACCCTACTACTCTTGCCCAATCTTGGAATCCATTTCGTTAGCCTAATGAGCCATTGGCTATCTTATTTGCGCTGTGCATTGCGTAGCCTGCCCATGTTCGCTCCCTATTCTTGATTTCAGCTGGGATATCATTATTTTGCGCATTGCATCAAGGCCTGATGTAAAAACCCTCCCTCGACACTCTCTCCTGCTTTGCAGCAACAAGAGAACCTCAAGTTCCTCTCTCACTTCAAGCGCAAGTTCATCATTCACGCGGGCAGTCGCAAAAAGTCTCAAACGGAGGACAACAACGCTGTCGAACTGTTCCACCTGCGTGCCAATGGCAGCCCCATCTGCACCCGCTGTGTTCAGGTGGGTCCCGGAACTGCCCTCAGATATCCAGCTCAGTGTGTTTCGCAACATGGAAATGGCATTAAGCAGCAGAAGTTTCCACAAATGCTGAAATGGGTTGGAGGGCCCCCTTGCTTTTAAGTTCTTGGAATTGCAGCTTTTGTGTTTATGCTTTGCCTGACAGTTTTTAAGTTTCATCATTCGTTTAAGGGGGGACAGTGGTCATAGACCTATTTTCCTTATTTTTAGTCCAATCCTAATGAAACTGTATCACCTTGCTCAGTTTTTTGTACTGATTTCAAATATGAAATTCCTTTTTAATTAATTTGTTGGTTCCTGAGATAATTAATTTTAATTAGTCATTTATTAGCACCTCAATACAAAGAAAATGGCTCAATAAAAAACAATTTTTAACCCATGGCTACATAGTATGGTGAATAAAGAGTAACAATCAAAGTAATTTTCTCATTTTACCGTCATTAGTAATTTTACAGTACTTAGAATGGTAGCATTCAAAATGTGAATATCATGCATAGATAAACTTTGCAAAATTATAAATTCTTGAGGTGTGATTGAACAATTGTGCTTCGATTATTGCATACATTGTGCCTTCAGCTTCCCTTAGCAAACAGTATGAGATGTCTATCTGCCCTAGACGTTGAGATATTGACATACTAAGACAGCCAGGTGTCCAAAATTTTCATGGTGTTAAATCGCCTGCTCCTGCATAAATTGAGCCCACACAGTGATCTAAATTTAATATAATCAAAATACCAATTTCCTGGAGGAGAAAACTGGTAGAGTTGAAGAATAATAGCTATAGGCTCCAAAAATGTCATTTTTAAAAAAAATTGATTTTTGGGTCATTTTTTGGTCCCAAAGGCCAGTGTGTCCCCCCTTAAGTCATGCTTTTTGTACCTGACCCCTTTCAGATTCCAGCGACAGCCAGCAACCTCAACTCTGCTTTTTGGTGAGCTGTGCTTTCTGCTATTTGGAACTTGGATTGTTTCAGATAAGGTTTTGAAATCTGCGAGGATGGCTTTCATTTGGTTAAAAGTACCTCGTTTCAGTCCTACTTCATCGTAGAGGATTCTCCAAACCATTGGACCAATTCTGCATTGGAATCTGTTTGCCCAGAGAGTGGAATTTTGCTGCCATATTCTGTCACAGGAAACAAGCAGTTGGTTACGGGTTTAGCCATAAAAAGCATAGAAAGGCATGAAAGCAACAAATACTAGTGCCATATGCACTGTGTTGTTCATTATTGGAAATGCCGATGGAGCTGTTTGGCTGGTGCAACATGCCAAATATCACATTTTAAGGACATGGTTCAAAATTATAACGTGGTTTTGATAAAAACAAGATTTGTGTGCTAAGTTTTGCAAAGCACCTGGATTGCCTCTTGTTGAGACATACTCCCGTCATGTGAGTTTAATGTGGTGAAGCATTTAGTCTTCATCATGTTGATCATTTGGAAATGGTAGGTGCTCTCCTGTTCTGGTTTCCTTCAGCAGGATCTGCGAATGTGAAAGAAATAGTATTTTGTTCCGTTATTGTATTGTGAAGCATCTCATGTCTTGACTCTTTAGAGACGTTCGTGTTGTCGCTAACGGTGACTTAATTTGCTCTGGTTCACGCAGTTACATTCTGAAGGTGCCCTTTGAGCAAGACGGTGAAGATGACGGCATGGTCTACGTCTGGATTGGCAGCGAGGCTGACGAGGACGATATTCGATTAGCGGAGGAACTGGCACGATCCTTATATGGCGCGGTGAGTGCCATTCCCTTTACAGTGACAGCAGCGAAGGGCACGTTTTCCAGTTTTGCTTCGTCGCCATTCAAGTAACGCAAAGGGGGACTGCGAGGGGGAAATAGAGGAGAAAAGATGGGGGTGCTTGCGCCGTTTTCACCACTGCAAACTACTGTCACAGAATGTCACACTGCATAGGCGTGGTAACCGCCGGCGAGTTTTTTCATTGCCTTCGTAGGTTGCAGTTTTAGCTGTGGCGATTCGCGAGAGGTGCCATCCTCCTAACTTTAGCTTCAAGTTTAGAACATGCCCGCAGTGGCATGTTCTTCCGCTGGTATAGTTATGTTGTCAAGGGACAAACAGTACAGTGAGCTCCACCACTAGAGCATGAGTGCTACAGATGGCGCGAGTGATTCGGGTGTGTGGGGGAACCGGTTCTCTCGGAAGATGCAAGTGCTCCTCTTGTTTGCTTATTATTTCTTTTTTTGTTATAGCACAGTTGGCTTATTTATTTATTTATTATTTATTATTGATACCCTCAGGGCCAAAGGCATTTCAGAGGGGAGTGGTTACAAATCACAGAAAATGAACAAAAACAAAAATTCAACATACAAGCGTCATGTTCCTGGTTATACAATTCAGAAGTAAGCATAATATGTAAGTGCAAGGTAAGAGAACAAAACAAGGGAAACTAAAGTAAACAAAGGAAATGGAGAATGATAAGTACATTTGTTGTGAACCTTAGTATACAATGTTAGCTAAATTGCTACGGAAGCGCAGGATGTCTTGAATGCAGGCTGTCGATCCGGGAAGGTGGTTCCAATCTGCTGATGTACGGGGAATGAACGACTGAGAACAAGCTTTTGTTTCGTGCGACGTTATACCGACCTTGTGAACGTGGTCTAGCCGTGGAGAGATGAAAGACGGAGGAGATATCAATTCATCGCGTAGATTGGGACAGTTGTAAAAAATTTTATGAAATAAACATAACCGTGAAAATTTTCGACGGGAGGCTAAGGGTGGGAGGTTGAGCGTGTTTTTCATGGAGGTGACACTTGCAGTACGATTGAAGTTAAGTAGGATGAAACGGGCGGCGTTATTTTGTACAAGCTCGAGTGCATTAATTGAGTTTGCGTAGCTGGGGTCCCAAATTGCAGATGCGTATTCTAGTTTACTACGGACAAGGGTTTTGTATAACATGAGTTTTAGGGAGGTAGGGGAATTGGAGAAATTCCGGCGTAGGTAGCCTAGCATGCTGTTAGCGTTGTTAATTATGGCGTTAATATGGAGTGACCAATTTTGAGTGGAAGATATATGAACTCCGAGGTAGCGATATGACGTGACGGCCTCCAGTATGGTATTATTTAGACAATATGCACCTGTAGTAGATGATGTGCGGGAGACACGTAAAACTTTGCATTTAGAAGAATTAAGTTGCATTAACCATAAGTTGCACCATGCAGATATAGCAGATAGATCATTCTGTAGAGCGCATACGTCGTTAGTGTCGTTAATTTCGCGAAAAATTACGCAGTCATCAGCGAATAAGTGTATGTTAGAGGTTACGCAAGAAGGTAGGTCATTAATGTAAATAAGAAATAAAAGAGGGCCTAAGACGGATCCCTGTGGCACTCCAGAATGGACGGGGGTTGATGGAGAGGTGGCATTGTTAGCAGTTACGAACTGAGTGCGGTTGCAAAGGAAATATTCGAGCCAGAAAAAAAGCCTAGGATCAAGGTTTAGTTTGCTTAACTTAAAAAGTAGTAATTTGTGGCATACCTTTTCGAAGGCTTTTGCGAAGTCGAGGAAGACGCAGTCAGCTGTTGAGCGGCGATCAAGGATGAGATTAAGTTTATGCGTAAATGATGCTAACTGAGTTTCGCAAGACAGTCGCTTACGAAAACCGTGCTGCATGTCTGTAAAAAATTAATTTGACTCCAAGAAGTTCGCGATACCTGTGTATAATATGTGCTCCAATACTTTACATGGAATACTTGTCAAAGATATGGGACGGTAGTTAAGGGGTGAATTCTTGTTACCTGATTTATGGATTGGGACCACCTTCCCGACCGTCCAGTCAGCAGGCAGAGCGCCGGTGTCGAGGGACTGTTGAAATATCTTGCAAAGCAGCAATGAACAGTAAGTTTGAGAACCCTTAAGAAATTTCGCGTTGATTGAGTCAGTACCTGGACTGGAGCATGGTTTAAGGGATTCAATAATCTTCTCAATACCGCAAGCTTCGATGCAAATGGGATCCATAGTTATGTAGTTGTAAGTCTGCGCTTGTGGAAAAATGGTGTTAGTACAATGAACAAAGTTTTTACAGAATGTGGAGTTCAGTACCGCTGGGCATTCTGCATCTGGGATGGCAAGGCCATTCTCGTCTAATAAGTTAATGGTATCGCTGTGGCTGGGGTTGACAATGCGCCAGAACTTTTTAGGATCAGTGGAAAGAATGCTAGGAAGTGTATTGTGAAGAAAATTATTTTTTGTGCTTTTAAGTGCAGTTACGTAAACGGCGTTAGCTTCGCGGTACGCCTCCCATTTTGCGTTACTACCAGACCTTTTCGCAACTCGGTAGAAACGTTTTTTTCGATTGGACAGTCGTTTAAGATAGGAGTTGTACCACGGGGCTCTCGAGTGGGAACAGATTGTCCGTAATGGTATGTATGTATCTGTTAATTCTTTAACCTTGGTAACGAATAGAATCCAGTTAGTATCGACAGAGCGGTCATCAAACCCATTGCAATAATAATCGATAAATTCGGCGAGTTCCCTGTTAATGGCCTGAAAATCAGGTAAGTAAGTGATTTCTGAGGCCATATCGGGATGGGTAGTCAGTATTAAGTCCAGCGTGTTTGCAGTGGTATTAGTAATTCTTGTTGGTTGAGAGACTAGTTGGGAAAAGGAAAAAGTGGAACAAAGGTTTAAGAAATCGGTGCTTAAGTTAGAAGAAGGGTTCTGAACTGGGGTATCAAAAGACCAAGATATGTTAGGAAGATTGAAGTCGCCAAGTAAGAAAACAGGCGCCAAGGGGTGTCGTGTGCAAACAGCATTTATGGCATCGTGCAGATCATCGAGGAAGTTAGCAGAGTGACTGGGAGGACGGTAGCATACCCCGAAAACAATTTTAGAGTGTCCAAGTTCCACGCATGCCCAGACAATCTCGAGATCTGTTGTGATGTTAATAGCGTAAGACCGGAGTGTTTTACAAATGGCAAGTAATACGCCACCACCCTGACGTGACGTGCGGTCGCAGCGATAAAAAGTGTATCGGGATGAGTCCTGGAAAATTTCGGTGTTACGAATGTTAGAATGAAGCCATGTTTCAGTAAGTGCAATATTATCTGCGTTACACGTGTCAGCTACGGAATGAAATGCATCACGTTTGTTTACGATACTTCTTACGTTAGCGAGAAGAACAGATGTGCGTGGTGAAGGCGACGACTGCCCACGTCCCCTCTCGTGATGCTACGGGGCGTTTTCGGTGTTTTGGGCATTTGATGAAGGCGACCGCGGTGTGTCCTCTTCGAGTACTTCGGTGGGAAATTCCTTTATCAGTTCGATGTTGTTTGTCACGCTGTCGTACATGTAGCACTTATTGTTAACGTAGAGTTTGTTGTAACGAAGCTGGAACTTTGGTGACTGAGGCAGGCTTTTAGCGAAATTAGTAAGTTGCTGGCGCGCGTTACGGGTTGCTGGCGAAAAATCCTCTGATACAGAAATGTTGTCAGTTTTAAGTTTAGCTCGACATGCTAGTATTCTGCCACGGTCTTTAAATGAGCCGAACCGGATAACTACAGGCCGACATTTTTTATGTGAGAACGTACCTATCCTGTGGGCGCGCTCAATGACCGGTTGATCAAAATCAGTGCCTAAAGAAGTTGAAAATGCAGTGATAATTTTTTTTTCAGTCTGTTCCCAGGTTTCACATGCGTCGGGTATACCGCGTAAGATTAAATTGTTCCGTCGTGAACGGTCTTCAAGGTCATCTATACGAGCCTGTAATTCATACTGTCGCGAAGTCAGCTGTTCGACAGTATCCTGAGTTGCGGCGACGTCGAGTTCTAGGGTTTCCAGAGTTTTGCATCTGCTTTCGATCAGTTCCAAACGGTTGAACACATCAAGCAACTTAGTTTCGAGGACTGCCTGGCTTGATTTGATTGTGTTAACGTCTGCACTCAGTTTAGTTTGGCCAGTCGTGAGTTCAGACGTTTTTTTGTCAATGCCTTTAAGTAACTTCATTATCTCATTCATTTGCTGAGAATCGCGTTCCGGATCAGTAGAGGCAGAGGCGGTACGTGTGTTGGGACCAGGGTTGGACTCGACGTCGCCGCAGCATAGCAACAGATATGCAGAGTCAAAGCAATCGCAGGCAACAGCACAAATCACCCTTGGTCAAGGGAGCGAAATAAGGAATCTGTTATCGTTTTTCTTAACGAAAAGAGAGTGCCGGTTACACACCTGTGGTGCGAAGAACAGATGCGTGTTAGCCATGCTGGCGCAATGGCTGCTCCCTTGCCCACTGAAGATGGTGACGGGCTGCAGGGCCTTAAAGTGCTCGGGCTGCTGCGGTGTCGCTGTGGTAGCGAAGAGCCTGATATCTGGTACGATGACAGGAGATTGTTCCGGGATGTAGGCGCATGCGTGGCAAATGCGATCGGTCGCATCGGCATCGGGTAGACAGCCAGCTTCATGAAGTGTGACTGGCTGCGAAGCAAGCAGGCAACACGTCGCCAGGGACAGGAACGCCTGTGGTGCGAAGAACAGATGCGTGTTAGCCATGCTGGCGCAATGGCTGCTCCCTTGCCCACTCTTATTTACTGTAGTCGACCGATTTTTCGGACTGCAACAATTCAGACTGGCACGATACTTTGGAAGTTGAGGAATTGTCACGCAGCCCATAAGATAATATGCATATTCACGATCGATATTTCGGGCACTTTGAAGCCCAAGAGTTCAAATTTTTCAGACTGAAATAGACGCCAGCAATACTGTGGAGATCATTTTTCGATCGAAAGTTTGCTTTTCGACCTAACATAGATGTGAGGAGGCATCGCTGTCACAACCAACCGTCTCTTCGGCAGCGTGAGAGCCATCTTGGATTGAAACTGAATGTGTCAGGTGGACTGGCTTGGCTGTTTGTGCTTCAATGTTGCCCCTTGAGTTAACGGCATGCTGTTCGTTGCCATCTAAGTGGCTTGCAAGAAGAGCGCACGAGCAAGGGCGCGCGATCGTGTTAGAAATGGGACAGCAGCAACGTCCGCTGAGGCATAGACAACGCCCATGATGCGGGGTCGATGGGGTGCCAGGGGTGCAATCGGAGGCACTCACTTGTCGTGGCACGTGTAGAGGTGCGGAGCGTGATCGCAGCGCATATGCGGCACGACCTGCGACCTCGTAGCACCACTCTTGCTCAGGTACGGTAAAATAGTAATGCTTGCGAATGGGATGCTGGAAACGGTGAAATTCGCCATTTGTCTAGTTGGTTTCTCGCATGAAGGTGATTTTTTCTAAATTAATGGATTTTTCGGACTGTTTGATTGCTTGGACCATGTTTCGGGTCACTCCATGTCCGAAAAATCAGTCAGCGATTGTATTTTGTTATAAGTGCACAACTTAGTGCTTTTTGAATTATGTCGAAGCCTGTTTTTTTTTTTTTTTTTTGTATCATGGTCATGCAGTTTTGCGCTATTTCCTGCAAAATCTTAAATTGTAAATTGTGGGGCTTAACATCCCAATGCGACACATGGTCTACAAAGGACACCGTAGTAGAAGGCTCCAAATTAATTTAGACCACATCAGGTTCTTTAACTCGCACTAACATCACACAGCACAAAGGCATTGATTGCGTTTTGTCTGCGTCGAAACACCGCCATCGCAGTCACCAGGATTGAACCCTGGTCCTGTGGCTCAGTAGCCAAGTGCCCTAATCACTGAGCCACTGCATCCTACATTGGGGTGATAGTGTGTTCAGAGCGTTAGCACTGATGCAGAGAGCATAAGAAACGGTACGGGGGGGGGGGGGGACAACATCACAAATGGAAAATCTAATCTCAGTTTTCATGTAAACGAACCTAGACATCTGAAGACAACCGACAATTCGTTTCTTCTAACCATTTTCTTTTACTTTCGTATGACGTGCAACGACAGTTCTAGTTATGTGACAGTGTTGTGATTAACTGTGACATCTTCTGATTTGCTTCAAATTTCAGATGGAGTACTCCATAGTGACCGTTCATGAAGGCGAAGAACCAGAGAACTTTTTCTGGGTTGGACTTGGTGGAAAGGCACCGTACGATAACGTGAGTGCTGAAGTGACACTGTTTTCTGTGTATAATGGGACGGCAATGCATGTTTCCTGCTCATGAGTTGTCGGCTGTGCCTTGCAAGGGAGTGGGCTTGTACTTTCTTGTGACAGTGCCTACGCAGACCTACAATCAATTTTGTTTCGGCAAAAAGTTTCTTCCTCGATTCTGAAGTGGCAATTTGAAGGCCCTATAGCTTGAGTTCTTCGACAGACAGGATGATAGTTTCACGCTAATACTATAGCATTCCTTGATATTATGAAAAACCAACGGCATGCATTTTAGCAAGTTCTGTGCAGGAAAATTACTACAAAGCTCATGAAAAAAACCTTATGTACTCCACAAGGGCTCGCTTTACATTAAATATAATGGCACACTTGGAATCAGCACGCAAAAATATATGTGCTCCCTAGAGATTTCATACTTCAGGGCTTCATTCATAAAAATTTAGGTCTTGAGACCTTTTTTGCCTCAAATGCCTTCTAAGTTATGTCTTCTGTGACAGATAAGAGTTAAATGAGCAATCAAATGATGACCAGTTTTTATCTTTAGTGTTGTTGGAAGAGAGCCTCTACTGTAATCATTGCATTGATCGCTTGCTTCATATTTTGAATGAAATTCATGTTGCTGTACGGTAAAACTGCTTCTCTCTGCTTGCATCCAGCTGTACAGATGTGGCAGCCAGATTTTTGATGACTTGTTCACACTGCAAGGTTGTTTCAACTGAGCGCCTTCACTCGGTAGACAGCGTCACCTTATAGTTGAACACAAATTCTGATAAAAAACACTGCTTTGTTTGTGTCGTGCTGTAAGACTCGGTACTTTCTGCCCTTTTCGACGAAGTGGTGCGACAGTGAATAGCCTAGTGACTCCATCCATGTTGATTTCCACTGCCCCATGGCAGTGCCTGGCAGAAGCAAATGGCAACACTGGGCACAAGAGCCCCCAGTTCCTGGCCTACCTGAATAACATTATCATGGGGCAAGGGTTGAGGAGGCTCACATGGAAGTTTTCACTTGCAGCATGCATACTGCTCTGAGAGACAGGAACGGAGTGGATTCCAAGAGGAGGCAAACATAACAGTGGTGGTAGAAAGCCAAATGGGCGAATGAGGTTTGGAAGTTTGCAGGCATAAGGTATCCGCAGCTGGCACAGGACAGCATTAATTGGAGGGTTATGGGAGAGTCCTTTCTCCTGCGGTGGGCTTCGTTAAGCTGCTGCTGATGATAATGATGATTAAGGTTCGAGCATTGTGCGATGTCTATTTATGCTCGTGAGAGCCGTGTACAAAAATTGACGTGAAATGTTTGCACTTTTCTTCCCCAGTTTGGTTGCCTGGTGTGCCATGTTTTCATGGCTCTTGTTCCTCAGTTGTTCACTTGTGCAGCCATGATTCTTGTCTGTGACACCCACCGTTCATCTGCAGGATGCGGACTTCCTCCAGCATGCGCGCCTCTTCCGGTGCTCCAACGAGAAGGGCTACTTTGCCATCTCAGAGAAGTGTGCGGACTTCTGCCAGGACGACCTGGCCGACGACGACATCATGATCCTCGACAACGGCGCGCAGGTGTTCATCTGGGTCGGCTCGCGGTGTAGTGAAGTCGAGGTCAAGCTGGCCTACAAGAGTGCCCAGGTGAGGGGGGTTGTGTTCAGTGCACGGCGGGCTCTAGCACGCGTGCGGTATCATGGCCCCATGCAGTTGTCCAGCGCTGTTGCGTGAGGTTACAAAAGAGAACATCCAAAGTCTTTCAAAAGATTCAGCGGAATTTAGGGGAGAAGGCAGTGGAAGTTCAAGGAAATTCAGCTGTGAAGTTCATCACTCTGTGTTAGATGACATTTCTGCTTTAGGATAGTTTACAGGTCGGCTTATGTGCACCTGAATCCAACAGCATTGAGTGGAATCCTGCTTAACGAAATAGATTGCGAACAAATTCTTTCTTGGCTGAAATATTTTGTTTACCATGGCTAGGCATGTCTATTATTTGACACGTCATATCACGAGCTAGAGAGTGCTGACGAGGCGTAAAAATATGCCTGTCTACGTGCATGTTTGTTATTGCTATATGTTGTAGCATGTGTGACATTCTGGCATGCGCATACAGTGCACAAGGACTACGCCAAAATCAGGATGACAGCATTCGTCTCAAAATGTGAGCATCTTAGCAAAACCGACTCTCAGTGCAATCTGTTTCAAGAGGGCTCTTCGTGTGTAATGCCAGCACTGTGATTGGTTCCAGACCAGCGTGACAGATAGCTAAGCACTACACTCTGCATGACTTAAATGTGCCAGATGCTCTCTTTGTTTGCTCGCATCGTTAACGTGTGAAAGTATGCGCGTGCAAATTGCGAAGGTTGTCTCAGCCAATGTCTCTTCACTCTGCTTGTCTTAGGGGCTCTTAGATTATTTTCGACAACAACAAAAAAAAAAGAATGCGGTTTTCAGTGGTGCTAGTGAATGAGAAGTCCGTTTTGGCGGAAAACTTCGTTGATATTCAACTGTTTGTCACATGCTGTGAACTGCCATATACTTCCAGGTGTACGTGCAGAACCTGAGGGTCAAGCAGCCGGATCTGCCCAGGAAGCTCATGCTCACAGTCAAGGGGAAGGAGTCGCGCCGATTCACAAAGTGCTTCCACGGATGGGGCGCCTACAAGACGGTCGCGGAATAGGAGCGCATTTTACCCCACAACAACCCCACAACCCAGCCAGCAGACTCTGCCTAGGCCAGTGAACAAGTAGTCAGGCCAGCAGAGTGGCTGGACCACAATGCCACAGAGATCTGCTGGCATTTGAGTAGAACCTGCCCATTGATGGCATGGTTAGGGGCAGCACGACCAAAAGTTTTATAATGCTTAAACTCTAGTGTTGCTAATGGAAACAGGTATGACGCTTCTCTCTTGTATAAACCACTAACACAGCCTGCGGTAATGTTTTTGCACAATACTATTTGCATTTCGTGGCAAGTTTTGTGTGAAACTGAAATTAGTTTATTTGCCAGCTTTGATTTCAAACGTGTTTTCTCAACGAGCCAGCATGGTCTCCTGCTAAGAGGAAATAGTTATTGGCTTTGCTTTCTTCTGTTTATTTTTTATAGTTTCTTCACCCTCTTACTGATAGACTGTGCTGTGCTTCTTCCCTGTAGTACATCAGTAGCACAAAGTCTTTGTTATAACGAGGAAGTAATGGCCTCTAGACCTGGTAAAGGTATCTTTCGTAAAATTGGGCACTACCTTTTCTTTTTCAAGCCTGTATGCTGGCAACTGTATGTTTTGATTTAGTTTGCTAGGGTGAGGAAAGTAGTGTCGCCAAATATGGCATGGGTGACACTCCATCAGTAAGTGTTCTTCTTTATGCGAACTTCGAGTGCAAGCAAGCAAGCGTCTATACCTGTCTCCATTAGTAAAGCAAAGGTCAGCATGCATCAACTCATGACGTCAGGGAAATACTACTACTGCTTGCTGCTGCCGCTTTTGTTGTGTATGCACATAGCACATACTAAGTGAGGTCACAAAGTCATCCCATAGTACTCGCTATGGGTTTGAACAATGAGTCATGTTCCCTAGCTGTTCAGCGTAGGGGTTTCCAAACTCATTCCCCCTGAAGATGTTCTCCAGACATTGCTGAAAGATCAACATAGCTTCCACTGAATGCTGCTACAGTTTAGTACAGCAGAGAAACATTCTGAACTATGCATGGTATCGCCAATTTCAAGTGAATGTTGCATGTTTTACAGCGACAGCTGTAGAAGGCTCGCTTCCTTGTTCTTCAGACTTGTGGCGGCCCCTGTGTGCAGCGGTGTGAACTAGTGCTAGCGCCATTCACTCCTCTCAGCAAAGAGGGCGCAACTGTGTAGTGCAGCGAATGGCGCCGAGTGTATTTTTTATTATTAATTTGCTTCAGCTTCATGGAGTATGTACAGTTCTCCGAAAAGTTTATACAGGAACCCTGACTTGTGCTATGTGCCATGGTGCTTTGCTGTCACGAAACCAAAGCCATATCGTATGTATGCAGTGCCACACGTTATTGCAGCACTTGGATGGAGCAATAATTTATTTGAAATTTGTTTGACAATACTTTTTTACCAAAGGGTGACAGGCTGAGTGCTTCTAAAGCGGCTACATGAATTGACTTGGATGTGTAAGGTATACTCGCATGTTGGGCCTTGGAAGTTGGGTGCATTATGTTTGAAGAAACACAGACTACAAACTCTCTGACAGGGCTTGTTAGTCTGTGGAAATGGCAATAAGCAACACCTTGTGTCCGTGGTTCTTTTGAGTACAGGCGGCCAAGAAAGTTTTTAGGGCCTGGGTGTTTTGAAAAGGCTTACTTGCAATCCCTATTTACTTATTTAAATGGATAAATAAATTCGAAAAACCCAGGTGCATTTGTGTGTTTCACTGACACACACTTAATTCCACTTCTTAATTCCAGCACGCACAATAAGGCAGGGACCAAGTTCAGTTTTCCACTGCACCTATTCTCTGAAAACTTCTGCGGCCACCCATATGTAAGCAGCAAAGTTAGACCACTGCTGTGATAACATTAATCCATGTCAAACTTTGACAAGCGGACAAAGTTTGTGCTCAAGTTGAAAGACAAATTTGCTAGGTGTGCGAAATGTATGCCGACATGATTGTCGAAGGTTTGTGAATGGTGTCACTTTTTTGTCTAACTTATTTATAATGTAATATACTATATTCAGTGCCTTGGAGGAGTGTGTTTATATGCTGTGTGTGTGTTTGTACAATGCAGTGCTGCTTTCTTGTATAAATTAAAGAATGTCACAGGAGTGTATGTCTCGTCTGTTTATTTTCTGTGAAAATGAAACCCATGGGTGTTTTGAAAACTTTTGAGAATTTGCGATAACATAATTTATGCCGTAGCTGATGTGAATAGGTTGCCAGTTTTAAATGTTGACACTTGTGCCATGCACTAGAGAGAGATTTGCATTGGCAACGTTAGGTTGCCATCGAGACATCTTGGATTTGAAGGATGTTGGAGTCTGCATGCTGATGGCAACACATGCAACAAGCTCGCCAACATTCACAACTGGTGAAGGAGGGCACATGAGCTAACGCACACACACCACTGAGTGGTGTGTTTGGACAGTGGAACTTTAGCTAGACTTTACTAATGTTTTGTACAAAGGCCATGGCAGCTTCCATGCGCATAGCCGTTAAGACAACTTCACTTCAGTACACGCAAGGCTATTCTCTTAGAACAAGGCGTAAATAATTCCTACATGCTATGCACGTGTCAAACAATGCTGGAAGCCATACAAGCTAACATTTTGTTTGAACGTGGTGCAGAGCTCAGATGGGACCATGATTTACTTGATTTGTCGTGAATGTTGTTGTCCTCTGTTTACATACCCACACTAGGGAATTAGCCAGGGTGCAAACACTGACTCGTTTAAGGTAGTCTAGGTTGAATTTTGTAATAAAAAAAATTTTGTGAATGTAAGTCTTTGCAATTGCAATGCAAAAATTGCTTGCAGTAGTTTCACTTTGCTATGCATTTTATTTAAATCACTATTTTATCAAATACTGCACTGACGTCGCACAGCACACGAGACTAGCATTTTACCTTCATTGAAATATTGTATAAATTGCGCGGAGCAATGAATTCTTTTAGACCTGCTCAACAATATGGTTAACACAGGAGCAGCACAATGAAGCTAATTTTTGAAGTTAATGAGGGTTATCAGTAACAGAATTGACGTCGCAAAATGTTAAATGAGAATGGTTGCACGACGGAAACTGATTTAACTACCGTATAGTAGTTAAATGCCGATTTAGAATGACTTGCGAGCGGTTGGGAGCTTTGGCAATTCATCTGATTCGTGCCCAAACACTACTTCGCCAACACCTAAAGAATGCTTTTGGACTGCTGCGAAAGGCTTGATGAAGTGTGACGTCTTTTGTGCGTGCGTCATCGTAAGATAAGACACTCGGCTGCCTTGACGTCTGTTTACAAACTATGCAACCGTTGTACAATGCGGCGTTCGAGAAAATCAGTAAAATGAGCGAAGAAACCCAGTTTTTGTCTCGTTCTCAGAGTTTATTTCGACGGAAACGCACACCATGGGATAGTTAGTCTCGGAAGAACCTACGATAACGTCGTTCATGTCGTGCACGATGCAAATGCGGCATCAGTTTCAAGGATTTATCTGAAGTGTTCGCCCCGCCGCATGAAGAAGACTAGATCGAAGACGTCCCGCAGGCAAGCCTGGTCTAAATTCAACGCACGACGAGACAGTTTGCACGCGGAGAAATGTCTGCAAGGTTTTGCTTGGGTCACTACGTTAAACAAACGGCGAAACAGAGTTTCGCCACATAACGACGTTCGGTGGATAGCGTAAAACAAAACGAATCACATCAGCCATCGTCGTCATCGTCGTCAGGCACGAAGATGTCGTTCTCTTCCAAAAAGGCAGCGCCTTCCTTGCTAATGGTCGCGCCGATGTAGAGGCCGGGCAGCACCGTCAGCAGGGCTTTCAGGACTCCGAAGTTCGACGTCTCGGGCTCGGGTAACATGGCGCCGGAGTTGTAGCACACCCGGTGGCGAACTTGTCGCACAGTCGGCTCAGATTTTGCCAGCGTTGACGTGGTTTTCTGTAATCCCAGCGGCGACGAAACCAGCAATTTTCTGACGAGCGCCGCCATTGCGGAATTTTGTGGGGCGGCGCATCAAAACACGTAGACAGATGCGCGTAAACAAACCCGTCTCTTGCCTCTCGATGTCAGTTTGTAGGTGGCGCCATCTGAGTGTGGGTTAAAGGGTTCAGCCTTATTCATCCAGCTATCCAGCAACGGAAAAGCACAAATAAATAAACTAACGGAATAGTTTATATATGAGGGACGCCACCGAATCAGAAATTTTTTTCCTATTTTTAACTCCATATTCACAAATGACAGATCCCTTACGAGCAGTACACTTGTCCCGGGTTTTGGCGCTCAAAGTTTCTACAGCCTTTAAAGACACCGCCAAAGCGGTTAAAGTGCCATGCAAGCGGTTAAAGTGAAAGTGTCGCGGTGTCAAGTATGATACAATATTAACAACACGCGATTCAGCATTAGCTGAGGAACGCCAATTCGTTACGTCCTTGCACGCCGAGGTTCACGGTACTCTTTTCGCGATGGCGTCTTCTTCTGGGGCTCAGAAACAGCTCGAATTACGAAAGCGTCCTTACACAAGGCGTTCGCAGCGGCCACTGCGCTCATTATGTAAATAAATTACGCGCAACGAAACTTTTTCGTCGTCAGGCATTTCTCGCAGCGCCGTACCGCAGCAGGCGGCGCCCTGTGGGTGGAATCATATGATGGTGCGGCGCTGTTGCCGAGGCAACGCGCCAAACGCGCCTCGCGCGCGATCTCGCGAGATTCTGCGCGTTCGACCAGCGCAGACGGTCGAATATGGCATCGAACTGTAAATACTTCGATGAGGACTCCGTCTACAGAATAACTCGTAAAGGACGTATTGAGTTCGGCCTGGTGCTCGAGAACGCCGAGTACGTGACCAGTGAAGACGAGGACGAGGTAGGAGCCAACGTACCCCAATGGGACCGCATGAAAAGGGGCCACGTCCGGGTCGCATGGCACCCGAAGGGCCGCGAGGAAGTGGTCTCCGAGAAAAAGGTATAGTTCCCCCCGCCAGCTAGCCTCGGTTTTCCTGTTAACCCGCTGCGAGGTTCAATCGGGAGCCGAGGGCGGCTCAAGACTCCGACCCGAGCCCCGCACGAGCGCTCGAGGCCTGGCGAAGCCGGCCGGGTCCCGAGCGCGATCTGTCAAAAGCGGATCCCGCCTTTCGCAGCGCAAAATGATCGCGTTTACGATTTTTTCAGCGCCGTTTGAGCGGCGAAAAAGCGTTTGGCGGGCATTCTGAGGGTCTGCTATGAACGCAGGTGAAGCTACACGATCGTTCGCTCATGCCTGGCGACGTCGTGAGGAAGGTGGTCAAGGGTAAAGACACGCAACTAGGTTACTGCCGCAATACCGAGGTCCTCGCGACCATCCAGGTTCTCGGTACGAACTGCGTCATAAACAGTGTGAACAGCGTCGACTTGGCGCCGCTCGAGGTGAGTGGATCTACATTGCCTAGATTTTTCTTTATTAAAAAAATGTTTCAATAAACATCATGTGTATTTGCGGGCGTTTGATCTGCTTTTCTGGCGTTCGCTTTGGTTTCTGGTATACGGTTTGGACTGTATTCACCGGCCGGCTCGTGGTGTTCGTGTTAGCGTGCGCGTTCGAATGGATGGATGTGTTTATTCAGGGGCAGTGTTCAATTCGGAAAGAATATATTACGCGGAAGCGTATACAGCGCGTTCGGTCGAAAAGCCGTCGCCGTAGTAGTAGTAATAGTAGTAGTTGTATTCGTGTAATAAACACATTGAGCGTTTACATTGTTTCCCTAGAACGCATGCACTGACCTGCTCGTGCGCTTACGTGGTAATCGGCGCGTTCGATTGCAAGTTTTTAGAACGGAACTCGACGAGCTGCGAGAATTCGGCGCGAGACGCAGTTCGAATTGCGTTCTCGACGCAGGAAACGCGAGGCAGTGAACAGGTTTGGCCAAGGTTATCACGCATGGAGGCATGTGGCGACGGGTTTTTGCTTTCGCTATCTGTGAGAATGCGTTCCCTTACTAGCCGCAAAATAAAGATACTGGACAGTGTTGACTCAGTTCAGTATGCCGGTTAACAGTTTCCGTTTATTGGCAAATACCAGTCTATTGCTAGCAAGTAATAAGCTGTTGTGCAAACTTGCATTTATGAATCAGTGCACAAATGAAAAAGAGAAAAATATGCGATAGTATTTCCTCCAAATGCTGAAGTCGGTGTTTACAAGTGCCGAAGAAAAATGTCACATGCATATTCATAGTTTAGGAATTGGGAATAGGCTTTTCATCAAGTTTTACTTAGACTGTTTACATTAGCATACAGTGTGGAAGAAAAATTTAGCATGCATATTCATAGTTTAGGAATCGAGAATGGGCTGTCATCAATTTTTGCATCGACTGTTTACATTAGCATACAGCAATATTTTCCTAAAGTGGCTGATAGCATCATTGTGCATTTACTACGTTTTGTGCTGCTGTACAGATCTACTTTTTCTAGGCAATTAAGTGAACGCTAAATACAATTATGCCAGCTTTCAGTTTGTCATAAAGTTTAATTCCTGTGTCTTACTAAACTTTGTCGACATTCACTTGGCACTGAAAGACGTTTTCATTTCTGCGAAATTTTTAGCTGAAGTTGGAGTACTTTATTCCCGTGCCTGATTCAAACTCTCAACGTAGGTGACAACGTGGTGTCTTGACTTTGTATCATTTAATTTCTCCTGTTGTCTTTTCTTTTTCTCTCCTTTTTTGTGCATTAAACCTGCATTATAGAGAGGGCAGTGCAAAACTTAACGTAATATTCCGGCATGTAATTCTTCATTTTCTGTTCTGTTTGTCGCTGATGGAAATGGCCAGCAGTGACAAAACCTCTTTAACGTTTTTTAACTTGTTTTCTTTTTTGCCAGCTTATAAAAGCGTTGTTTTCAGTAAAAGTAGCCTCTCTGCCATTAAAAAGTGGAAATCCATCCATCTAGGTCAACTTAAATTTGCCCTCAGTATGCTGTCAAGAAATATTTGATTAATAGGCAGTTTTACATCATTTAAAGCTAATTTGTTCCCCATCATGCCATTATATGATGCTAGCAACAGGTCTTCTGTGACTGTAATTGAGTCTTTACTTCAGAAATCAAATATAGCAGAGGACTATGTGGGACAACAGTGAGGCTCGGTGCCTTACTGTTGAAATATCAGGCTGAAAAGCATAATGGACAGTGGATCATGGGATGATCATAGTAGGAATATTTCATACTCTGGCAGATGTGCGAGCATTTTTGATGCGTTAAGAACTGGTTAGCGGTACGTCTGTAATTGTGCTTGCACCACATTATGTGCCAAAATTATATAAGCACAAATCCTTGTTGGGAGTGCACTGGTATTGAAAATATTAGCTTGGAAACATTTTTGGAAGCTCAAACTTTTTGGAGAAAATATGTGCAGTGGAAATCTCGCGATTTAGCCAAAACCTGCATTGGAGTGTGGTGGTGCGGTCTGCAGTCCATGCCTGCAAGTTTCAAATGTTATTCGGAGCTTGGACACTTTTCTTTTTTTCTCCAGGTTGGGAGGACTGGTTCTGTAATGCGTGTGTTGATATACTGTAGTTCATGTGAATGAACGAAGTACTGCAAAAAGACCCAAGAATAAAGAAGGCGTGTCCGAAAATTCCTGAAAAGTGATCCCACTGAACAAGTTACATGCGTCCAGGCTTATTTTTCTCAGAGAAATGCGCTTGACTAATTTTTATTCCCAAACCTTGCAGAAGCACAGAACAGCTCACCAGCATTTGTTGTAGGATGCACTGAGGTTGAAAAACTTGTCCTGTCTCTTTGAAATTTTGTTTTGTTAACTGGTTGTTTTCCAACTTGCTTTTTCCCACTGCTTAAAGGCCCTCAATAAAGGGAATAAAGTATCAGTGAGCACAGAAGAAATGATGTTCATACCTTACATTACTAATGAGTGTAGTTAACAATGATAGGAGCCAGTCATGCTGTTCAGTGCTGGCCTTTCAGTACAGAACATGGTAGCTTATTTGCTCTGAAAATTTGGGGAATTGCAGTGTGTAATAGGTATTGCAGCTTGTCATTGAAGTAGGGATGTTACTTCATGAAAGTTCATTTACTCAGTTTTAGTCATCGGTTCCAGCACGCATGTTTGTTCTCTTGAAGTGTAGAATTCCATGTAATCATGTGCATGCTGCATCGCAAGAGTAGCGTTTTAAGTTTAACCTAATTTAATTTTTCGTCTCTGTACAGCGGTTTAGCCAAGATGTTGCCATATACCTGGACTCCTGGGTAGGAATGGTGCAAAGCTTCAAGACAGAATTGACCATTCGGTTCCCTGATGGCTCTACGTGAGTTCACCTTCTCTGCCATTAAAAATAAAAATAATAATGAAAAGCACCAGTTGCTCCATGAGACTGCAATGATTGCAGTAGCATTTTACGTCGCTGTAGGTGGGAGTGTTGGCAGATACATGATGGCGAGGCTTGATGTGCGTCATCTCCTGAGCTTGTGCCGTTAAACGACGAGGGGTCTGTTGAGAACACAAAAACAGAACAGTTTTGGCCAGTTGTGGTGAAATCACCGAGTGCTTGCTGCTCGTGTAGCAGTGCATGATGTGACCACTCTTTGTAAGATTTAAAGGCACCATTATTCAACTTCCACGAGGCAAGATATTCCTATCCTGGCATACAGTTTGCATTGATATGTTTTTGTCTCGTTCGTTCATGTTAGCACGCTGCCACGAATGACTTGGGAGAGTAATGGTCAGCATGCACAGGCAGCTGAGCACCCATAGATTTGTTCGCTGGTTCTGGTAATCTTTTTGCGGAATTGCTAAGGTTTGCATGTGACGCGATTGTGCGCATATTAAACTGACTGATCTTGAACTGTGGCTAAAGGTGTCAGGCATGTTGGATGGCTTGAGATGTGACCTACATAACATACATGATTTAGCCATTCAACTAGCTTTATCACGCACCTTTAGAGCTGCCTTTTTTGCGTATCATTGCTGCTGTAGAGTGCCATAGATATGCCAGGATTCAGCAAAAAAAAAAATGTCCTCTGTTTGGTATGATAGGGTACTGTGAACACACTGCTTTGGGATCATCGTGTGACGGGAACCTCTTGCAAGCAGTTTCACAAACGATTTTCCTTCCATCTAGTTATTTGCCAACATTTTATGTGAAGTTAAATAAATTAGCTTTGCATGCCCAACATGTCACCTGTGCTCATTAGGCCTATGCTTTGTTCTTTGTTGAGTTATTTGGATACTTCGTGGCCTTAATTATCACTGCTTGCGCAGAGGCCTTCTCACTATATTAGAACAAAAAAAAACAATAATATGCACACATATCATTGTGTGGCTAGGAGTGTAAAGGAACGAGGCTTCGTGTTTTGTTAATTGACACTCACAGTCGAGACATGGCATGTTCTAGGCTTTTACCTAACCCTTTAGAGGCTTTGTACTTGAAACTTCTGAAACTGAAATCACATGAAGAGCTCAATGGGAAACATAGGTGATCTGCCAATGTTTGTTGGGAGCTTAAATATAGCCATAGCTGGTCGTTGGCGGTAAGCTTTGTGCTCAAGGTCGACTATGGGTGTTTCAGATGCATTCTGCAAGAGGATGATGCCCTTGACCTGGAAGATGTTCTGGACCGGCGATTGCCAGTGAGTCTTCTTTATCACCTTAACGACCTGTTCCATTAATAGAACTCGTTTCCTGCAGCTCATATCTGTCCAGCTCATAGCTGGACAGATATGAGCTGTGCCGATTTGAGGAGAGTGCTTTTGTTTGATAACTGCCTCTGAGATTACGTTCGAAGCAAGATGTGTTATCAGAGGGACTCATTACGCCAGGTGCTTGGCCTAAAGCGGAAGAATGAATTTTTTTTCCAAATATGAAGGCCAGTGCACACAACCGACTCGTGGCGTACATAATACATGTCTAACCATTCACGTTTGATCTTTTTACCGCAAAGAAACTGTATCAACAATAACACTTCCTGTACTTTCTGCTCCTATTATATCTTTTGCACTGTGTGACATGCTTTGTGCACATTTCATTTAGAAAGACTAGCAGCTGCAAGGTATATATGCTTATTGTGTTTATTGTATGCATGCTTTGAATACTGGTGCCACTGGTGTACCCGGTGGGAGCGGGGGCCAATCAACTCCTTTTATTTTGCTCCCAAAGCAGATTAACTTGTATTGTTCGAAGAGACAGTAAGTAAATAGAAGCCTACACTGCAAAACAAGATATGTGAGGTTTGCTGAAGCATTGTTTTCCAGGCATGCTCATGGCAGACCAGATCAGCATCTCTAGTCATGTTGCGTTTCAAAGTGCCGTCAATATTCATTGTATTTATATGCTAGCAAAGGCATAAATAGGTGCATCACCAGTTCAGCGGGACTTGCAAACTGAGTTAATTTGCAGCACCTATTAGTCCGTTTCTTTGAGTTTTTATTTTTTATATATAGTGTCAATGCCAAGACTATGCAGTTCAATCAACTGTTGAGCCCTTTTCTGGCCTCATCGTTGTCATCACTGGGCTAACTATGACCGCTGCAGGACAAATGCTATGCCTCCAATTAACCCTCTCCCGTACCAGCTGTGACCCTTTCCTGGCCCCTGCTATGCTTGCCTTCCGTTAGAGTGACTGTTTAGTTACCTCGCCTTCACACTGCATTCCTCGCCCCTGCCCATTTCTTCCTTTTTGATTTTAGCTGGGGGTGTCATTAACTAGCTTTTCTTTTTCCCCTGACCTACTCTGCTCTTTTCCTTAGCACTTCTGGCATTGTGGCAAATTTTTGTTGCTGGCGTGTTAACTTAAATGCAGCCTGGTGTTGTTTGGTATAGTATGCCACTATGCTCTGCTTCAGAAGTTGTTAGCGGTGGAGTGGAAGTTACTTGCACGTGGTGATAGCTTCCACAAGCGTGCTGCTGCCATTGTGTTTATGAGCCAACCACCATAGGTACAGTGTACTAGAAGAAGCAGTGTAGCGCACGGACGGGATTACACATTCGGTGCTTAACCCCGCCACTGGCAAAGAGGCGGCGCTGGAGTCTCCCACTCTTGAACACACTGCATAGCGTTGCCAAGTTTTAATGGAATTGATACCTTGCGTTGTGCCCAGTGCATCGGGCATAAAACGATGCAAATATTTTTTTTTTTTTTGGTTATGCAGCCAGTGGGCTGACAGTGATTTTGATGGAAAAAATGAAAGACTGCTTGAGAACACTCAAGGGCTGTGGTGATGCCACCTTTTTCTGATTGTGCTGCGATCTCTTGAAAGAGAGCTGCTACTGGCAACACTGCTGGTGTCACGCAGAGACCTACACACTACACTGTGCATTCTAGGTCACTGTAACACTGGTCTGGAAGCTGCTGCTGGGTCAAGCTAAGTAACTTTCAGTCCTCTGCGAACAAGTTGCAGGGAGGAAGCGCTTGGTTAACTTGTTGTACCTACTTGTGGAGAAGGCTAGCGTGAGCATGCTGCACCTCTGCCTTTGTTACAGTCGTCGGAGTTCAAAGAGGAAGGCTTCTACAAGGGCCAGCGGCTATGCGGCCCCGTGCGGTGCTTTGAGGGCGCCCGATGGCTCAACTGCACCAAGGAGACAAGTGCCCTGCTGAGCCGTCCGCACAAGCATGTCCAGGTCACCGTGGATGATGTGAGTACAGTGCATGCACATGTATTCAGTGTTACTGTTGACCTCTGCTGGTTCCCAGTGAAGATGGCATTTGTAACGAATCCCACTCAAAATATGCTTGGCGTTGGTGTGTGCTTTTCATAAATTGGACGTCACACCATTTGTAGCTCAAGAGCTGGGTGGCAGAGGCATTGAGAGACGTTGCATGTCATCGCAACCATCCTTTTTTGCTACGACAACAGTAATGGTACAGTTTCCGGCATTGCGGTTTGCGGCGTATTGTGCCATTCGCCGTGGCGCAGCCCGAGTGGTTGTGCCACTGCTGAAGTTATGAAATGTTCTAGAAATAAAAATAAATAAAAGGAATAAAAAGTTAATCACCGCAAGCAGCTGTCGAAGAATGCTCTGTTGCACAAGCTTGGCAACCATCAGTGAAATTTTCTTCTACTCGCCTGTCACTGATGTACTAGTATACACAGGCAAGCTAGCTTTGCTAAGTGGTCTACTCTTTCTGGGTGTTCAATGCGCTGTGAAAAAAGAAACTAAATCGTGATGTATACACAAAATTAGAAAGCAGAAAGGGAGATGGGGGAGTTCATAAATGGCAAGACAGGTTTGAGGCGCTTTCAAAAAATAGAGCGGTCGATGCGTTTGGCGACCATTGCCAGGGATTTGACTTTCTGCTCTCCATGCCTGCAGGTGAAGGTGGTGTACCTGTTTGTGCAAGGTGTGTGCAAGGCTTACCAGGACGCGTCCAATGTTAACAACCAGAGCGATGAGCTCATCAAGTATGTCATTGAGGGAGAGGCGTTGGACAGGTGAGGGCTGCCAGTGGCATTATCCTTTCTTCATTAAAGGGACACTGTTAAGTTGGCCTCTGTGAATAGGGTGCCATGTTCGAATCACATAGAGACCGTTCTCACTGAAAACCGAGCTTTTGTGAGCTAGAAAGGACAAAAAAAAAAAGCGAGATACAGTTGTTGCCATCACCGGCTGGTTTCTCAAGCATTTCATTCATTGAAAACTTTAATGAACCAAAAAGGTTGCGTTGTCACCGCTGTGGATGCGGTGTTTGGTCCAGGCTTCAGGCAATGGCCGCGGCTTCGTGCCTGCAGGCGACCTCCAGTGCCCAATCCACCACCAGCCTCTGAACTGCAGGTTCCGAGCTGGTTACCGCAGCCTCCCACTGTTCTTTGTTGCTGATATGCCATTCTGGCCTAGGCCTAAGCCCGGGGCATTCGTACATCATATGTACAAGGTTTCCTTTTGGTTCCTTACACATGGGGCACTGTGGTTTAAAGTTGCCGGGGTACATTAGGGCTCTTCTGTGTGGGCTAGGGAATGTGCTTGTTTGAAGTTGCCTCCAAACAACCTGTTTCTCTTAATTTAGGGATATATGTGGGGCCGGGTATATTAATCTTTGTTCTTTGTAATAGTTTGTAATCTCCTGGTATGTAGTCATGCTCTCCTCAGCTATCTCCCAGGGATGAGAACTCATGGCCCGGTTAATGAGGCCTCGAGCTTTTTCATGAGCTATTTCATTCCCTGGATGAAAGGAGTGTGCGGGGACCCAGATCAATTTATTCTGACGAATTTGAATATCTTTTGCCCTGTTGTGGATTTGGTGTGCAATTTTGTGTATTTTTCCTTGTGCAAAGTTCGTTACAGCACTTTTTGAGTCACTCGTTATGACTCCACAATGCACGCTTTGACATCAGTTTTTGGGTGCGGGTCACAAAGGCTAGCCTTCATTGCTGTTCACTCTGAAACGGTGACAATTGGTCCTTTTCAGTGTGCATATCTTAAGTGTGAATCGAGTGGCGGGAAAATTTTTAAATTCAGTTTTCTCATGCATCTTTTTTTTTTTTTTTTGCTGAACAAATGTCAGCATACCCTGGAAGAGTCAAAGCATCAATTATTACTGAGAATTGTAGTTGCATGAAGGTCTCCTCAGTGACCCTCTAAGCTTACTGTACTGCATTTCATACATAGCAGGCAACGCTGCCACAGCTAAGCGCACCTGTTCGTGCAGGTTAAGTTTGCGCTCGAAATGTAGTTCGCCATACAACCATATTGAACACGGGAACGGGCAACTCACTTTCACACTTTCACTTTTATTTTGTTTTTGTGGTTCCCATGAATAAATGGTTTCAGTCGCAGACAACATAGTCGCAAATTAAGCCTAGGGAAATAAAAATACCCAAGGACTCTTTTTCTCTCCTTTTTGCGCTGCTTTCCCAGCCCAGGTTCAGCGCGTTTTTGCATGGAACAGCACAAGAAGCCATTACTTTTGCAAGGTGGGAGACATTTGCGACAGGCGGAAACGTTTGCCACAAACATCTGTCCCAGCGCTTGGAGCCAAGCGGCTGCAGCTGCCGCGATGGCTCAGTGGTTACGGTGCTCGGCGGCTGGCCTGAAATACGTGGGTTCGATCACGGCTGTGCTCAAATTTCGATGGAAGCGAAATGCTAGAGGCCCGTGTACTGTGCTATGGCAGTACACGTTAAAAGAACTCCAGGTGGTCGAAATTTCCGGAGCCCTCCACTGCAGCATACCTCATAGCCTTAGTCGCATTCGGACGTTAAACTCCCATAAACCATAATCATGGTCTGTAATGATAACATAATCATAATCAATGATCATCATCATCATTAGCCCGGCTGCATCTGCAACAAGAAAAAAAATGATGGCAATGGAAGCCAGCCAGGTTCACTCCACCCACCGCTTAGGGTCAGAGCAGCCCACTCAGTCGTGTGGCAGGGTGAAGACGCCTTCCTTTCTGCCATGATCCACAACTGAATCGCGATTGTGCCACGCTCCCCAGTACCTCGGGAAGCAGCACTCTGCCGCCAACTGTTCCATTCGCACTCTGTGACTTTGCCGAAGGTCTGCTCCTGGCACCTGCACCTCCCCAGTACCTCGGGGAGCTGTCACCTGCCAGCAAGCCTCCCATTCTGTTGTCTTTGGCGAAGAGGTCCACTTCTTTAACCTGCACTAATTCCCCAGTACCTCGGGAAACTGCGCTCTGTCATTGTCATTCCGGGACGTTGGCGAAGGTCCACTCTTGTTACCTGCATCGTCCGACCACGCTTCACACTTTGAGGTGCCTGCGCTATCTCGCAGCAAAGCAGGCCTGCACGATGTGTGTACTCCAACCCAAAGGTGAAACGTGGGACGGGAAGAAACTGAAGTGGTCTGAGGTGCCACCTACTGCCACACCGAGTATCCACGGCCCCTCTCAGGCAGGCCAACCTGGGTAGCATTTGCCACCGGCAGCTGGTACATTGAACCCGCTGCCTGCCATATACATGACTGCTTCCAATTAGTCTGCCATGTATCTGGTAGTAGAGAGGGGCGCTCAGTGTCCTTATATACGAGAGCATTCCGGCGTTCAGCAGCCGTACTTAAGGTACCACCCAATCTGCATACCCATTTCCTTTCTACCCTCTGTAAACATTGGGCAAAAGGCTCCTGGATACTCCGCATTAGGCCTGAATAGCCCAGGCAATGCTCCAGGGTAATCTTTTAATCAAAGCAACTACTTTTCATAGAGCCTTTCTCATTGAAGTTCCAATGACGAATTGGCGTTCGTGTTGGCGTTGTTTTTCCCTTGGAGATTGGCACTTACTCACACTTAAAGGTGTTATTGTTGGCCTTACGGAAGATTGCACATGGAAGTCCTAAGTCTTCGTTCACTGCTTTCATTTCCTTTCAGTTCTTTCAAATAGCTCAAAACGGGAAGTGAGCCAGAACCAGGAACGCACGTCCCTTTTCGATTCCCGCCGCAGTGCGCCAGCCAGCGCCGCTTATTGGTCACGAACTGAACCCTTGCAACATAACGCGATGGCGTCCCGCAGATCGCACGAAAAAATGTAGATCCATCGGTGTTTTTGGCATTGCAAAACTGAGGAGTGGGGCCGACATGGGACCTTCGAGAAAGGGGAACTGTGGTCACCGACACACCACAAGAAGCGAAGCATGCGCTTCTTCTGGAGCAGTCTCTCGAAAGCAAAGAGTGTTCGGTTATTTTTATTTCCATGGGCTTAATTTGCGGCTATGTTGTCTGCGACCAAAGTTATTTATTCTTGGAAACCCAAAATACGAAATAAAAGCAAAAATAAGGTTTTCCATAATGCCCCTTATTGCACCTTTAAGGGCTGTGACCGGCACCTCCCGAACTTCATTTCACCTAGTGCCTAATTTTCGTCCTGCAACTCATTGAGACTTCAAGCAATAAGAATCACATGTGGAGGTATGATTATCAGTTAATAGGGCAATTCGCTCTCACTCGATCCGTGCTTAAAAACAAGTAGTTCACACTAAATGGAAATTATAGCCAAAAAACCTGAACGCTGAGTGCCTCACAGCTTTGACCATGATTTTCAATGCTACCGCTTTGTTTTATACCACTTGTTGTTTTCGTTCATACACTCACTGAGATTTCAAGAACAATGAATGATATGTGGCAGAGTAGTATGGTTTCTGTACTAGTAGTTCTGCGGCCTCTGCAGCATTGCTTGCTCTGTATGAGACAGAGTATATGGCATAATAGTTTTCCTTAGCCGACAGGGCTCATTGTTAGTGTGCTACATGGCATAGTCTTGCCAATAATTCCTTTTGTTCTTCTTATAAGACCAAAAGAATTTGGATTCATTCTGTTTTGCATATGGTACCCACTTTTCTTAGACGTCCCCTTTTGTGCTCTCTGAGTAAGATATGTACAGATGGAACGGTTTTTCAACCTCTCACACATTCACAAAAGAAAAGTACTCCTTCAGTTTGACATGTTTCGCTTTGGACAGCAGTACATTTAGTTTTTTTTTTTTTTCACCAGTCTCGTATCAGCCAGACTTTGTTATGCAGCTTAAAGCAGTGCAAAGAAACATGGCTTTACCTGTTAACAGCTTGATAGTTTGTGCCCAGACTGTAACACATCTATAACCGTTTTTCTGTTCTCCCAAGTGCTTGCACTTGACAGACCCTTACAGCATTGAACAGCCTAAGTGCTCTCCTGTCTCAGCTGTGGTTCAGTTATCAAGCAGTTCGTGAAAATGCTGCCCACACTCGGTAGCATTTCAAACACACCTGCTGTTGAATTTTGGAATTGCAGTTTCAAACAACACTTGTTGTTCACTAATTTCAAATTTCGTGCATTTAGGGAGCATCTTGTGTTTTTCCCCCATATTGTTTTTCGAAAGGAGCACCAGTAGACGAAACATTGAAAAAAATTTGCCTTGTGATCACCAGCCCTCGAGGCCTGCATGATTTTTTATTCAACGCTTTTGTTCTCTTGACGTCAGGCTGTCTCCATGAGGGGACAGAAACACAGAGATTGGCGACCCCACAATCCCAGTGCCACTTTGCCTGTTGTGCAGGGTAAAGATGATCAACATCTTCGAGCGGTGTGCCCTTCAGATTGGTGACCGCAACTACTACACCCTCAAGGCCTCTGACAACGTCACCACCCTGGAGGAGTGGCGGCGACAGTGTGCCTCCAAGTACTGCCCCTTGGTCGCCCACCCCGTTGAATGTGTGAGTGCCCGTCCCGTGCCAGTCTTAACAGAGTGTGAGCCATGGATAACGGCAGTGCTGGAGGGTGTTTTTCTTTTTCTTTTTGGCCTTGTAAAACTGTTAAAACCATGTGATGGTCACCACACCTGACATGTCTGAACAGTCAAGGATATAGACAGTGGGGTGGCTCAGTGGCTTTGGCGTTTGGCCAGTGATTCCAAGGTCACAGGATCAAATCCCGGCTGCGGTGGCCGTATTTTTAATAGGTATAGGTGAAATTCAAAAATGCACCTGTGCTGTGCGATTTGAGCGCCCGTTAAAGAACTCCGGGTGGTCTAAATAATCTGGAGTCCTTCACTGCGGTGTCCCACATAGCCTCTGCGTTGCTTTGGGATATTAAACCTCGCATACCGTACCGTACCGTACCGTACCGTACCGTACCAACCGAGGACACAGAGATGGTCTCAGTTCCTCTACCAGCTTAGCCTCGCAAGCTTCTTTTAGGGGCCTATAACCGAAAAAATGGGGTTGAGGCGCAGAAAAATGTGACTGCCGCCTTTCTTGAGTAGGGAAACAAAATCCTTTTTTTCTTGTGAATGATGAAGCTGTGCCCCATAAGAGAACATTTAATGCATCCATAAAACAAAGCAGAAATTCGTCTTTGGTGTTGGTATGCTTAGCTTTGCAAGTCCTTTTTTTTTTTCATGCCAACCTCTGTGGTTGAACATTTTCGTCGTGTGAAAGCCATCAAGCCTTGGAAGTTTCCTGTGTGCCCCCACCTCTCATGACCTAGAGAACAAAATTCTTAGCGCTGTGTCTTGTGCTGCTCGTACACAGGGACCCCATCAGCAGTCCCTTCTGGTTTTTGTTCATTCACTGAGCCTTTCTCTATTCACAAAATCATCCCGTTATATGCCTTGAGGTAGTAGTCACAGGAAAAAGGAATATTTTCTTCGGAAAACACCGAGGTAGTGTTTCGAGTACCACATACCATGCGGATCTTCGCAAAGCTCTGCAGTATCACACTGACCCATGACAACAAATAGGAAAGGAAGCGTAGACTGCTATAGAGATGTTACGTCGCTCTTGCTGTGGTCATTGGAGTAGTCAATGAATCAACAGCTAGTGGAGCAGCAAGCCATAAGGGTTAATCTCGGGCACAGCCTCTGTCAAGAGTAAAGAGCCCGAGGGGTTTGCTTTTAAGCTGTGCTGTGTGTGTGTGTGGCCATTGTGGCATGCATGCAAGTCCCAAGTTTCTGGCGGGCAACGACAAGAGTTCCTCTCACGTTCAGGAGGTTTGGAACACTGCTGATGTGTATAGAATGCACAGCTTGGTCCAGATGGAAAGCCCTTTGCCTATTCAGTTTTGACAAAGGCAGTTTTAAATGTCAGCAGTGTGGATCAAGCCTATAGTACTTCGCAAGTCAGTATTAAGCAGCACTTAAGCAATGAGCCTACACAATTTTTTTTTTTCATGTCACACTGTCTGCCTATGCAAATGTTGTTCTCTTATCAGACCCGTTCATGCTTCACTCGCTCACTGCGCTACCTTCAGCATAAATTTCTAGCCCCACCACTCATATGCCCCAATATTTGTGGCAGAGCTGGGCCACTCCTTCTGCTGCACTGTGGCCACTTCTGGTGGCCCGCATCACCCACGTGTTGGGCTACAGTTGCACTGCGCCGAGTTGCAGCCCCATCCCATCCGCTTGAGCCCAGCATCCCGCATCTGAGACACATAACAAATGTTTCTCTTTTTCTCATGTCGGCAGTCGCAGGTTCCCGAGAGCGAAGCTGCTCTGCAACCGGCCGCAGCCGTGGCCAGTCACGGGGACACTATGGTCGAGAACAACAAGGACGCCCAGCCATGTCAGGACGGCAGTGACTCAGACTATGAAGACGTGGAGGACGAGGAGGCCAGCGGATCTGACACCGTCTCTGTGACAAGTGGTTCGACTGCGTCCTCCATGGACCACCACCGGCGTACCCCTGGTGGGATCTTTTGCTTCGGTTAGAGGCCTGCTACCAAGTACCCTTTCTATGCTCTCTAACTCTTTAGTTTAAGCTGTCATTTCCTGAGCCTATCATCTTGGGACTGTCTTAGTATGCCTGGAGATGCAGAGAGCGGTGTGGTAGCGCACATCTAGGGCTCTCTGCGCTCAGCTGTACATTGAAGTGCCGCGGTTCCTCCTAATAATCTGGCTCGGATGCTCTTCCATGACGTGGCCAGTGATGCTGGTGTAGCAGAAACTGCAACCATTAGTCCGGTGTATGGCATGAACATGCTGTTCCTTGGCACTGGTGGCGTTTATCGATGGCTTTGCATCGCTGCAGATCATTTTTCTTTCTTGCTATGCTGCTTTCAGCATTTGCTTTGGATTTGTAAAGCTTCAGCTTTGTTTCAAAACTTTCTCGTACTCATTGATTGCCTAGCTGTGTGCAAGGTGCAGCTCTTACCCACGTTCAATAACAGTGCCCCCTGTGGAATGATGTGCAGCGACTGCTGGACCACGCTCCGCCACAATGGCTGTTTTCACTGTCGTGATGCTGTGCTGCCGAGTGTAGAGTAATGGGCTATGTACCTGGCTTATTTCGAAGGCCAGTGTGGACCTCTGCCAGTTTCCTTCACTTCTGTGCGAGGACCTACGCCAAAGGGTGCTGTGATGTTTCGAAGCGCCTTTTTACTGTGGCTTTGGTGGGTGGCCATAATTTTCTGTGGTTGCCGTCAGGAGCCAAGGCAAATGGGACAGAAGGTGTATGGGCTGGAGTACTGTCTGAACAACTAAAAAACTAAGCGCATCTGCTGCTAGACAAGGTTGCATTAGTCATGTTTGCACTATGCGCATGAAGCAGGATTCACACGATCGCTCAGCTGTTTTTTGGTGTGTGACGGGGGCAAGCTGGCGTCCACCGCCCATACAGAAGCTGCGCATGGTACTGGGTCTCGGGTGCATGTTGAAGAACGCAAGGTGGCAGTGTTGTTCCTAGGCCGGGTGCTGAGACCTAAAAGTATGAACTCCCGCAGCATTCCGGCGAGGCAAGCACGGTCCAACACTCGCCACCAAGTTGCTGAAAAAGCGGAAGCTGCGGCGGACGCGCAAGCGTCAGCCGCTTGAGCAACCTGCCTTGAAACCCGGTGATGTGCTAGTCACAGAGACACTGGCCACCTTCACTACTGCCCAGGTCGTGTGGCAGGTTGGTGCCCTTGGCTATGACTTTTTGTTTGTTTGTTTCCTTGTGGAAGTGAGAGGGCCAGTTCATATGCTCTCTCCTCGGACTACTGTGTCCATCAGGTGAAGCTAAATTGCCTCTGAATGCAAGAAGTGTTAAAGATTATGGAATGTTAAGCTCATGCTGACTTGCTACGTCTGTTGCACATACATGTGCGGCCATAACGTTACGGAGCATGCTTCAGTGTTTCGAAAATTCCTCGCGTACTGCTCAGAAAAGGTATTATGGTCCCTTGGTTTCATGCACGAGCACACCAGCGGCATGGGCTAACATGAGTACTATAAAGTACTTCCTAGTTTTTGCTGTGTAAAGTATGAGAAGAGTTTGGCCGCTAACGCATCCTCCGTAATGCTGCGGCCGGGACTTTGCCTTATTCACACCGCCCTTCCCTTCACCTGCCCCTAACATTTCTTGACTTACCTCAACTTACCAACTGTGTATCTTTGGTTTTAATGACAAAGTTAAAGCTGGAACTGCTTGCCAGAACATTCAGCCCAGGCCAGTTTGAAATCCCTTTTTCTTATTTTTGTAGGATGGTACCATAGAAAGTGGCATTCCATCGGCAGACCTCTACCCCATCCATCATTTGGATGGCCACGAATTCTTTCCGGGAGACTTCGTTGTAGAAAACACAGGTATCTTTGTTGCATCGCATTCACTTATTCGTTGTCTAATGTGCCATTGGAGTTGTTTCATGCTGAGTAGAAATTCTGTACCTGGGGAGGGGAAGGCCCAAAACCAATTGGTTGAAACTGCTGGTGCAGTGTGAGCTTAATTAGCCCTTGGGAAAATTTCAGTAGACAGAATGCATAGACTGCCTGTTTAGCTGCATAAAGAAAATTTTGCAAGAGAAAGCATGAACTTTCAGCATCCAATTTGCCCTCCGCAACTGTCAAGTATGGCACTTTTAGTGTGTGCATATAATTGCTCATAACTTGGAGCCTTTAATGTATTGATTGTATAAGTTCATGTTGATATTGCTATCGTGTCTTTCTTTTTTTCTGTTTATTTTTCATTTTCCTTTGCATGCACTTTTCAGCATAATGTGTTCTTTTCACTTTGACTGGAAGTCTATGTTGTTGGTAAAAGAATTGTTGCAGAGTTTACCTCGAGCAAAGAAAAGAAAAAAACTCTGAAACTGAGGTTTTGCTGGGGAAAATGACTGTTTTGATGGCATTTCAGACAGCCCGCCACCGCACGAGTATGCGGTGGTCAAACGGGTGGACCACTCTGGAAGGACAGCAGTGGTCACCAAGTTCAAGACCTACATGGCTGGCGCTGACCCCCAGTGAGTCGTTTTTTCACGACTTTCCAGAGCTGAATGAGATGAGGCTGTATTGTTCACTTTGCTATGATAGCACACAGATGACAAGGTGGTTGTGACTTTAGTTGTGGTAATAAAAATTATTCGTGATGCAGGCTAAATAATGGCATGGCATTTTGTTCACTTTGCGGGACTGTGTTTCATCGTTCAACTTGAGCTGTAGCATTGTGCATCTGTCAGTCGAAATCCTTGAATTATGTGTTCAGGTACAGCAGGTTGTCCCGATCTACTTGCGTAAGTCAGTAAAGGTCTGAGAGTATGCAAATCCCTGAAGATCAAATACAAAGAATTGAAAGCTTGTGCAACTAGACCGTGCAGTTGCTTGGGCTGTAATACTAAGAATGATGTTTGTTGGTGGTCAGTCTTCCTTTTATTGGCTGAAAAAGAAAGGGATGAAGTGTACACCTGTGTTTGCACATATTGAAGGCAGAGACATCCTAATGTAGTGGTGTGTATGGCTGAAGAGGTCCTGCGCTGGTCTTACAGCAGACTAGTTCAATGACAGTGACAGGGACACAACGAAGCTGCTAAATAAAGCTGACCTTCACGCAGTGGAATCTGACACCACCATCCATCCATCTTCCCTTGCTCCCTCCTTTCAGCCCCGAAGAGTTGGGAATGGAAGAGGTCAGTGTATACGACATCAAAGATCACCCGGACTTCAAGTATCGGCCAGCTTCCTGTGTCATCCGGGTTGCCAACTTCGAGGTGAGTGGACTTCCACTTGTGCTTTTTTGTTGTTGTTGGCTCTTCTTATCTTGTTCTCAGTTTCACGTCGTCGGCAGTGTCTGCAGCACATATCTTGCCAGCATGCCGAGATGCTGCGCACTAGTAAAAGCTTTGCATTTTTATGTTTTGATAAAAAGTGCCAGCGGGCACTGGCTTGCTCGGCAAACCTGACAGCGTGCCAAGACGTGGCTGTGCCTGGCTACACTAGTGTATGCACGTTGGTAAAGCTGGCGAGACACAGTGTGGAAGGGGCATGTTGGAGCATGTGCACTCGAGCGTCTGAGAAGCGCCTCGTGGTTGAAGGGGGGAACCTGGTCTTGAAAAAAAAAATGTATTAATGAAGTCACTGTTAAGAAACCATCAGGGAATATATTTTTGTGTGCCTACCGTATTTACGCGCATAATTTGCGCACTTTTTATTCAGAAATTAGGGCTCGAAGAAGGCAGTGCGCAAATTACGCCGGGATTTCAAGAGTGCGACTTAAAATACTCCACAAAGGTCATAACGCGCAATATAGGTATAGTGTATGTTGCTGCGTATGCTGGCCGCCCCCCGTAAAACAGTTCACTCTAAATGAAAATCCGCGCACCCCCGCCTTGCGGGATGGCATGAAGGTGCATGCATGAAGCTGAATAAGACGCTAAAACAGCGTGATCGCTTGCGACCCAGCCAATTGTTCGATAGTTCGGGATTCCGTAAGTTTGCTTTCGCAACTTCGTCCGGGATAGCAAGCGCGAATCAATAAATCAATTATCACACCACACAATTCTTTAACAGTACCGCGCGAGCGTCGACCAAACTGCTTGCCGGTGCCTTATCACGGCGCGGAGCTGCGAAGCCAGCGAGAATAGCCACGTGCGCACAAGTTTTCCGACACAACGATTGTCGTCTATGGGCAAACTTGTGTGCACGCGGTTATTCTCGCTGGCTTCGCCGCTCCGCGCCGTGATAAGGCGCTGACAAGCAGTTTGAAACTTGCCGCATAATTGTGATATCCCATCGCAAGACACGACCGAACAACCAAACACAAGCCGTCAGAGCCACCAAGAAAAGCGTAGCCGGCAGTCGAGTCGCATGCATCAGCCAAACAGCAGTGTTGGCTCTTCTATCAGCTGCCGATCCTCCCCAGAAGCGCTGCTGGCCGTTTCGAGTGGCGATGCCGCTGGTGCCGCCGCGATTGTAACAGCGGCCTCTGACACCACCATGAACGCCCAGTGCACAAAAGATTCAAAAAGCCTTCCGAACAAACACGCGGAATAGCCGAATGCTACTGGGTAGAGCCATAGGGTAGAGTCCGCGTGCATGATGGTGGTGGTCTAGCACAGCGCGGTGCGTAAAATATGCAAGTAAAAAATGTTTTTTTTGTAAACCCGGGTGATAAGTTAAGTGTGCGCAAATTATGTGAGGGCGAAAATTATGCACGTAAATACGGTATTCTAAAAATGTCATTTAATTTCATGTAAAACAATTCCTTGAGCACTTATGAAATTTTTATGCATGTATTTTGTGAAACGCTTTGAAAAAAATTTGCTGTGGGAAACTTGCTGGTATGTATGCCATTTGCTTCTCTTGATGCCAAGGAATGCAATAAGGTTAAAATTGTCTCCCTGCCTATCATAGAACTTAAGTTATAGAGTTTTGAAGTTGTTGCTTCAGAAATGCGAACAAAAGTGTGTATTCTCGTTTCTGAAGTGGGAGCTTCAGTACCCTATAACACAAGTTCTATGATAGCCAGGGTGATATTTTTACCCTTTTTGCATTCCTTGGTATCAAGAAAACCCGATGGCATTCATTTTAGCGAGTTTCCCACAACAAATTTCCTTCAAAGCTCTTCGCAAAATACTTGCATAAAAATTACATAAGTGCTCAAAAAATACATGTTCCCCGAAGATTTCATAATTATCACTACATTAGTAAAATTTTGTTTTCAACACCAGGCTCACCCCTTAAACCAGAACACCACAAAAATGCTTTGCTCGCATATCAAAGCTTACGCTCAAACATCCATGTTGCACACTCATAACTGTCCTGTGAGTTTTTTCTGTTTTGTGCGTTTCATATTGCCTCATGAAACCAGCCTCTGTTCGCTCAAAGCTCTCCCTGTGTGTAGCCTTGCATGCCATGCTGCCCCTCGTGGTGTGAAGATTGTGGGAACAGTTCGGTGAGAGACTTGGGTCCTCTAAATTTTCTTTTCCTTCTCGCATCTTGATGCATTGCAGGACAAGGAGTCCGAGTCAACGGCGGGACAGGTGGTGGACGTCCATCCGGCGGGCAAGGTGGAGGTGCAATGGGTGAGCGGCAAGACGTCGCTGTGCTACCCGCAGGAGCTGTACCGCATTGGCGAGTACGACTCTGACGACCTCTGGGACGACGGGGATGAGGAAGAGGAGGTGGACGACGAGTCCTGCTCTGCCGACAGCTGGGAGACCCAGTCGCAGAGGTCGCATGACGGGGACCCGTGAGTCTCGCCCGCATTTGTGGCGTTGCCTGTCTATCTGGAGCTCCGCTGCGGATCAGTGTAAAGCTCATTTTGACAGGCGGGCTCCATTGAGCCTGGTAGCAAATTTTTTTTTCCTCTCTCTTTTAAAATGTGGCAGTATTATCGTGAGCTTATCAGGTCAGTTTTTAAATTTACTCTTCTAGAACTAGATCAGCTTGATTCAGAATTTCGTGTCAGTCATGTTGTGCCCTTTGCAGTGTGGCATCTTGTTACATAAGTCCTGCAGTAGATCTCTGGACTGGATTCAACCAAGGGCCTTGCCCGTTCGATGAACAAAAAACCATCACCAACGCCTGATATTTTGTAGATTTCTTTTCATCCTGGGGATCTCCAAACAGGACTTCATGTTAGCATGAGTTGAAACGAAAATGCTTGTGCACGTCAGGTGTGGTGGTTCTTTTTCTACATGAAGCCTCGATTCTTCTGGTCGCTGTGCCCCCGTTTATGTACAGTGGAACCTCGATTATACATCCCCCGGTCATACGACGACCCGCATTTTACGACAAACTTGTGCAGTCCCGGCAAAACCGCCATAGAGATAATGCATTAAAAACCTCGATTATACGACGTAATTTTAGAAGGACCCCGCTTCGTACGACGGCTGGCTCATACCGTCCGTCAAGAAAAAAGAAAAAGGTCAGCAAACATAGCCCGGGATGTAGGCACACTTTTGCCAGTCGATAACAGGTGCATGTTTATCTTTTCACCTATCAAGTAAAGTGCCTGAGCCGCACCCCCGCTGCAGCCTTAACGGCCATTTTTTTTTGTTTATTGAAAACCAGCCCTCTACCGGCAAAAATGTGCTGCATTTAAGTTGCGAAAAAAAAAAGACTATGAATTTCAGTTGTTAAAAAATATTGCGCTTAGCAGATCCCTAATATATATGTGAAATTTATTATGATGTAATTAGGAAGTAAATACAAAATTTTATTTCTGAGATACGAAACTGTGACCGCTCGACGACTCTGTGCCGTCGCTTTGTGCTGACTCCAGCCTGCCCAGTGCCCAGTTGTCCGTTCTGCTCTGCGCTGTTTATCGCACGTGTATCGCATCCGGACGTGAGCTGCTTTTTTCGAAGCGAGCAAGTTACGGAATTATCGGCTCTGAGCGGTGTGGTTCACCATGTCACGGAGTCGCAAACCGCTGGCGCTGGGAGATAAGCTCCGAATAATCGAAGAAGCTGAGAACAGGTGCAACAAAGGCCAGCATCGCTCGTGACCTCAACATTCCAGAGTCATCGCTGAAAACGATATTGGCCAAGAAGGACAGCATACTGCTGAATGCAAGCAAGTTCGGCTTGAAGAGGAAAGCCGCGAAAGATGGGAAGCTCGCCGCCATGGAGGCAGCTGTTGTGGAATGGTTGCGACAGGCACGCAGCTCAGGGATTGCTGTTGACGGACCCATTTTAAAAGAAAAGGCGGAGACGGTTGCACTGCGTTTCAACCTGGACGATTTTAAAGCGTCCAATGGCTGGATGGAGCGCTTCAAGAAGCGCCATGGTATTGTGTTCAGCCGCTGGTGCGGAGAAAGCGCTTCTGTGAACCCCTCGACTGTTAACGAGTAGTCCGAGTTACTGCCGGACTTAATACGGGAGTACAAACCGTCCGACGTTTTTAATGCGGATGAGACCGGCGTGTTCTATAATTTGCAGCCGGAACAGACGCTGACCTTCAAGGGAGAAAGTTGCCACGGCGGCAAGCGGAGCAAGGGGCGCCTCACTGCACTATTTTGTGCTAACGAAGACGGCTCCGAGAAGCTTCCTGTTTTAGTGATCGAAAAGTTTGAGAAGCCGCGATGCTTCAAGAACTTGAAAAGGCTGTCGTGCCAATATAAATTCAACCGGAAAGCGTGGATGACAGCTGCCATTTTTTCTTAGTTCCTGCAGCAGCTGGACTCAAGAATGGGTGCCAGGAACAGAAAGATTCTTTTTTTTGTGGACATTGCGCCGTGCCACCCAGCCGACACTGCACACTTGAGGAACGTTAAGGTTGTGTTCCTGCCGCCAAACTGCACCAGTCAGCTGCAGCCACTTGACGCAGGCATTATCAAGTGCGTCAAGGAAAAATACCGGAAGTTTCTGGTGCAACGCCGGTTGGCAGAAATGGAGCGCAAACAAGCGAGCCGTAAGCTTTCTGTGCTCGACGCCATGCACTACACTGCTAGTGCATGGGACGAAGTATCTGCTGATACAATCGCCAATTCTTTTAAGCACTGCGGCTTCAAAAGAAGCGGTGCCTCCCCCGCCAGTGAAGCTGTGATGCTCGAAGAAGAAGATGAAGCAGAATTCGGCAACTTGCAGCTGCCTGTAACCTTTGCCAACTATGTCGGTGCCGACGACGACGTCGCAGTGTGCAATGCGGTGTCATTGGAAGAGGTAATGGATACCATGTGCCCCGACGATAAAACTTTCGACGAAGAGGAAGTCGACGACGATGCAGAGGTTTGCGCTCCCATTCCGAGTTACGCGGACGTGTTGCAGAGCGTCGACAACATCCGGCGCTTTGCTTGCGTGCGCGACGATGTTGGCGACCTGTTGTCGGACGGGGCAGCCCTTGAAAGGAAATTGATGCGTCGAGGTTGGGCAAAGGTGCAAAAAAAAATTACCGATTTTTTTTTAAACGCTAATAAAGATTTTTTTGCAAACCTGTTTCAAACAAATACTTGTTTTGTCTTTGTTAATCTGATTGGTGTAGGTTCTTGCCGCGGGCTTTCAAGGCGGTCAACAGCTTTCGGCGCAAGGCCAAGCGCCACTGCCCACATTCTTCGATTTTCGATTATACGACGCCCGGATTATACGACAATTTCGCGCGGTCCCCTGAACGTCGTATAATCGAGGTTCCACTGTACATAGCTTGTTTAGTTTCAGTTTTCCTTACTGCTGAGATGTAAAGTTTGGTGAATAGCTGCAGCTTGTGTTTAGAACCTTTTGGAACGAGCCGTGTAGAAATTATCTCAAGCCAGGCTTGTAAACGGAATGCAAAGAAAAAAAAATTTTAAGGCAAAATCCTTCCATCGTCACTGGTAATCTGGTATGGTTTTGGTGAGTGTGTGTCGTTCGCAGACTGTTTTGTAAGCACGAGCACTCTGATGGGCCTAAAAGGTGCTGATTTGTTCACATAATGAATTCTTATACAGGAAGGAGTCGGCAGAAGTAAGGTGGTCAGGTATCAAGACAGCTCATAAAATGGATGAAGCGAGACAGCTTGGGTTACAATGTGGTCGGAACCATCCCCTCCATGTGCTGGCTTATAATTGCCACCCCAAAAGTGGTGCTCTCAAGGAGATGGTGCCCACTTGGTCCTCGCTTATCGGTTTCGCCACACTGCAAGCCAAAGCAGCAAGAGCTGCAGTGTTTGGTCATACAAACTTTCGAATGTTAACAAGCTTCGAATATATATGCTTCGTATGATAAAAGTGCGGTGTAAGGCGAATCGAGCAGCAAATGCTGTTTGCAAACAGTTCCGAAAATAATTGCGCGCTCTTAGTTGAAGCTGCAAGAGGCAAAACTTTTGTCTTCGAATTTTCCTCTCTTAGGATGTCGCCGGACGACCCCAATGCCCCGTCAGAGCTCATTGAGCCACCTGCCATCGAAGAGGATGTGGCAGAGGATGAGACAGCACCTGCCGCCGTGGCCGCAGCTGCGGCCGCTGCCGAAGCCCCAGCCGACCCCTCGGACCCACAGAGCCTGCGCACCAAGATGCAGGGCCAGATTGAGCTCCTCCGGCTGAGCATGGCCCGGCTGGAGGAGACCTTCACACAGAACCCCGGCCAGCAGTCATGCTCCGTCATCCGCCGGCTGCTCGAGCTCTACAGGCACTGCAAGTGAGTTCCGTTTCGTTGGAGTGATGCACTTGACTTCGGTAAACGTGGATCGCCGTGTGGAGGTCGCCTGTGGCCTGTAAATGTTCTAGTGGGTGTTTTAGCAAAGCCTGTGAGAAATATTCACACTCGAATGAATATTTTGAATGTCTTATTTTCACACATGCCTTTTCTTTGTCAGCATCAGCTTTGTATGCGAGAGATGCAGGGTTCAATTCCCAGTGCTACCACCACATACTCACCTGTTTTTACATGGGCCCAGGCTTTCCCTTGGCCTAGTGCTTGGCTTTCTTTTGGGGGGCTGCGAAAAGGATCTTTGACCAAACTGTTTCTTCAGACGGGTGGTCGCTCGATACGCCATCAACCCCATTTTCGCTGTTTTAACATTGTTGCCACACACAAATGCTCCTAATCAACACCTTGAGCAGAAAGGCGTTTACCTCTCGCCAAAGTGTTCCAGTTGCGATTGTGATCCTTTCTTGGGGGGGGGGGGGTTTCACCCCAGAGAAGCCAAGCACCAAGCCGGAAGAAAGTGTGTGCCTGTTGAAGAGACTGCGAGCACCCGATGGCGGCACTGGGAATCGAACCAGTTACCTCTCTTGCATACGCGTCGAACTGCAGGAACAGGGGACCCAACCGGGTGCTGCCCACATTGTTGCTATTGCAGGCACTTTGACCAGCTGCTGGGCACCAACTACTTCCAGCAGCGCAACCTGCACGTGCTGGTGGAGCGCATCCGCCAGCGGGGGCGCATCAACAGCCCCCAGCACGTGTCCGAGCAGATCACCCGGCTTTTCTCGGCCTCCCTGGACGCCGCGTTGCACGACGAGCCCGACATCCCCGAGGAGAATGCCATCAACGAGCAGCTGCAGCAACAGCAGCAACAGGTAGGATCACTCTTCATAGCGGTGATGTAATCACCCTCGGCAGCACTGTTCATTGTGGGCGTGGTCATTCATTGGTGTAGCACATCATAGCTGTAAACGTCCACATTGTTCACTCGGTGACCAAAGAGGACTTTATCTGCCTAATCATGAACCCAAGCTGTAAGGGTCATGTGAGTCGTGGGCTGGTGTCCTTCAGGTCAATTTGGCCAGAAGTTTCACAAAAGTGAGTGCACTCTAGAGAATGCACTCACGACCCATGTATCTGTGTTGTTGTGATCCAGGTGGGCCTGAAAATTGGGTGCCCTCAGGAATGGGTTGCGGGGAGGGTGTTGTCTTGGTTTTCTTCCTGAAGACAGTAAAATTAACAGCGGCTGGTGACTAATGTGGACATCTTCGTGATACTTCTGAGATGGTTTGTGAAAGGGCAACAGTAACATGGTGTACGTGCATGCTTGTGCACAGGTGTGTGTTACCTTCCTTCTTTTCACTCTTTATGCTCTAGTGTGAGGGATGTCCTCTCTAGCACGGTTTTTATGCCGAACAATACCGTATTTACTCGAACGTAACGCGAGTTTTTTCCCGGATTTTTTCTCTTTAAAGTCTACCCTCGCGTTATAATGGAATACCGCACTTCGATTGGCCTAAAGCAGTGCCGTGGTGCAACCATTTCAAAGCAAACATCTTGGTTTCAGTTTCCGCAGTTTTGCGATCTTATGCTGGCAACGTGGGTACCACGGAAGCCAAATCATCATCCATCCAAAGTCAAAGCGTTGTTTTCTGTCATTTTTTTTGTGTGTGTTCATTCAACCTCGCGCTCAACGCATCGTCGCTTGCAGTGTATTGATTCTGTGCACGTGATGGCAACGCGTCGTGCTCAGTGTGACGCTCGTTTTAAGAGAAAAGTGATCCTGTTAGCAGAAAAGCTCGGGAATTCTGCGGCAGCTCGAAGACTTGACCTCAACGAGTCAACCATCCGCAGATGGCGGCTGCAGCGGGAGGGGCTTTTTAAATGTGTGCCCGACTGCAGAGGATTTTGTGAGCCTCGCCACGACCATCACGTCCAGCTGGAGAAAAAAGTGGCGGACTTCGTTATCGAGCAGCACAACTGTCTCATGGAGGTCAGTGTCGAGCTGATCCGTTGGAAAGTTAGGACGTTGCTCGGGAGATGGGACGTTCAGAGCATCTCGTGGGTGGGCCCAAACGTTCATGAAGAGGAATAGATTCTCTCTGCGGCGAACAACATCGATGCGGCAGAAGTTACCGGGAGACTTTGATAGCGAAAAGGAGGACTCCGTTCTTGAGAATTCGGCCTCCAAAAGCGAGGAAGAGGAGTAAACATGTTGGCCACGATGTCTATTAAAGGTATTTTGTTTTGCGTCCCTAATCCTCGCATTACATTCGCGGTTTTATTTTTTCCCGCTGGGCAGCATGTAAAGTCATCCCTCGCGTTACATTTGCAGTTGCGTTACATTCGAGTAAATATGGTACATGTGTTACACAGGCTGCTTCAGCGGCAGTTGGGTAGTGTCTCAACGGCATGAACTGACACTGGGCCCTCATTGGTAGTGCTGTTTAGCTGACATTGATGCCACTTAAATGGATCTGCCTGACGAGATGTCAGTGGACAGGGGTGCCTCTGGTACAAGTCGGCCACTTTTCTCACTGTTTATTCTTTAATCACATGAAAGACTGATGTCCCGGCCTGTAGATGCATAAGCCTGCTTAGCGCTGAAACCAGACGGAGTTCTGTTGGATGTCTCAGCTCTGCGTAGTGTGCAGTTGTGGCTTACACGAGATGTTGCAGTCATGCAGTAATTGCAGTTTGGTAAAGCGAAAGATGAAAATAGGCGTCCTGGTATAGATAAGAATAACAGAATACAGGAGCACGGTACTTTTTGTTTGTGCATGAATAATGTGCAGATGCGACCAATTGCTGTCCAGTTTGGCAGCTATTCCGATGAACTGCCTGCCTGGGAAAGTAAAATGAACTAACTCGTCGAGTTGCGCTGTCATTGCAGACTACTACTCCAGATGGTGCCCAGTCACCACCCCAGCCGGCCAAGGAAGAAGGTGGCCAACATCCGACGGCTCCGCAGCCGCGGAAGCCGACCAGCGTCAGCTGCCGGCTGGAGGGTAGCGGCACCCCACTGGAACCACGCAACATCTGCCAGCAGCTGTGTGCCATTCTCAAGGCCCGGCTGCTGCGTGCCCATGAGGACGTCCAGGTATGGGTGCCGTGGTTGCCTTCTCATTGGCTGAAAGCGGAGCTTGTTCATTTTTTCTCACGTGGCACTCCGAGCATGTGTGCCTCTCGTTGCGCACCCCCTGCCCTACTGCACTCCTACTGCACATGTTAGTGATAGGTGCAAGTGAGCAGTGGCAGCTGCTGACAAGCACACACACCTACCACTTTGCAGGCAGAACTGGAGTCCCGTAAAACCAGATTGCACCTGTGTCAGCTGCATGCGTTTGTTTCCAGCCAGTTTTTTTTTTTTTTGGTAGCAGATGAATTTTTGTGCACTCCCAGGAGGGTGGCACATCTTGTGGAAAAAGGCAGATTGATGAAATACGCTGTACCAGCACCAAGAATAGGATACAGTCAGAGATGTGAGACAAGCGAGTGACATGATTATCGATGCCTAGCATTGATGCCATGTCCTTTTACAGCGAGAGCTGTTAATGACACGGACCTCTGGATCCATGACGTTGGCATAGATGTCTAAGTAGGAAATGCAGACGACTTATGTTGTTGTTGAGGGTGTTGGTTCATTTCAACTCAAGCTACGCAAACACACAGAGCAGTGGGGAGACACTTCGTGTGTCGTCGCTGTTCTGTCCTATATGTCTGCACTGCATGTCTCTAGCATTTGTCACTACTTGTAGTGTGTAGGGAAATGATAGCTGAAGCATTGGAGACAGCGACTGACCGTGGTTATCGGAGCTTGATGTCGGTGGCAGGGACGTCAAGATGCTTAGCCAGGGTCATACTCTTAAAACGGTGGCATGCCTGAAACTCCAGGTCAAAAGGATTGAGGCCGTCACTCATCCGAGGCTTTAGAGCATAGTTTTCTGCATCCAAATCGTACGCACTTTCATGGAAAGCTTCGTCTATGGGTAGAACGAAGTTTACTCGGTGAGCGAACAATGCTACTTCAGCCGTATTTACAAACAAACTGGTCGTTGAGGAACCCTGAAGGTAGCGTTAGTGCTATTTCGAGATTCTCGAGGAAATCGTCGAGCTTTTCGACCGGTGGAAAGGGGGTGGCCATGTACCGTGCACGGGCTGCATCCTTCTGCACTTAATGTCATCATCATCACATGCTAGCTGGTGCTGATTTTCTGCAGTACCAGTTGTGTAATCGCCATTCATTTTTTTTTCTTTCACGAAATCCAGGTTCGCTTTGGCATGACCCCCGCGCAAGTCGAGATTGCAGCCAGCGACGCTGCCTCTGAGGAGCCAGATGTGGATGTTGAGAAACTGGAGGAGTCCCTGGAGGCTGCGGCCAGCGTTGAAGCTGCGGTGAAGGAGTCCGAGGAGAGTATCACGGGAGTCGTCGGTGAAGTCGCTGGGGACCAGGAGACCAAGGGCCAAGGTGCGGCGTTCTGTCTCCCATAATTTGGAATCTTCGGTATTGGTGTTGCGGTCTACTTTTTCTGCGGGTGTTCTTTCTGCGTCATGTGACAGCATTGTGTAGTTGAGGCAGCTGGCACTGATTTGAGGGAACAGCGCATGCACGTGGGGTTTAAGAAGAGGCACTTTGGCACCTCTTGATCAGTGAAATGAAAACCTTTGACTGGCCGGTAACAGTTGCCACATTATTTTAGACAGTAGTGCAGACCAGAAGGGGATGACGATGGAGTGACGGCTATTCTACCACAGCGCCAGTCATGTCATTTGTCCTAGACTTTGTGTCGTCTTTTTATGTTGTTGTTTGAAATACCCTTCTTGCGCCTTGTGTCGACATGGCTTTTTCTTGCCGTGTTCTTTGTCACTTCTGAGTGCACAGTCTCTTATTCTGCTTGGTCCGTACCCAGTGAATTAGTACCCCTTGCATGTTCACACGAAGCTGAGAGGTGTTTTCATGCTAGGGATTGAGATCATGCGTGCCCAGTTCTACTCTGTTAAACCTCAAACTGTTTTGTAACACGACCTTTGAGGTGCTTTCGGATCCCCTAACGTGGCCTTATTGAACAGTTTTTTCTTTAACTGGGGTGGTTTTCTGTACCTCTTCACTTTTTTTTCTCGTTCAGGGGTGTTCTCAATGATGGACTCTGTGCCAGACTGCCACAAGTACAAGCTCTCCATACTGCAGCCTGTCGACCCCAAGCTTTTCTTCAAGGTTGTCAGGAAGGAGGTGAGTTCGTTTTTGAGCCTCAGTTACTCTTTCTTTTTTTTTTCATCTATGAGTCGATGCTTTATTCTTTTCTTTTTCACGCTTGGCTCGCCAGAACTTAGTTTTCTATGCGGCCATGCTGGTTTGTCGCCAGCTTTGGGAGCCTATTTGTGGAGAGCGCTGTTGTAGCCTTGACGTGTGACACAACTGGGGAAGGAGGAATGGGCGGGTGCTGATGTTGTGGCGTTTGTTTGCGCAGATCAAACTCCTCACATCCTCCCTACCCGATGGCATTCACGTCAAGGCCTTTGAGGACCGTATGGTGAGTCCTCCTCTGGTTTTGCTCGCTTAATTTTAATAGTGATGACTCTCGTGTCTGCGTTGAGTTCTCACTGCTAACCTTTCGCCAGAACTTGGTTTTCTATGTGGCTATGCTTCTTTCTTTCTTCTGTGTAAATGTAACCTTTCTTCTGTGTAAATATAAACTTACACCAGGCTAACTGATGTAAATAAATTCTAAATTAAGGTTGAAGTTTTCTAAATGACTGTAGTGTAAGTTGCACTGACGGAAATGAAGAAAAAGTGACAAATCGAACAGCACTGTCGACTCTTGGTTCCCATTGAAGGCCCCACTTAACACTGCTGTGTGCGCAATGCTAGGACACCACTATGCACACTACGTGTGCACTTGTCACGGATATTCATTTGAGAAGCTCGACTTTTCCCATGAGCGGAAGGAGCGTTTTCACAGTTGAAGAGGGTGAAAATGGGGCGAGGCAATTCTCTGATGTGCTTAGTAAATCTTGCCCCCCCCCCCCATACTTTACAAGACATTTGCACTCTTCAGCATTCTGCCAGTTGTGAAAACCAGTGATGGACACTGTTTTCTATGAGCGAAATACGCTGAAAGCTACCACGCTCTGTGATGCGACGTTCTGTGCTATTAGTTTGTCATGGTAGAAACAGTGCGAGCACTGTTTCGTGTCACTGCACTTAGAAGTTGCCACAAATCAGTCATGCGGTGCTTGGCCCTTACTCAAACCTTTGGACGACGGCCCCGTCGATCACTGCAGGACCTGTACTCGGTGCTGATCAAGGGCCCATGCCGGACGCCCTATGAGGACGGCCTGTTCCTGTTCGACTTCCAACTGCCGGCTGAGTACCCACAGTCCCCGCCCCAGTGCCACTATGTGTCCTACTGCAGTGACCGGCTCAACCCCAACCTCTACGAGGGGGGAAAGGTCTGCGTCAGCCTGCTGGGCACCTGGAGTGGAAAGGTGCGGCACCGTGGCTGCTCCTTTGGTAGAATGACATGTTTCCAGGCTGGTCGGTGTGGTTCAACGGTGGGACAGCGATGATATTGAGAAGCAGCCGATGTGTCCTGTCTGCCTGCTTTCATTGGCGCTGTGCCATTGTTCCAGCTGGCCTACCAGACCTACCTCCGGAAGTTCAATTTCATGCCAAAGGATGTGAGGGGCTTATTCGTTCATTGGGCGAATGAACAAGCGTAGCCCACCCTCTTTGAAACTGAATAGAACACAGAAGAATTGTGCTGTCTTGGGAAGGTGAACAGTGACCGTAGGGGTATTATTGAGACAGTATGGAAAGAGAAAGGGTGACACACTGTACCATCGGGGACTGAAACCTTGACTTCAAATACACCTGCTCTGATGTTCTGTAATGAGGCTGTTGCAGTGGCTGTCCAAATGTATGACCCCAAGCATGTTGGCCTAGTGTTGAGTTGCGAGAGCTCAGAAAAACGTGGATGTGAAATGCATCGGCCAGCCTTGCAGTGCCCCCACATGCCAGTGTTCACATTCTTCTGCCCTGCAACTCTGGCACCGCGTTCACCTGCTCTCCCTCTGTCATGGTGTTTGACACTGCAGTGATTTCTGAATTGCAGAGTTGGCACACAAGTGCTCTGTTACCGGTTTGTTTCATACATAACGAGACTTGCACGCATAGAGATGGAGTGAAGGCAAAAACATGGAGGCATCTCTGTCGTGTCCCTAGGTGCCGTCTACGAAAAGGACTCCATTGTCGCCATTTTGATGTGAATGGGAGTGCAGCCTATACAGTCTGAGACACGTGCCCAACACATGCATTTTTCCCGCTAATTTGGCCGGGGGTGGCAACACCTGTATTTTGCATTTTGTTTTTTCGTTTTGGTCTTTCCCAGCTTATTACGGCTCCATTCTTGGTATGCGGGGCCTCCGTCATTAGAATGCAGCGCCCTGTCAATGCAGGTCAACTTCAGTTTGTCCCCCATGTGCCTTTAGCCACACAGCAGTTGCCCTCATGAGCACTACTTGACGCTCAGATGCCCGTGTTGGCAGTGCTTGTTGTGTTGCAGACCACCAAATTTGTTGACTGGGCCAGGTTACAGTACAAATGTTTCAGAGTCAGCGGGGCCTCTCCCGAGTGAACCCTTTTCTACTCCTCTCCCCCGCAGGGCTCGGAAATGTGGTCGGCAGATACCTCAAGCCTCCTGCAGGTGCTAATCTCCATACAGGGTGCGTACTCGGACAGCAGCATGCACTGGGGCTTTGAGCGGTGGTGTTCGACCAGTGGAAGGGAGGAGAGGCTTGAAACGAGGAGGGGTTCAAATGAATCTTAGCGGGGGAGTTTTATCACCCACCACCTGCACTGTTAGCCCATTGTCTTCCCCCGCGCCTGATCTCTTAATCTTTAATTACTCCCCATAAGAGGAACTTGTTTAAGACAGATATTAAGTTAAGATGAACAGTGTGAGATAATTTGGTTGGTTTCCCGGAGGACTAATGGCAGCGGTGTTGTGGCGAGTGTGATGGCTTCTGTGCTGGGCATAAGCACCACGAAGATCAAAGCATTTCGTGCTTTTGTCGTGCTCGCGGCAGTGAGGTATCTTGCAGCTGTTTTTTTTTTTCTTTTTTGTTTCACAGGTCTGATCTTGGTCTCTGAGCCATACTACAACGAGGCTGGCTACGAGCAGCAGAGGGGGTGCCAGCAGGCGTCAGAGAACAGCCGCATGTACAATGAGATGGTTGTGCTCAAGTTGGTGCAGGTAATGTGCACAACCCCCGTTGTGTTACTTTGTTTTGTTGGCTTGTGTAATTAGAACAAGAAAAAGACTTGCAGGGTTCAAGCGTTTTCTCTCGCATGGGTGTCAATTATACTGGCTTCTTCTGCAGGCGTATGCTTCCAACACTAGCCTGTAACTATTTGAGTGGAAGCATTTGCTCTCCTGCTCTGGTTAGGTGATGGTGATTGTAAAGCATACACTTATGAGGTCTACAGTAGTACCTGTGCGTATCAATTTACATGATGCTCATGGGCAAATGAAATGGAAACAGGACTATTAAATTTTGAACATGAAACTATTGCAGTCGAGCCCAGACATGCCGAGCCCGGATATATCGAATTAATGGCTATATCGAACATAAGATTATTCTATTTAAAATTCTGTGTACAAGCATAGGAAAGTCGCACAGTATAACGAACTTCAGTTTCGCCACCCATTTGATATATCGAATGGCGTAAGCATAGGAAAGTCGCGCAGTATACCGAACTTCAGTTTCGCCACCCATTTGATATATCGAATGGCGTAAGCATAGGAAAGTCGCGCAGTATACCGAACTTCAGTTTCACCACCCATTTGATATATCGAATGGCGTAAGCATAGGAAAGTCGCGCAGTATACCGAACTTCAGTTTCGCCACCCATTTGATATATCGAATGGCGTAAGCATAGGAAAGTCGCTCAGTATACCGAACTTCAGTTTCGCCACCCATTTGATATATCGAATGGCGTAAGCATAGGAAAGTCGCGCAGTATACCGAACTTCAGTTTCGCCACCCATTTGATATATCGAATGGCGTAAGCATGGGAAAGTCGTGCAGTATACCGAACTTAGTTTCGCCACCCATTTGATATATCGAATGGCATAAGCATGGGAAAGTCGTGCAGTATACCGAACTTCAGTTTCGCCACCCATTTGATATATCGAATGGCGTAAGCATGGGAAAGTCGTGCAGTATACCAAACTTCAGTTTCGCCACCCATTTGATATATCGAATGGCGTAAGCATGGAAAAGTCGTGCAGTATACCGAACTTCAGTTTCGCCACCCATTTGATACATCGAATGGCATAAGCATAGGAAAGTCGCGCAGTATACCGAACTTCAGTTTCGCCACCCATTTGATGTATCGAATGGCGTAAGCATAAAAAAGTCGCGCAGTATACCGAACTTCAGTTTCGCCACCCATTTGATACATCGAATGGTGTAAGCATAGGAAAGTCGTGCAGTATACCGAACTTCAGTTTCGCCACCCATTTGTTATATCGAATTGCGTAAGCATAGGAAAGTCGCGCAGTATACCGAACTTCAGTTTCGCCACCCATTTGATGTATCGAATGGCGTAAGCATAAAAAAGTCGCGCAGTATACCGAACTTCAGTTTCGCCACCCATTTGATACATCGAATGGCGTAAGCATGGGAAAGTCGTGCAGTATACCGAACTTCAGTTTCGCCACCCATTTGATATATCGAATGGCGTAAGCATAGGAAAGTCGCGCAGTATACCGAACTTCAGTTTCGCCACCCATTTGATACATCGAATGGTGTAAGCATAGGAAAGTCGTGCAGTATACCGAACTTCAGTTTCACCACCCATTTGTTATATCGAATGGCGTAAGCATAGGAAAGTCGCGCAGTATACCGAACTTCAGTTTCGCCACCCATTTGATATATCGAATGGCGTAAGCATAGGAAAGTCGCGCAGTATACCGAACTTCAGTTTCGCCACCCATTTGATGTATCGAATGGTGTAAGCATAAAAAAGTCGTGCAGTATACCGAACTTCAGTTTCGCCACCCATTTGATATATCGAATGGCGTAAGCATGGGAAAGTCGTGCAGTATACCGAACTTCAGTTTCGCCACCCATTTGATATATCGAATGGCGTAAGCATAGGAAAGTCGCGCAGTATACCGAACTTCAGTTTCGCCACCCATTTGATATATCGAATGGCGTAAGCATAGGAAAGTCGCGCAGTATACCGAACTTCAGTTTCGCCACCCATTTGATATATCGAATGGCGTAAGCATAGGAAAGTCGCGCAGTATACCGAACTTCAGTTTCGCCACCCATTTGATATATCGAATGGCGTAAGCATAGGAAAGTCGCTCAGTATACTGAACTTCAGTTTCGCCACCCATTTGATATATCGAATGGCGTAAGCATAGGAAAGTCGCGCAGTATACCGAACTTCAGTTTCGCCACCCATTTGATATATCGAATGGCGTAAGCATGGGAAAGTTGTGCAGTATACCGAACTTCAGTTTCGCCACCCATTTGATATATCGAATGGCGTAAGCATGGGAAAGTCGTGCAGTATACCGAACTTCAGTTTCGCCACCCATTTGATGCATCGAATGGTGTAAGCATGGGAAAGTCGTGCAGTATACCGAACTTCAGTTTCGCCACCCATTTGATATATCGAATGGCGTAAGCATGGGAAAGTCGTGCAGTATACCGAACTTCAGTTTCGCCACCCATTTGATGTATCGAATGGCGTAAGCATAAAAAAGTCGCGCAGTATACCGAACTTCAGTTTCGCCACCCATTTGATATATCGAATGGCGTAAGCATAGGAAAGTCGCGCAGTATACCGAACTTCAGTTTCGCCAGCCATTTGATATATCGAATGGCGTAAGCATAGGAAAGTCTTGCAGTATATCGAACTTCAGTTTCGCCAGCCATCTGATATATCGAATGGCGTACTGCGTTCCTGCAAGTCGCGCTTCTAACAGCGCTCTTTTTAGGTTCTTTAATCACCCTTCTTGTGAGTAGACTTGGTCTGCTGTGCTGCCTTGGGCACCTGCTGACAGCACTGAGAAGCCTCGTGACGAGGTGAACGTGGCATATGTTTGAGGGTGGCCTTCGATCACTTGTGCAGAATTTCCATGTCACATCATTGTAATGCGGTGAATCCAATCCAAGTAAAGTCTAGGAGCAGCCCTCATGTAGTGGCATGCTTTTTTGCCAAAGGCGTTTCGGAAATCAATTGTATAATGAGCGATTATTGTAGCGATAGGTGCATTACGGTAGCATTTCGAGCCTTCAGCGTGGCGGCATGCCACCCTGTGGCTGCGCCACCATGCTGTCACATGGTTGGTCACGTGGTTCACAGTTCATTCTAGCCAGAACAGGGTAAAGAACTAAAAAAAAAACACTGAAACGTAGTACAGTTCAGCTTTGCAGTGACGAAACTGCCACAGAAACTGAATTCCCAAGACAATCTAATATTCTGGCATATCCAGCAAACGTGCAGGTTTTAGAGCACTAGATTTCACGGGACATAGGAACAGCATGCAGATTCTGCAGTGACTGAGCATGAATTTTTTTCGATCCGACCTGAGATATTTCTTACAAACAGGCTGTAATGACGGCAGCGGTGGTGACTATGAAGTCTTGATCTCTCAGTAGTAAACTAATAATGGGCACAGGCCCATTTTTACTAAGAGGAAATTGAGTTTCATTGCTCATTCCATGGAATCTTTGCATGAGTGAAAGAAGTTGAAGTGGCCTCCTTCTTTCACTGAAGTCAACCTCTCTGTTGGTGCCTTGCTTTACAGTCAATGGGACGGATGATCCAGAATTCACCCGAAGTTTTCAAGGACGAGATTGAACAACACTTCAGAGACAACGCAGATAGGTAAGGCATGATACATTGTGATTGTCATGTGCTCTTTTGACTCACCCACTCACTCACTCCAATTGACCTTTACTCACCCGTTTCGAACCGTGCCTTGTGTTAGGTGGTGAACATAAAAGCTGTTGAGTTCAGAGTAGATGTGAAAAGAGCGGAAAATAGATTTGATTTTAAGTGAGTGTCTTAATAATGCTTAACTTAAGAAGTTGAGCTAGTTGGTACGTATTCATGGATTAACCATGAATTAATAATGCTTGCGTGAGGGGGTGTGTTGGCTCATGTGAACTTTCCAGAAACTTGTCATCCAGCTTTTTGTGTGGTCTCTGCCCTTTCTGTGTCTCAGGTTTGTGAATCGGCTCGAGAGCTGGCTCAGGCTGTCCGATGCCTGGCACCAGACCTCGCCAGATTCCGCAGCCACTCCAGAAACTCTAAAAGCTTTCGCTGAAAAAGGTCAGTGGCCCATAGGACTATTGAAACTTCTTGCTGATGTGCACAGCTGATGTTGGCCTTCTCAAAACTGTGGAGCCCATTCGGTTTGCTTCCAAGGTGTGTAGTGAGCCATAAAGTCATGTATTGAAGTCCTGCAGTTGGAGTGCTTGCAATGCATAATGAGCCGCACAGTGTTCCATGGATTGGCCCTGCCAACTCAGTGGCATTGCAACAGTCTAAATCTGTTTGTTTAATTAAGACTTGCAGGGTAGAAAAAAGTCTTGAAATTTGGGGGCACATGAAAGTTTTATGGAGGGATTTTTAAAAGTTTGCCCTTTTTTATTAATTTGTTCTTGCACGCTGTAGCTCTGAAATCAAAATTGGGTGTAGTCAGATGCAGGCTTGCTCAGTTCACCTATATAGTTTCACTCACAACTGTTAACTTCGGTGGTTGTCTAGTTGCGTTTGGCCCCATGTTAGTTTCTTTTCAGGAAAGGGTCATTGTAACTACTGAATGGATTGTAAATTGAATATTTTTTACTATTTGGCACTGTGTTAACAGTATGAAAACATTTGATCTCTTTCTTCATAGACTCGCCTTTAAAAAAAAGCCGCTTAAGACACTGTTTCTCATGCCCTTTGTTTACAACAAACTTTCGCAGCGACCATGACTCATGGTGACTCTGCAAAACTATTGTCCTGGAGAATTCGCAAGGCATTCTTGAGGCAAGATAGAGAAGAAAAAAGGAATTTAAAAAACACTTCCGCACGAGAAAACGCACCTCGAAGAGAGCTTCCCCACATCTTTAGCTCACGCCAACAAGTTAGCTTCCCCACCCATTTGTGCAAAGGTGCAGGCTAGTTTATTGGTGCAGATGGGGAAGGCGGGACTTGGCACCAGCCTGCGCATGGCGCAGCGAACTGACATGCCCAAACGTTTACGCCGTGCACGCATCACGTGTCGGGTGACGGCTGCGTCGGATGAAGAGGTGCATAGCCGCAGAGTTGCCGAATTTTAAGCTGACGCGCTATTACAGCACGGGTTTTCGCTGCATAGAGACGTGACGCAGCCACATACCAGCCCCAAGTATGTCACGTGCTGCGAACGGAAAGACCTTAGAGGCCCACCTGCTCGCATTCTTGGTAACAGCTGTGCCACAGGAGTGGAATAAGAGAGGGAAAAAGTTTGTCATGTGTAGGGGTTGAACACCGCGTCCCTGGAAAGAGGGACGCGGTGCGACAATGGTATTGTAGGATAAGCGGCGTAGTTGTGCTATTTGAGGTACTGCATCTCCTCACGGTCTTCTAGCTAAGCACTGTTTCTTCATTATCATCACCTGCTGAAAGTAGTTAATCAACTAAGTAGCTTAAGCATGTGGGACACTGATGTGAAACCACGCATGGACGTCACGAAAAAGTAGTTCTGGCTACCGTGACGACTGAGCAGCAATTTCAGTTCTAAGTAAGACCACGTGATGCCTCGCCGTCGCGCTCAACCCAGTGCGACAACCTATGGAAAGCATGTCAACCTTGTTCCTAGAAGTTAACTTCCTCTTCCATTTTTGTCTGCCGGCGATCTCATTTAACTTGAGTTTCTCTTTTAATGACATTAGCAATATCTTCTACAAGCACAGCCCCAAGTACTACCATTTGCCAGTCGGTCTCGCGCATCATCTTTTCAAATGGTGATCCCCATTGCACCGATGCTTTGTGGAAAAGCCGTTCTGACGGCTGACTGCCAACTGCCTCTGGATTTTTATGAATGTCGCACGTTCCAACGTTCCGATAGCCACTAAGCATGTTATGTGATCAGAATTGGTGAAGTTTTGGACATACTTGCCGGGAAATCATGTCATCCTGGAAGGCATTAACCGGAAGACAAACTGTGCAGCTCTAGGGGACATTTCACTTGCACAAGAGTTTGATTGTATGAATCGGGAACTTGTGAGCGAGGTTTTACTGTACTAGTAGCTATGAGTTATGTGCAAGGTAGCCAATTTGTGATAAACTGGCTGCCCACATCAGCTACAGTAACTCATAGGAGAGTTCCACTGGAGCAAACTTTTACTGGAGCCTCATGGCTGTTATGTTAGTTGAACTCTGAAACTATGTATCAGTTTTGACAGTGCTTGAGCTTTAATGCTGCACCCTACAATGCAGCACCATGCAATCTCCAGTGCCTAGCTCTGGAGATGAGGAGGAAGCTATGAAGAGTGAAGTGCACTAGCTGTCTCACTCGGGGCATGCACCTGATCCGCACCGCAGGGGATCGGTTGAGGGTGACACACGGCAGTTTATCGACACCACGGCTTATGTACTGGTGTAGTGGGTTCAGTCGACGCGAGAGAATGAGCCCATTGCCTGTTCTTGTTTCTTTTTCAGGTGACTACGGTGTTGCTGGCAGCAGTGCATTCCCAGACTTTCCACTGCTGCCGGCCTCGCGGGGTTTCTGCCTGACCCTGCGCAAGGCGCTGACCACTTTCAAGGAGATCCTCAGGGCCCATGGCCTTGGCTGCCTGGCTGAGGGCGAGGGCAGCCAGAGCCAGCAGTAGCCAAACCAAGCCAACAACCAAGCCTTGTTGCCTCCTCTCTACATTTTTTTTTTATTCTTGGAGGGCTAGATTGTGTACATTGTGTAAGTGTCTGACCCACTGTTACTTAAATTGGCCTTATGTGCGTTGCTTTACAGAGAGCTGAGTGTATTTTGGTGGGGAGGTTTTTAAATTCCTCTTGAACTCAGCCTTGAAAGGTATTTGGAAATTGTCAGGCAGTTTGAAGGAAAATGGGACCACACTTTTATATGCAGTCACTGAGCAATTTTCGTGCATTATTGTGAAACTTGTGTCCTCAAGCACCAGCCTTTCTGCATAAGGGGTTGTCTGAAACTTGGCGACGCTTTCAGGTGCAACTCAGTTTACCGTATTTACGCAGATGTAACGCGTGAGAACCTATGACTGTAACGAGAAGATAGACTTTGCAGGCGCAAAAGGAAAGGAAAGAACACGATTGCAGCATGAGGGTCTACACAACGCATCAACTGACATGCAAGTAAATATGGCATAGTGTGCTTTTGTCTACTCTTGTGGCATTCGAGTAAATACGGTTGGTAGGGCCCTTGGTTTTCAGCTAAAACTCGTATTTTACCTTTGTCCAGCACCCTGAGAAATTTTATAAAAAGTGAATTGCACCAGGTTCTCACCCAAAAAGGTGTCTTCGGGAATGTGCATCGCCAGTGCAGAAAAGCTGAAGGGACTGCATGGACACTGTTGGGTTGCCTAGTATCGAGCAGTGTTTCTATTTCATTGATTTTAATTTTTGAATATCTGTTTAAGGACACTGAGCAAACCAGCACCCAGTTTTTGTTTTAAGTAAAATTCGATTCTAAGGTTTTTTTTTAGCTGTTTTTCCAGCTGTTTTCTTTTTTTTCCAGCAGCAAAATATGCATCTATTGCTGAGAAAATTGGAGTTAAAAATGAAAAATTTTTAATGCGTTGTCATTAGAGCCTCCATTGGCAAAAAAAATTGTCTGGCATTGGCGACATGTGCAGCCTTGGTGGAGACATTTGAGGGGTCGGAAGGGGCGAGGGGTATGGCATGTCACGAGTGATGCCACACGCAACCGTTAAGGGAAGAGCACTAATGCTGACGCATACTTTTCCGCATTAATTGCGTTTGTCGTCAGTGCTTTTTTTAAAGGGACAGAAGACTGAATAGAATGTGTCTTGAGATTATGGTGGAAATGAAAAAGATCATGTCTCTTATTACAAGAATCAAGCACTGCAGTATGGTTGAAACGAGAATTTGTGATTTTAACTTGGCATTGAAAATCTCTTGAAATACAAAACTGAAGTGCCATCTTGCGGAGACACTCTGCGTTATCGGTGTATCCCACCACGTGGCGCATCTCTCAACACTGGTTTGTTTTAAGCACAGTGTTATTTTACTTTCAGGAGTGCTCTTCATGTTTTATTATAATTTGCAGTCTCTCTAATGCTCCCTTCAAAACGCAGTGCTCCCTTTGCATTACAACTATGTGCCTTTTGGGTTTTGTCACTAGATGGTGCCACAATGTTTTGCATTTCTTGAAATGAAGCGGCAACCATGGTCCAATGAAACATTCGTCGGCGAGGCATACATCACTGTGCCGTACAGCTTTGTGTGTACAAGTTGAAATGCATGCTACTCTACGTTAAAAATCTCATTTTTATCTGGCGGTTGAGGTTGTTTTTTTTTGTGGGTGTAAGGTTTTGGTACATCTTTAATCGGCAGGCAGTTGCTGTTATGCTAGCTGATCATGGTTTCCAGCATCAGGGTGCGTAAAATAGGCACATGCACTGGTAAAAAATTCTCGCTAAAAATCTGCAGCATTTCTAACAAAACCATTGTGGAATCAAGCACCTTAGACAGCAAGCTTTCCGCTGCACCGAAAAAATCTGGGTGCTTAAGATTCATTGTTCTGTCCCTTTAATGGATTGTTAGCATTAGAAATCTCATGTTGGAAACATCTGCCCACCCCTCTGTCCCTGACACCTCGGTTGCCAGGTGAAAAAATGGAGAGGAAAATCTCCCTTTCCGCTTAAAAACGCAAGGAACAGTGGGGGAAAGACTACAAGGGTGGGAGACGATGGATGGGGGAGGTGTGGAGAGGTAGCGGTAGCAGCTGCTTTGTCCCTAGGGAACACTAATGCTAAAGCATACTCTGCGGCATCAATCTCGTTGATTGTGTTTACGCTTTCTATCTCGTATTTCTGTGACACAGTTTTATTCCATCTTTCCAGAAATTTGAGCACCGTTGGAACTGTTTTTGCAAGACAAGGCGGCTGCAAGAAAGCGCTGAACAACCTTTGAACTTGGCACCACCTCTGCCTCAAAATGGAAGGACTCTCCTCTTCCAACCTTTTTCTTTTTTTTTTTCCATCACTAGCACCCCTCCCTTCCTCTCTCTCATTTTTTTTTTTTTTAACCCTAGAAACTACTAGGTCTTTCTCGGCCCTCTTTGAGCTGCCAGGCAACCAGTAGTTCGCCAGTAGTGCTTCCTTTTACTCTAGCCAGTTCTATTTCCACGCAACACGTTCCATTTGCTATGCTGGAGCTGCACTCCTTTCAGTTCTAGTTTTTTTTTTTTTTTTTTTTTGTAGCACTGCTTTTCGCTCCAGAGCACAACTCTCCACAATAAGACAGCTCCTAGAAGTCTCGCGGAAGCTCTCCCTTGCCATGCCTGCAATGTTTCGGCACTCTACAGGGGGTTTAAAGCCAGTTATGACCGCCTCTTGCCGGTCATTGAAGAACGCACAGCTAGTCTTGTGTATAGGCCTGAGCCGCCAAAACTTTCTTCCATAGGTGGGTTAGTCTGGCGTTGACACGTTCGCCTTGCCTCCTTACCTCGTCGAGCCTCTCGATTGGAGTGACAGCCGGTGCATTATAGCCCAGAGTGATCTCTTTCGCACCAACTGGCCGAAGCACGTCTCCCGGTGTCCAGCTCTGTGGGTGGGAAGTGCTCTTCAAAGCCACACAACCAGTGTCTCCCCAGTGTGCGGTGTGCAATAGGCGTGGACTTTTCAAGAGACTCGAGGCTATTGGAGAGTGCTCGCGCTGACTTCAAGTTTGCAAAGCTGATTGTCGGCGATTCACCGAGGAAGATGGAGCAAGCTACGTGCCTCCTTTGCGTGGCAACGCTTGCAGCGGAGGATAGTCAACTGGCTGATGTTGGAACTGTTGAGACAAGGAAGGGAGTGAGAGAGAGCAAAGGGAGAAACCCAGGTGGTGCCCAGCGTGGAGACGCAGCAAACAACGGTGGCTGCTTGTGCATTGGTAGCACTTGCCAAAGCTTGGCGAAGCTTGTCCAATTCCATGGGGTTAAGTTATAAACTTAGAAATATTAAAATTCCTCAATTGATACACTAAATGTGTGGCCTTTTCTTGTTATCACTGGGCAGCATGGTTCTATTCTAAGTGGGGTGGTGGCAGGTGCCTCCATGCTCTGTATTTTTCTTTATATTTCTGCCAGCAATCCATCTTAACCTAATCGTATTTATGACATACTGCGGGCCGTGAGGCCCATTATTTAGAGATTAGTCATTTTTCTTTACAAATTGTATTGACTTTTACATTGGCCATTTTTTATCCTGATCTTTTATACTTGCGTCATTGCCTTTGTTTTTGAGCCATCAATCTTCTATTTGCGTTTTGCCAATGTGTACTGCATATTCGTTCACATTATCTTATCTCTAAACCCTAGGGCCTGTCTCTGGAAAGCGTGATTTCGTTCTCCAAATTATGCAGTCGTAGCTTCTGATTAAGCAGCGCCACCTTGTGAAAAATAGGAAAAATTTAATGTGAGCAGATAAGAGTGCAATTAAAAGCACTCATTTCTATTGGTTGTGTGGTGCAATGAATTAGCGCTGCATTTCTTGAACACAAAAGACAGCTGTTCGAATCCAGTCTTCCATAGGTGCGTTGCCTTTCAAGTTGCGTTGCGTCCTTTGATGGTATGAATCGAAATCTGAAAAGCTAGGAGATGAACTGGGAGGCGTAGGGTACTGTACCATTGAGCGAATGGAATAGACTCTCCCGGCATCAGCGTACGTGTTACTGGTTCGATGGGCAAAACATTCCCCGCACTGCAAAGGCTCTCGCCCGGAGAAGAAAGGCTGCGAGGCATCTCGAATCTGGGAATAAAGTCTGCGAAGGAGCACTCGACACTAGAAAGACCCGTTCAGAACTGAAACTGGACGATTTTGTCCATCAGGCCGCACCTTTTTGATGTAACGTTTACACCAGGGAGAGGTTTATTGCGTAGAATTAACAGCACGCAAATCATTTACCATCTTTCTTGGATGTGTTTTACCTATTAGGCAGCATTTTGAAGCAAAATCACTGTTCAAAAAATTGGCAGGTTGGCTGGGAGGTGAAACCAGAAATTGTGGTACTGTACTGTGGAGAGATCGGAATTGTGCCTCAAGGAGAGTGTGCCTATATCAACATCTGAATGGATACTGCCGCATTCTAATAAAATGTATGAAACAGGTTGCTGTTGAGCTGTGCTGTCAAATAAGAGAAATTTTACTACAACGGATATGAGCACAATTAAAAGTGTTCGTTGGATTCATTCTGTGGTGGAATTGCTGTATTTAAACCCTTTGATCAAATTAAATGTTTCAATTGTTCTTTTTTTTTTTAACCAAGAATTAGCAGCAAGCAAACCATTTGCCATTTCCCCTGGGTGTGTACTGCCTTTTATGTTGCAAAACAGTGAGAATAGCCGTTTAGAAGGCTTTGATAAAAGTCTGTAGGTAAATCCAGAAGTTTGAGCACTGTGCCATTGGTAGAATGAAATTGTGCCACTGGGCACTCAGTGGTGCACTGTATGCTACAGTATCCTGTGCTATGGGCTGCATGTTTTTGATTATAAAACTTTTATAATGATTCCTGCTCAGTTTGAGGATTTCAACACTTTGTCATACTCAGTGTGCCTAAACCATTTTAACCCCTTGTAAGACGCAAACCGTGTGTGTATTTCGCATGCATACAAATGGTAAAGTTGCATAAAGTGTGACACCGGAAATTGGATGCTGTTTCGACCACTGGTTTTGCGGATGCAAGGGGTACAAATTTGTGCCAACGACTTCATATGTAACCTCACCAGGCAGGTTAAACCTAAAGTGATTATGTTCTCCACAGAACATACTTCACCTTCAGCAACACGATCGAATAGCATCTTTTTATTTGTTTGACCGCTCATTGTATAGTGGTAGGCACTTGGGGTCCTGCTTGAAGGGACCCGAATCTTCCAACACTGAGTGCGGGGCGCAGATCCACGGGTCGTTGGTGGTTTGCTGCCACTTGAACAGTGCCTGCTTGAGTTGGGACAGCATCGAAGCATAGCTTTCATTTTGAGCAACATTAAAGAGTTCGTTTGGGTCTCCCTCCAAGTCGTACAGTTCCCATTCGTCTCTGTAGTAGTAACTGTTGAGTGTCTTAGTCCAGTGGAGCGGTTCCTTGTGCTGCGTTCGGTTCAGGAGGTCCTGGAATGTCGGCGACACGTAGAAGTCCTGGTCAATGGGGAACGGCATCTTGTAGTTGAGGTTGTGGATCAGCTTGAAGCCGGCAGAGCGAACCGCTCTCATTGGATAGTACATGGTGATTTCATGCAAGCTATGGCTTGTGTAGACGAAGTCTCGCTGCGACGACTCGGGCGCCTTTTCAGCAGTAAGCAGTGGCAGTATCGAGGACCCAGTGAATAGGACCGGCTTCTTGAATATGGTGTACTGGGGCACGGGGATGGAAAACCAGTCCAGGACTGTTGGCACAATATCCAGGAGGCTGACCAGGGCATCGGATTGCTGCGTCATAGGGGAAAATGAACGTCCTGCGCTGTGAAAGGATGTTGAAATGCTAAATTTGGGAGCTTCAGCCTTGTAAGGACAATGAGGGACAAGTCTCCCGAGTTTTTATTCTTGGGGAAAAAATCGATTGTGTGGTACTTTGTGGCTATGTTACACCCAATGGGCACTGAAACTCCCTTGGACATTCTGAGGACGTCTAAGACGTCCTACGGACGTCCAATGAAGCTCCTGTGCGCATGGGGTATAGCTGAGAAAATGGAACTCTTTTTTTTTTTTTCCCTGTCAATGGATTAGTACTCTCGATGTCAGTGTTAAAAAGGACTCTCTGATCACCAATGGAAGTGAATGGCCTAGATTCAGAGATCCTCATTAACATTACCATGCACAGCTCGCTTGTGAAAGCCACTTGTAGCAATGTAAACTTACTGTATTTTCTGACCTTTCCTAGCTATCTGACCACATTCTAATTGCAAAGAGGCTGCTTTCATTGACAACAAAAGGTGCGGGTTAGGCAAAAGACGGCTCTCTGTCATTAAAACATGGTAATCTATCAATACAGGTCAACGTTTGTCGTCGGCATTTAACAACTTGGCTTCAAAGCCTCAACTTTGCTGCCCTGGCTTTCACAGTGAAAAGAGAGAGTAGATATGGCGTACTCCTATCCAGCTTCTCTGAACCTGTGTTTTAGTGCAGCCAACATCAAGTGTTTTTTTAAAAGGTTCCCTTTAATTTAAGCTCCTCACAACTCGAACAAAACTTCGCTCCCCTTCAAGTTTGGTACTAATGAGTCGACTGTGCACCTGAAATTTTCAAAATTTGACTGAATCAAAAGGAGACCGTGGTTGCTTTAAAGGCGTGCAGGCGATTTTTCATTTTCTCTTTCTTTGTAATTACTCATAAGACAATAGCGGATATGGGTCGTCGCATGGTATCTGCTTACGAGCGGTAAATAAAAACCTATGTAATCGCTGCTTCGTTGTCTTAATTTTCTACAAGACATAAAGCCAGCCTTTCTCAAGAACTGAAATGACAACAAATGAGGAAGCAGCGATTATATCGCAGTTGTTTTCATCCCTCACATGAACTGTGCTGAACTTTGACGTCGCATCAATTAGTTGGCTGTTGAAACTGACACAGCATGAGAGAATAAATTCGATTATAATTTATTTACTAAGCTATAGATGAATGCCACTCGATGATCCTCATATACCTGTCATGCGCATCATCATCATTATAAAGGAGAATGCACTTCCAATATCTAGTGCATGTGCTCCTTTACAGAAGCGAACTCTCCTTTCAATACAGGGCAGTACTGACAAAGAAAAACCCAGTACAAATAGAAAATAAAAATTTTTTAGAAAGGCTACCTCTAAGTGGCGCTTTAATTTTGGCTTGTACTGAGGCTTGGAGTGAAAGGTTATCAAAGCTGCAGTGTCACTTCGTGTCTGCAGGACATAGTTTAATTGCATGAGCACTGCCAAAAGGCAAATTTGGGTCACTACCATGTTTTTATCCCCTTCGATCATGCTTTACAGATATGCATACATGACTTGTTTTCTGGTTGTCTTGTTTTAGGGAAAGGAAATGTCACTGTATCTGTCTCGCATATCAGCGGACACCTGAACTGTTCGCGCTGCCATAAGGGAAGGGGTAAAGGAGAGAGTGAAAGAAGAAAGGAAGAAAGAGGTGCCGTAGTGGAGGGCTCCGAATGTCGACCACGTAGGGATCTTTAACAAACATGGCCGCTGCGGTCGTGTTCGAACCCGGGTACTCCAGATCAGTAATTGAGCGCCCTAACCACTGAGCTACCGCGGCGGGTAACTTGTTTTCTGTCTGTTCCATTTATTCCTGGGATAATAATGCGACGTGAGTGGCTGCAGCTTATATTCTGAAACTTTGTGACAAGGCGTGTAGAATCATCTCAAGCTACACATGCGAAATGAATGCAGGGAACGGCTTTTAAGGCAATTGCCTCGATGCTTCTGTAAGTGCTGGTGGGGCTCTGGAGAATGTTTTCATTTGCTTGTTTTGCTTGCATTGCCTCTATTAAAGGCCTAAAATAAGTTGGAATGTTTGCACAACTACTTATATGAGTGAAAAAGAGGCCTTGAAAGCAGTGTAGAGTCATGAAGTGGATTTCCACGGCCTCACAAAAATTGCATAATTTATGACCAGGGAGGCTGGAATTTTTTTCTGTGCAATCTATACTTGCTCTTTACAAAAATCTGAAATTAGAAAATTTTCCTCCCCGCATATAATTTGCGATAAAGACGGCGACAGTTCATGGTTAAAATATCACCTTGCCGGCAGAGCCTGGTCGTGTTGGGTCGTGGATGATCATGGGTTCTTGGATGCCAGGTTCATACGAGTTTGTTCGTCCATCGGGGAATGGAATTCCATTGTCCGAGGAGTAGATAACGAGGGTGTTATCTCTCAATCCAGCGGCATCCAATTCTGACAGTATGAGCCCCACTCCTGCATCACACGGAAAACACTTAGCGCTGTTTTTTTACTCTGTGTGTTTACACATCTGTTCAGTGCAAAGGTGAGTAATAGGCCTGCTCTGTGCTTCAGCATGTATATTGCAGCCAGCTTATCACTGCAATTGACTCATTAATCATGCCATGCACAATCAGTTGTTTTCGTTTCACTTTGCTTTAGGTCTGCTTACAAGTCGTTAATTTCATACCTGGTTCATGTGCTGCTCTACAAGGCATAAGCGTAAATGACAGGGGGAAAGCGAAAAGCCGGCGCTGTACGTGCGCGCACATCTGTGTGTGTGTGTGTGTGTGCGCGTGCATGCATGTGTGTGCGTGTGTGTTGATTTCCATGACAGCAATTCTCACAGTTTCAATTCTCCTGTGAAAAGGTTAATTGTCATCATGAAGGCTCCGAGCCACCCTGCAGTCCTCACAAATCAGTTTTCCTTAATCAAAGCCCACTCGGAACCATCTGAAATATCCAATTGCATATGCTTCTAATTGAGATTTACAATGACTTTTTTTTTTAACCGGGAAATTTCAAATTGTCCAGTTTTGTCAAGTTTTGCTCAAGTGGTCCCACTTTGCTCAAATGGTCCCTGTCCAATAACCCACTTTAAGTGGTCCCACTCGCGAAATTTCCACCTGGGAAGAAAGCCCCAACATATGGAGCAAAAAACAAGTGCGGATGCGTTTACTCTGACCATTATCATTCTGTAATCATGCAAGTTAATTTAAGCCACATGGTATGTTCAGATGACAGTGAATGTTTGTTTGCTAGGCTATGGATCAGGGTTTCTCAGACTTTGTGCTGTCAAGCCCTGTATGTCCTGTCCTTCCTAACACGCATGCAAAAAGAGCTCACAGATAGATGCGCAATCTCTCAATTAAATGGCCAAATACAGGTTGTATACTGAAACAGTCTGATATATTCACAATTACATTTTTGTCAGTCTCGATATAACATGGGTGAAGGGAAAGGGATTGTCGAGGCATGCATGGATTTAGGTACAAGCATGCGGAATTGAAGAAGCACTCTAACGAACTGAATTTCAGAACCCCTGCTCTAGATCATCGAAGCTGTTCTGAGGGCTTACATTCATTTCGTCTCCGATATGAGACCGGCTCGTATAAGTGCATTATAAAGCAAAGCACACTGTGAACTGCACAAAGCAATTCAGAGAGTGAGCGTGCCTTGATCCAGTCGTCCCACGGTCGTGTACTGAGCTGCTATGTCTTCACGTGCTGCTGGCGTGTCTGGGATAAATGGGGGCACAACTACACGTCCAGGGTCATAGTGCTGAGGCGTCCAGTCTGGGATGAGCCCCATGCCCGGAGTACCATCACCAAATTTTTCGCAGAATGCACCATACTGTGGGTGGGTGTGGCCACAGCGGTGGGGGTCGTGGAAGGCAACGTAGAGGAAAAACGGCCTGCAAAAAAGCATGGGCCAACAGATAACTGCTGGAGTCGGCGGTCAAAAACTGCACTCACTCTTCGAACAACTGCTAATAATGCGGCAATGCTTTCGGCACAAAGAACCTGCAGATAGCTGAAATTAATCCACAGTCCTTCTCTATTGCTGCTATGTAACACGTAAAAGCACATCTATTCTTTGCCTTAGTCCTTTGTTGTTTGTATTTCACCTTGTGTCGTTGGCAAAAAGGAAGTGTCGAACGAGGTGCTTGATCTTGGTGATGTTTCGTCCAACTTGCAAGATGGAATTGTTTTCTTCGGTATGTGCGAAGTCAAAAGGATACACTTCTTCAGGACCAACGTGCTTCTTTCCAATAATGCCTGAAAGAGATAAGATTGCAGGTGCAAATTAATGGCGAGACAAGTGAAGGTTTTCCTCAATGTTTACACAGCGACTGAGAAGGATACACTCCTTTGCACTGATGTTTGAAAGATGTATAAGAACAAGCGGAGGACTGATACGATAAGTTTTTGAATTCCCTAAAATAAACAGCTTCTTGAATCATGCACCATTATAGCAAAGAATTTCAATTCATGCCAAAAGCAGCATTGATTTTTCTGGCAGTCATCTTGCGATGAAAGTCCTTCTGGTATTAAATGATGATGACATTGTTTATTACACTGCATGTTCTTTCATGATTTCTAATTCACAGGAAGTACATTTATGTTAATTGCAGCCTTATACAATTAAGTAAAACCTTTGTCGCACATCCTTATTTTTGAAATGGCATATATTCTGCATTTTTTGAAAAAGAAAACATGGCAAGTATTCTTACCTTGAACCACAAAATAAAGAAATCAGTTCAGTAAAGTATGGCAGAAATCTGAGCTAGTTGCACTGAAGTTTACTGCAAACACATAATTGTCAGAACACAATTGTAGATCTTATCCCTATGGCTTTCTTATGGCATGATAAGGATTAGAGCTGCTTTTTGATACACTCTTCTGGTGCGGTACATTTTGTTACTTAATCTGCGGTGCAGACTTTTGATGTGCACTCCTTGAGCGATGTACAGTACTCACGGATTGAAATAGGACATTCGGAGCGCGTGGCCGTCGCTTCATGGAGCGCCGCCCGTAGACGCTCATGGAACCAAGGTGGTGCATTGTGGTATGGCGTGAGAGGGAGAACATCTACAAAGCAGAATTGTTCCTTCCAGTAGCCAATCAGCCGGCCTGTGGTTTACCACATGCCTGCGTGGCACTGCAAGGCTAGCGCTCCGAATGTCCTATTTCAATCCGTGAGTACTGTACCTTCTTACAGCATTCCATATATTAATATGCGATAGCATTTGATTTCACATCATGCAATTTTGCGTCCGTCAATCACAAAAGCCGCTTATTGGTCGGAAAGGCAATGACATCGCAAGGTCACGGGACCTAGTGACGTCATCACAACCTGCCCACCATGGCACTTCACGTCATGTGATTTCGCATCCGTTAATCACGTCACTTATTGGTCACAAGGGCGATGACGTTTCAAGGTCACGGTATACCATGAAGCTGGCCTCGCCCTTGCCTGGTTGCAGGGGCAAAGGAGGTTTAAATTTCCAAATAGGTAGAAGGCGTCGATGGCATCTGGGCCGCCGACATAGATGAAGACACAGTGAAATGTATGAGGAGGAACTGAATGAAGATATACTCGGCGCATGACTATGTGCCAATAAAGATATGATGACAGTGCCACATATTGTGCATGTGTGTGGTGAAAGAACTGACATAGACACAGAAACATGTGTAGCAGCAACATTGCTGCTAATGCTGTCGCATTCCACTCTTAAGGTTGCTGATGTGTCCCCATAATTTTTTGGCTTCAGCATTGCTGTAATGTACTTGCATTCCACATAGTTGAGATTCTTTTGTGCAGAACACCTTTCATGGCCATGTCTATCTGTAGTGCAGTCCTTTTCTCAATATCTCCAAAAAAACACTATTTTAGACGACTATAGTTGCACCCAATACTCCAAGCACTTATATAAATGCTGCAGTTTACACAGCCTTTTCTTGGATCTGTCTGTGCTGTCCAATATCATAACAACAGTGGAAACAATTATTGTTTCCAAAACGTGAGTTCGTCTATCACTGAAATCATTTTCTACCTGCCATTTTTTATTTGAGGAGTTTAAGGCAAGGACAGAAATGAAGACTAGTTTATGCAAATAGGGCAATTGCAGATATACAGATGTAGACACAGATGCTTGATCTGCTGAACATAAAACATTCTGCTGTTACTATCTTTTACAAGCAGGCACACAATGTCCTCACCGGTTCGAATACCGTGTTGTGAGAGCAGCAGGGGCAGTGACTTGACCTCCTGGAACGACTGGAAACCATGCACACCTTGGTGAAGGCCGTACATGCCATTCTGGTGCGATGGCAGGCCAGTCAACAAGCAGGACCGGCTCGGTGAGCAGCTGCTGACTGCAGTGAAGGCCTTTCGGAAAACAGTGCCACGCTGGGCTAGCTTGACAAGGTTTGGCGTCTTGCAAATGGTGTTGTTGTACACGCCCGTCTCGAAACCACCATCATCAGCTACACATGGCAGGTGTGCAAGGCAACAAAAGAAAAAATTTGAGAGTGAAGTAGACTTCATATTCATAATTGTGTGTGCTATATATATATATATATATATATATATATATATACTTTCAAAGTAAACTGATACACACTTAAACATAACACGGGTTTACAGACATTTCGACTGGCCCCAGTCTACTTTATAAGGACATAACTTCTGGTTCATATCGACTTCGTTGTATATGTGTATACATACGTGTATATATACATATATATATGTATATATACAGACATCTTCTTTTGAAGTTGACTGACACACACACATAACACGGGCTTACAGACATATTTCGACTGGTCCCCAGTCTTACTTTATAAGCACATAACTTCTGGTTCATATTGACTTCGTCATAAATCTGTGTGTGTGTGTATAATATATATATATATATATATACACACACACATCGGGGAACTCTTGCTTTAATTGAGCCTGATAGAGCCAATATATATATAGCGCTTAAAAGTCAACTCAAAGGCCTGCAAAAATTTCCTTAATTAGCATGCGCAATATTTTTACCGTGGAGTAGGTGTCCACCTTTACTATATCTTTCAGCTGGCGGAGAAAGAAAACTGAATTAAAATAGATTTTTGCCTTCAATGATGGTCAAATTGGAAGCCCAGCACAGCTAGCGGACCAGGAAATCTATATATTCGCGATAGTTCGATAGATACGTGCAGTACTTGTACGCACCGTTTGATAAAGCGATCTGCTCCACATCGTGAGCGAACTTTCTGCCTAGTGTCGAAATTCATTATCGGTGCCACCGATAACTAATCAAGCGGCAACTAGCAGCGATGAATTTCGTCCCTCATTGAAAACGCGGACACTTGAATATATATCTTCCACGCTGCACTATGGGCGTATATACCTTGGCGCGCAGAACCAAAAATGTTATGCAAGCTGGTTCTAATGCAGCTCCTGTTTTTTTTAAGGTGGTATAGCACTGCTATATATATATATATATATATATATATATATATATATATATATATATATATATATATATATATATATATATATATTCGGAGGTCGTGGGTTCGGATCCCACCGGCGGCATGGTTGTTTTTTCTGCTGCTTTATAAGTAATTTTCTTTAAAACCGATTGATTGGCACTACAAATTAAAAAAATAAAAAGAAACATTCCTCCATGCACCTTGGTTTCGGTGACTGTTGGCTTCCTTAATGTGTTTGTCAAACGAGCCCCTCATTTCCTTTACCATATATATAATATATATATGCCTGCAACGAACTTGTACGCTGTTCAATGTGCACAGACAAAACCATTGTGTTCTGCCGTACGAGGCCTTAATCAAGGCCTATCAGAGTAATATTTGGCCGTAAATCAACAAAACGTGATAAAAAGAAACCTTCAGCACCCCACAACCCATCTACAGAACTAACTCGATTACTTCGAATTTAAATCTCCCGCCATAAATTTCGCGTTGCTATCCGCACGTTTCTTCATAAAATCGCGCACGTTTCTTAACAGCAGTACTGAAATACGCTGCTAAATCAAACGTAAGGAAGTCCCACCTACAGAAAAATAGAATAGCGTCGTATATATCTCACCTAGGATGATGAGGACGTTTTTGCGACCGCTGACCACACAAAACAACACGGCTAGCGCCGACCCTAGAAGGATAAATCGACCGTTCATCTTGCCCCTACCTTGGTCCAGTGACTCGAGGGCGGCTGACACACGTTGTCCTTTCTGTTACTTATCAGAAATCGCTGCCAAACAAACAGATAATGCGATTGCGCGAAGTTGAGCGACAAACGGTTTCGGTTCCTGTTTTATTCGGTGCATCCACTACGCACCCCAAAAACGTTATCACCGTTCTCATGAGTAAGCAAGGTCAAAAGTGACTAGTAAATAAAGATAAAAATGATAAGCGCGCGACCGTTTGAGAGAAAAAGCTAAAAACGAGGGACAGGAAAGCGATTATCTTTTGCAGCTCAGGCTCAACACGAACCAGGAGGCGCTGCACGTAAGTGCAATAAAAGCGCATACAAAGTCAGCCGCAGACCCTGGCAACTGAGAGCGGCGCGTGTGTGTGTGTTTGTGAGCGTGATTGTGATTGTTGTGGTGTGCGGCGCTGTTGTTTTTCTTCCAGCGTAGATTTTTATTTCAAATTCTCCCGAATGTGCGTGTGGCGAGTGTTTGCTGTGTGCGAATGTGCGCGCCAGGAGGACGATAATAATGTAATGTGCGCGGAAGCTCCGTAGCGTAGCTGAAGCGTTGGGAAGGGTGCGGAACTTTCCTTGTATTTTTTTTTCTTCCCAGAACTCGCTTCCTTGCAAGCAGGGGCTTGTAGAAAGAGAGAGATGGAGGACGTCAAGTGCAGTTCCGTGGGTGTTCTGCGCGGTTGCTACGATGCCGTCGTGGGCACGGGCATTGTGAAGAGTCTGGACGCCGAACAGAGGAAGAGAGCCGCGGCCAGGGCTACCGCTGCGTCATCGGCACCGACCACGGCGCTGGCGCAACGCAGGGCTGCCGCTCAAGCGGCGGCCTTAGGTGCGCCGTCGGCCCAACCACCGTCGGCCCAGCCACCGTCGACGAGCAGCAGTGGCCGCGAAGAAACTCGCGTCGCGTACCGCATCTTCCAGTGCATCCTCTTGAATGGCGTCGTGTTCGCTACGAGCGTCGTCGCCTTTAATTGCTTACTGCTGTCGTGGGTCCAGTCGCTCATCGGCATGTTGCTCGACCATCCCCACAGCTCGGCGGCGCACGGCATCTGGGTATGGCTCCTGCCGCTACTCGGCTACACGTTTCAGACGCTGTGGGTGCTACCGCTGTGGTTGATTAGCAAGGTGGTGAACTGCCTCTGGTTCCAGGACATTGCCGACGTCGCCTTCCGCTACATAACGGGTCGTCGGCAAGCGCCCTCGCCAGGCCTGAGTCGCGTCCTCACCGACGTCTTGTACAGCCTCATAGTGCAGGCGCTGTTCCTGCTTCAGGCTGTCATCGTCGGCATGCTCCCCTTAGGCAAGATCGCCGAGGCCGTGTCCCTAGTGCACCTTAGCTTGCTATACTCTCTCTACTCGTTCGAGTACTGCTGGTTCAACCGCAGGTGGGAGCTGCACCGAAGACTGTCGTTCATTGAGGACAACTGGCCTTACTTTGTGGGCTTCGGGTTGCCGCTCGCCGTGCTGACGTCGCTGCCATCTTCGTACATCATCAGCGGCTGCATCTTCTCCATCTTCTTTCCCCTCTTTATACTGAGCGCCTACCAAGCGACGCCCATGACTGGTACAGCTCGGTAAGGGCCTCGGGCGTGTTGTGTGTCAGCCTAGCGTTTCGTTGCACCCGAAGGTTGTCGTGAACCCTGCGAAGCAGACGCCATTAGCACAAGCACCCACCACGCGAGCCATTCGCGTAAATTGTCCGCATCGCCGACTAAAGGTCCGTGTAGCTGTTGTGGGGAAACTGTTCAGTGTTTGGCACCCTGCAACGCACTTGTCACTTTTGCCATCTTTGCTGATCGCTGTAAGTTAGCTGTACTGATTGACACGAGGCACGTCATATAGTTCTGGCTTTCAACCGTCATTTTTCGAGTTTTTCTTGCCGTAGCAGCAGTTTCCTGTAGTCACTGCCCTGACCAGAAGTTTGCATGAGAACTTTGTTCTCTTGTTGTGTTGGCTGTCTTCTGCATTTCTTCGAACCACAGCAGACTCTGTGCTGGTGTGCCAGTCCGTGACGTCGAACATCCTGTTGCCCTGCATTGAATGTTATGGGGGACATCCAGACGTAGCGTTGCAAGATGGGCATGACCAGGGCAGTGGACAGAACAGAGCGTCTCCTGTTATTTTTCCTATTGCACTTGCCAATGAATACTGCTCTCACGCAAACATTTGCGTCTTTCAGGTATCGTTGTTAACAGAGCAAAGTTGAAGTGGACAGGTAGGACAGTTCCATGGACCATGCGTGCAATTCTGTCAATAGACATATCCACAAATATCACTTGATCTAAATAAGATTCCTGTGCGCTTTGAGTCTTGCATCTTGCCTAGTTACTGACAGTTCAGGGCCTTGTCTCGACTGCAGATGCATGATTTGCCCTAGAGGCTAGCAGAATTTTCAGCTGTAGCAGTTTGAAGGGACACTAAAGAGAAATTGAAGTTCACCTCTGTCAACAAGAATACTGTTTTAATGCAATCAATCGCTGGGATGTACAGATGTCGCCATCTGTGATGTATCGCAACAGGTTTATGGTCATAGATACCTGAGGCTGGACTTGCAAACAGCGATCAGACCTTTTTCTTGTGGCCATTGTGTCACGATTTTAAATTGAATGTGAGAATTTTCTAAAAGTCATTTTCTTGGCAGTAAATGAGTCTTTTGCAGCCGGCCAAACTTCAGCACAGCTAGGAGAAGCCGTAGAATTTATATTTTTGGGACAAAAAAATTGAGTGGAGTTATCCGCAGTACCTTCCACATTAGAAGTAATGGCCACACATTACTTCACTTATGCAACCCGCTGCGGTGGCTTAGCGGTTATGGTGCTCGGATACTGACTTTAAAGACACGGGTTCGATCCCGGCTGTGACAGTCGCATTTCGTTGACGAGGCAAAATGCAAGAGGCCCGTGTACTGTGCGATGTCTGTGTACGTAAACGAAGCCCATGTGGTCGAAATTTCCGGCGCCTTCACTACAGCGTCCCTCATAGCCTGAGTTGCTTTGGGACGTTAAACCCCCATAATACTAAAGCCTACTTCTGTTATGCTTCCAGGTTCCCTCTCAAGTTGTTTTCTCCGTCCATCTGGGTCACCAACTTTGTCTTCAACCGGATCACGGCAAACTGTGTTGTCAAGCCCGTTCGCCATGTGGCCATGGCACAGAGGCGGTCTGTAAGTCGGGAGCACAGAAGGCACTCTGCATCACCACGCACGTCACGTCACAGGACGGCTCCTTCTAGCTGATGGAACGAGCTGCACCATGCCTTGGGTACTGCTCCGTTTTCCTCAACCCGGGAGCATTCGTGTTCTCGAAGCCTGGCACAAGCTTCCGCCACATGTTTGGCCCTGCTTCCTGCGGGAATGCGTGACAACCCTTTCTTGGTAAAACCAAAGGGGCAAAAGCACTGCTGCTATGGAGGAAGCAACGGCGTCCAATAGGGGCGCCCGTCAATTCTTGAGCATTCAGCGAGGGCAACTGTATGATTTGCCATGTCTTGCTTTGAGGCTGTATTGTTTACCTTTTACTGATGCATGGCTCGAAATTTGGAGCACTTCATGACGCACCGTATAGTTCTGGCTCGAATATTGTTTGTAAACGGAAGGAAAGAGATGTGTGCTATCATAGTTTTTTTTATTTCTCTTAAAGGGACTATGCAACAAATAAAAAGTCACTTGTAAATGTTTTCAATGCTTAGAAATGATGCTAAGAAGCATTCACACCAAGTATGAGTCTTCAAAACTGAGCCGGCAATTTATTATGAACTTTTAAAAACCGTGTTTTTTAAAATTCGCGGGCCGATTGCTGTGCTCGTAGTGACCGATTTTGGAACTAAAATCGTGAAACAAAGACGTCACACTACCCATGACGTCGCCAGGCCACCGCACGCTCTCGTTCGCTGGAGCCACGGCAGCCACGACGTCACGGGCACACTTTCGGTAACCGTGAAAATCGTCTGCTCGTGCCGCCGCGCGACCCTCTCGGGCAAGCGAGCCAGGGCATTGCCTTCGCGCATATGGTTTCAATTTTCTTCTGCCGCCTCCTTCTGTCAGGAGTTCCGGAGCCACTCGCACGGCTCTTCGTGCGCGCACAGGGCTCGATGCCCATCGCGGCCGTAAAAGCGAGCAGTCGCACCTCGAGGTCCGGGTTTATTACTGCTAATTACCACAGATGACAAGCAAAGAAACCCGACGTGCGCCGCAATCCAGGAGGGCGAAGAGACAGGAGAGATGCCGCCACGCCACCGACGCTGCTGCTGGGGGCTAGGAGCGACAACCGGAAGTTGCAAAATAAATTTCAGCGGATGACGTATTCGTGGGCGGGGCGCAGTCCCAGAGCTGTTTTCTTTATTTTTTCTGGTGCTCCTCGTGTACGAGTTGAGGGGGGAGAGGAGGAGCGTAATGTTTAATCGTCTATATCTTCGCTGTTATTGATGCTAGCTCAAAAATTCTTGCACTGGGGTGACGAGTGATCGAATGCCTATCTCGTCTGCTTTACATAATCTCAATTTATTGCATAGTCCCTTTAAGCTTGCTCACTCTGTTGCTACTGCCATTCTTGAGGTGACATTTCGCTGTCAAAACAGGAATAGGTTTTCATCCACATGGCAGTAGTTGCGTACACGTCATATAAAGAATACCCAGGAGGCGTCAGTTCCTTTGCTTCCTATTTACTGTCATATAGCTGACTGTGTGGTTCAGATAAATATGCACTTTTATTGTTATAAACTGTAGCGCATATTTTTTTTTTTCTCAGGATTCGCAAGGTTTTGAATCGTTAAGTCTCATCTTAAATGACAATGAGATACTGCTTGTTTAATTCTGCTATGCAGGCAGCTTGACTTCACTAAGCTGCCTCACAGTGAGGTTGCTCTGTTGAGTTTCAGTGCACTGTAGGCTTACCGGATGTCCTGCATAACTTTAGCCAAGGTTTAAAATCGTACCAGTGCGCAATAAGGACACGTAGCCTGAACCATACCGTTGGCCTTTATGTAGAACAAATCGTAGTATTAACACGATAGTGTTATGGAGCTCCTGTCGCAGAAAATGCGTCGACGTCATTGACCATGGGCAAAAAATTCCCAAAAAATCCCCAGAGAAGCAACCTAGGAGGCATTTGGGCCACCTAGGCCACGTAGCCTTGTGGCGTCATCACAATCAGCCCACCAGATTGTGAGCAAACTGCGCACGGTTGTTGGTAGCAGTTAATTATTGCTTGTGAGAGGCTGCTCGCGAAGAGCAACCTGGTTCGCACAAGACCCACTCACGGCAGCATCTGCCGCAATACTTAGCTGCTGCCCCGCTGCGACAGGAGGGGTATGAGGACTCCCAGGAATTCATCAGTGTCAAGTCAGAGTGAGAATTTGAGTGGCAAATTGTGGAGCGCCCCAGCAAATGCCTAATCCATTAGTTTTCAATTTGGTGTATGCTATTTGTATTTTATTCATGATGCTGCAATTGCAGCTTCTTGAAGGCTGCTGCTTTCCACTTCAAAGTTTCTCGGACCTTCACCTCCAAGGCCTTTTGCAACAGTGGGCTACATTAATGCCATGCAGCTTCTTTCTTTGTGTCTTTGAACAAACCTGCTCGATTCTCAAAGGCCTTTGCAGTACCCGTGTGGAAAGAGAGATGTTTTCTAAGACACTGGCAATATGTCCCTAGAATTTTTGACTCAACTGCTATGCTTGAAAAAGCTATTTCATTTGAACGAATTTCTCAAATCGATGGTAGAGAAAAAATACTGAGACTTGCCCTGTATAGTCGCGGACAGTGCTGTTTGAAGTTTCATTGTGTACCAGAGTATTTTATAAACCTCGGTTAACATTGCGTGAGGCACCTGATATTTTCCATAGCATTCCATGCCAGTGATAAGTAGCAGTGGATTGCATGCTATGCCCCCCATACTGGGTGGGATGGGACGTTATAATTTTTAATTCTTTCCGGTGGTCCCACAATGGTATGTGTGTTGCATGCTGTTCTTTATAGACCTTCCCTGTTTCGATTTGCAGCACTGATAGAGTTACTAGTGTCACTACTGCTTTTGCACCCATCTCCCAACAGTATCGGTTCTTCACTGTCATGTTGTTTACTTTCCCGTGGCAGCCATTTCAGTTAGTTTTTGCCATTCTTCTACGCAGTAACCCGTGGTTACTTGAACTTGTGCTTCCTTTGCACTCTTTACTGCGTACCCACCTGTGGAGCGGACAGGTGGTTACTGGACTTTTTTGACCTCCGCCTTCTGTGTTTCTTGCTTCTGCTTGGGTCATCTGTTTGCTGCAGAATTTCATTTGTTTGGAGCTGTCGTGGCTGTTTGCAAGGCCCGTTTGAAGCAGGAGTGCCAGGCTACTTACAAGTATCATAGAATGAACATGGGACCACATGCCTTCGTTATTTGACATGGTCGGGTTGTACTGTCAGTGGCTTTTCGGTAGTGCAAAAGCTTTTTGTGTATTGCAGTACGCACTGAGGTTCATACATTCTTGGCAAACATTTACTTGGCAGATGGTTATTGTTTAGTCAGTAATGCAAACGTAGTGCTTTTCTGTGGCTTTCTTGAGCATGGTGTTCATCACTGTAGGCGCATTTCCAAGGCTTGGTTTGGTGTTGCCGGCCACTGCAGCGCAGTGGCCAAGACATTCAGCTGCTGAGAACAAGGTTGTAAGACAGAATTCAGGCTGTCGCAGCTGCATTTCAGAGTAGGTCAAGCGTAAGTTTGCAAGATGTCGGTGAATGTTGACAATCGCAGGTGTTCATTGTTAATCTGAAGCCTCCTTCTCCGCCTCTTATTGCCCACACGGGGCTTTGAGACATTAAACCCCACATGCTGTACTATGCCGATGGTATTGATGTCAAGACTGGGAACTGTACTTGAGCTGGTGGATTTGCTGCCGCAACGTTGCATGTGTTTGAGTGTCCTGTGGCTTCATAGGCTTCCAACCTTTTCCCGTAGCCATTTAGTTGGGTTTGTGTACTTGGGTTAACTGAAAATAACACTTCATCGAAAGATGTTTATACTAGTCGACATCATTGCCCATGCTGGGAGCTATTTCTCCTTTTATTTTTTCCTCAAGGCAGCGTAATCCTTTCAGTATCTAATCGAATTTTAGTTTAAAGTTGCTAGCAGTTCAGTCTGTAGCTAGCAACTGCCAATTCCTACGCCGGAAGGAACTGTGCACAAAAAAAGTTCGCATGTAAACTGTCATGTTGAATGTCTGGCAGTAGTTAACATCTCTCTGCAGTTGAGCTGTGGTGCACGCAGAATAGTGACAAAGTACCGTGACGTGCCGTTCATGTCCAGATTCGAGAACTTCATCTGTAAAGGGAATTGGTATCAGTGGACACAGTCTTGGTACCACGAAGAGCAAACCATCAGTGCATTCATGCTGAACATTAGCATAATTTAAGTCCAGCTTTTTTGTTTATAGTAAGGGAGTAATTACTCATTAGCATCCACCCAAGCACAGGCATGCAGCTACCTGTGCTGCCACCTGGTGTGCAGTGCTAGAAAATGAGTGCAGGGAATGGATACCTGGCAAACTCAGCTAGCCTTCAGTACAGCGACAACTTTGAATGTTTGGTTGCTGGCTCAGGCAGATTCCATATTTCTCTTTGCACTTTGGTCAGGTATGGTGTCCTATAGGCAGCAATTGTCCAGAGGCCCTAGCGCTTGCAGCTGGATGAGGACATTGAGGATGCCACCTGTAAGCACAAACCTATGTGCGGTGTTTGTAAACGGGGGTGGGCAAAGATAGACTAGGCATGGCATAGTGTGCATGTATGCGACTACTAAATTTCACCAGTCGTGACCTGTGCAACAGCTCCCTATTTAGCCACGAGCATCTTATTGGAGCAGCATTTATTGATGCCTTAAGTCGGAGCCAATCTTGTGGAGCGTACAAAATGAAATTGGGAAACATTATAAAAAGAAGCCCATGCCCCTATACTCTGTATACTGGGAGTTGCAGCCATATATTAAAGGGGCTCTGATAAAGTTGAGTTATGCCTTCGATGTTAAAGGACGCTTCTTCACGAATATCCTCCAGCATGAATTTTTTTGATGCGCTTTATAGAAGCTGCGTTCGTCGTCATCAGCCTGACTGCACCCACTGCAGGGCAAAGGCCTCTTTCATGTCTCTCCAATTAACCCGGTCCTTTGCCAGCTGCATCCACCCTATGTCTGCACACTTCTTAATATCATCCGTCCATCTAACTTCCTGCCCCCCCTGCTATGCTTAGCTTCTCTTGGAATCTAGTCTGTTACCCCTAAGGATCAGCGGTTATCTTGCCTTCGCATTACATGCCCTGCCCAAGCCCATTTCTTCCTCTTGATTTCGACTAGGATGTCATTAACCCGCGTTTGTTCCCTCACCCACTCTGCCCACTTCCGGTCTCTTAACATTACACCTATCATTTTCCTTTCCATGGCTCGCTGCGTTGTCTTTAACTTAAGCTGAACCCGTTTCCTTAGCCTCCACGTTTCTGCCGCGTAGGTCAGTACCAGTAAGATACAGCTGTTGTACACTTTTCTGTTGATGGGATATTGGTAAACTGTTTTTCATGATCTGAGAGAACATGCCATATGCGCTCCTCCCGTTCTTGTCCTTCTAGTTATTTCCCTTTTGTGATCCGGATCAGTTGTCACTACCTGCCCTAAGTAGACCCATTCCTTTACCACTTCCAGCACCTCGCTGCCTATTGTGAACTGCTGTTCCCTTGCTTGGCTGTTGAACATTACTTTGGTTTTCTGCATGTTAATTTTTAGACCCACCCTGCTCTGCCTGTCTAACTCATTGATCGTGATTTGCAGTTCACCTCCATAATGACTCAACAAAGCAATGTCATCAGCGAATCACAGATTATTTAGGTATTCTCCATTAGCTTTTATTCCCATCGGTTCGCAATTCAGGCGTCGTAATACCTCTTACAGCTGAGTTATCTGTAGCTAAAATTTGAATTTCACATTTGCGCCTTTCCTTCTCCTCGCATAAAATTTTTCATGATGAAAGGTCGGCGTTCCTCTGCTAACACCACCACCAGGGGTGGAGCTTCTACACTGCTTACTGGCCGTGGCGTATGAGGGCTTGAGCAGGAAAAATTCTCTGGAAAGGGCTCGCCAACTTTCGTGTGTGATTGCGGGCTCTCCGTTGCGTGTAGAAGTGCATTATTTGGCTTGGGCGCTCATGACAACAGATTGCAATGACTGAGCGAGTTGATGTGCTCTCCTCTGAAGGTGTCTCAGTGCCCGTTTAAAGACTGTGCGGTGTCACTGGACATTGGCCGACTTGTATGACAACATTTGTCTCAAACAGTGGCTGCTGATTTGTTTACCCCAAAAAAGTGTAGCGGTATTACCACTAGGAGTTGGCGCGTCCGCAGTCCAATTGGGAAAACGGTTTATTGTACAGCTTGGTGTTGCACTTTGAGGCCATCTGGAGAAAGGCTTCCAAATCCCCTCTTGTGTCCAGTACCAAAAATTCATTTCCACATGCTTTCAGAGGAACAGTTGTATTTCTCTGTTGCAGGAAATGCCATTGAAGGCGCGCTAAGTAAATGCTTTATATGCACTGATGCATTAATCCACATTTTGTGCATATTTTATGCATAGAAAAAATAATCGGTCATTGCACGATAACAAGAAATCGTGTTTTGCCGTTATTGCCAGTGGAGGCTGATGTAGCTGATTGCTAGATGACTTGTGACGATGCACAGACTTATTTGCCTCAAATCAGGCATTGTCATTTTGTGCAGCCATTGCACTGTTGTTCCGTTGTCCATGCAATGTGCCTTTAGTCAGCTTATCGTACTGCTTTGCTCTTAAAAATGCTTAGTATCGGCCTCTTGTCAATACCAATGTGCTGCCTCCCTTATAATGACCACAAACAATGTCCCAGCAGGCTACAAATGCTTTATGGTTGAATCTATGTGGCCTCGTTTCCACATTAGAATTGTGTGAATTTAAGATGGTGTGCTTAATTCCTTATTAAATAGCATCAGTGCTCTTTTGCATTGGCTAGCAGAAAAGCAAGTTTTTGTGGCCACAGCAAAGTGATAGTTATGATGAATGTTTCCCCAGTCAACCTAGCTCGTGTTAAGCACTGCCATGCAGTCGGAGTAGGAAACGCTGTAGGGTGCTTAGTCGTGTTCACACTGCAGAAGATTTACAATGGGCATCCAAAGCTTTTGTTTCAGTTATTTAGTTTTAATATAGCTTTTAGTTAATTTAGTTTTATCTATGCGTTTTATTTCCGTGAGACAACTTGCTAAGCTTGGACTTTGCAGTGCGTAAACTGTGCAAGGCAGTGCTTGTCGATTGTTGGACGACTGTTCAAATTGCGATGTGTGCGTGTTTGTATTGGTGCTGGTGGTATTATTTAAATACTGTTGAATCTGTGATCTTGTAAAGCAGCGTGTACATAGAAGAGTGCCTCTTGCTCTTGCTGGCACAACTTTTTTGTAAGAGAGAGAATCAAATGTGTGTACATACCCTGATTTAAGCAGCTTGGAAAATAAGGAAGCCTGGCTGTTCTGTATTACGCATGTCCTTTTTGTGATAGGATTTTTTGTTTGTTTCTATGCCATGTATGCTGTGTACTTTCGTGTGATGCAGGTGTTGCATGGTTTTTTAATGAGTGACGTCAGCCTGCTGTCAGCCTTGACCTTGTATAGACACTTTTCCCTAGGATATAAATAAATGTGCCGGATTTTGCGCAGTGCATGGCCTCTTTGTTTGGCAGTCATAACGGTCTGTTTAAATGGGCGTACTGGTGATGGTCGCCTGTGCAGTGACATGGCTTGATCGTGGGTTTTGGTGTCTGGAACAGGGCAGTATTATTGGGGCCCATCTGGTTAGCTTTGTTTGGGGCAAGGAGTTTATGGAGGCATTTTGAAAAAGTGCTCACGCACGAGCTTCCTTGAAAGGACTGCAGAGTGGCTTATGTGCAACGATAGGTTGCTAGGGCTGTTAGCTGGTGTTTGTGCGTCATGGGCTGTTGCTTGGGATCACGAAGCCAGCTCAGCGCATTTATGGAAACTAGCCATTCGATGGGTTGAGTTTATGCCTACATAAGACAACAACAAAAAAAATGACAAGCCGGGGCAGTGTTTGTTGGACCATGTGCTGCAGCTTCCGGCGGACTTCACTGCGCGTTGCCATGCGCTCAGTGTAGTACGTTCCAGTGAAAGTTGCAGGCATTGCAGTAGAAGTACTGTGTGCATGTCAAAGCAATATAAAAGCGAATGCGCTGTTAGCGCACAGTCTCAAGATGCACAGTCATCATAACTGTAATGTGTTCTCGATAGATGAAGTAAATATGAATTCGGTTGTTTATGCGAACTTCCGTTACCTGTATGTTCAAGCACCACGCCCAGATTGTGAAATTAGACGTGACGTAAAAACGTACTGTCTGCGTCAAATGAAACGTGAACAAGACAGTTTAAACAAGAGCAATAGAATGATTTTTATTCAGAGAGACTGCGTGGTAGGCTGCAGTGGATTAGGAATCGGGAATTAATAGTGGCCAGTAATGGCTACCTTGCATACATAATGCCACAACTTGCCGGATCCATTCTTCATACCTTAGTAAATCGGGTTGGACGGTGCTGCTGATGGCAAGTCTGCAGGCCCGGGCTTGCCCACATGAGGGGACGAATCGTAAAGGTCTCCTCATTCATGCAGGTGACGCACCTTAAAGGGTCCCTGGAAAAGCATGTCTGAGACCGAGCGTTCATGTCGCGTACAAGACCTCAAAGCGAGCCGATCATTTACAATATATATTTAAAAATTCACACTTCTATGCCTCGGGGCGACCAGCGGTGCTGGGCTTTCGCCCGAATCCACGCGAACGTGTCGTGGAGCGCTCGTTATCGGCAGCCGGCGAAGGTGCTGAGTGAGTGGCGCTGGGTGAGGAGCACTGACTGCAACTATAACGAGAGAAAAGCACAAAAACGCAGAAATTCAAATTTTAACTAAAGATAACTTCCACAAAACAAAAAAATTTTTGCTGGAGGATATTTGTGAAGCAGCGTCCTTTAACTTTCTAGGCATACCGCAACATTATTGAGAGCCCCTTTCAGGGTCCAGGACACTGAGGAGAATTTGAAGTTGCCTTGTATCGATAGAATACCAGCTCCTAAACATAAAAATGCCACTCTTTCTGAAAACAAAACTATTGTAAGTTAGAAAAGGAGCCAAGAACTAAAATGCAGATATTGCGGCCACAGGCCAATCTCGCAAGTACAAGCGAGATGACGAAATAGGAGAAAAGACACCACAGATCTCTGAGGTTGACAAACGTGCGTGAAGGTTACGTGTTTGATCGATATTGAAGTATATAAGCTTATTTTGTTTTTAAGCCACTAGAGCACTTTTATCACACGACGAAGACGGAAAAAAGGCGACCTGAATGTTGGAAGTAGAAGAAAACCTGCAATTGGTGGCGCAACAGGCGGCCAGCTGAGTTTCGCTATGTTTTGGGGTGTTTCGTGGCTATGAATGCGTTCCGCGTGCCGCATAGTTTCGTTAAGCGCCACGATTTACAAAGTCTGAACAGCAGAGGACCTCCAAGTGGCTGTCTAAAAATGCTCCTCGGACAAAGTTCGCGTAATGGCACACAACTAGCTGACACAAGGAAAAAAAAACTGCATATTCAATGCGCCTCTATGTTAGCAAGTGCACCGCTCGGCATTTCGCTTCGTCAACATACCAAGGCGCTGGGCTGCATAGCCGCCCTACGAGGACTGTTATTACAGAATTTAAATATGCCTGCACGTACCAGTCGCTGCACACAAGTCGTGATGGTGGCTTTTCTTGCCGGTGGTAGGTGGTAGGATTTCTTTGCCAGACCCGCTGCCCCAGCTCAAAAGCATCGCACGCTGTGTTGGTTTGAGGTCGAATGCAGCCCGCAGTTCTTTGCAAGACATTCGTTGTTCGAATCGGGAGCGGGATCCATCGTAACATTGGTGCAAACGTAAACGAAGAGACGACGGCTGATAGAAGCCTCCAACATCCGGCCGTCAGTAGTTTTCATTTCGGCTGCTGCTAGGCGGAAGCGCGCGCCTGTAGCCAGCAATCACGGAGTCCTCGTTTCTGTTTCCGCCGCTTTACGTTACTGTTCGCCTATTTCGTCATCAGAGAGTTCCGAGTTTGATCGTAGCGGCGGGAAAAAGTTTTCCAACCTTTCGCCGCCGGACAAGCGGCAGCAAAGACACGAAATGCCGAACTATCGCATTGATGGTCGCATTGATGGAGGCTGAACTCAAGCAACTGCTAGACCCCGGGCTCTTCACCTTGCTCTCCTCCACTCGTGTCGTCGTTCTCATCCGCTAGCTTCCGAAGCTGTCCCCGTTCTAACGTTGGCCTCTTCTCTTCTTTCCAAACCTAATTTCTTTTTCTCCGCCGCCCCTCCTCCGTGATCCGCTCCCGCGGGGGCACCACTGCGCGTGCGCAGAACGCCCTGTGGGCGCCAGATGGCGCCACGTTACCGTCAGTTACGTGTGCGCCTGCGCGTCGGGACCAATCGGCGCGCATGCAGTGGTGCCCACGGAAGCGGATCGCGCTATGCTGTCTGCATTTCTCTCCGCGGCCGCTTCCTTTGTCCACCCCCATTCGCTTCCCGTTGGAGTCGCCTCTTCCTTACTCTCTTCTTATCCCTCCTTTATCCCTTCCCTTGCGGCGCGGTTCAGGTGTCCGCCGATATATGAGATAGATACTGCGCCATTTCCTTTCCCCAAAAACCAATTATTATATTATTGGAGTCGGCAGTGGCTACTAAATTTGTAACGTGGATCGTCGCCATATCCAAATATGGGAAACATTCCGTGGGGCACGATGGTAGGATGGCGCGATCGGCAGCCTCCAGAAAACGTCGCCGACAGTTGTCTTGCTGCTGTGAACCTGCACGAACCGTCGCAGCATATATATGAAAGGCTCGTCCCTATATTTTTTACTGCGGTTTCAGGAAGGTTGGTGGAGGTATTCCTGAAAAAGAAACGGCACAATAAGTGAACAGTGCGTTAGTAGGATGCAGTAATTCTTCACATTTATTTGTGAGAGACATGATTGCACGCGAGGAAATGGGGGAAGTGCAGTGGTATAAGTAGGAGGCGCGGCTTGACAGAAGGAGTTCTTGCTCCTATATGTAAAGGAACACTAGGAGGAGTTACCTACCAGCACTGCAGTCGTAACAAGAATGTTTCTTGCGATCGTTAACGCAGCTTGAGCTGGATGGCTATACCGTGTACTGTATCCTTCAGGAAGCCTTTTCCCAAACGGAGGTAGCGCTTCTGACTTACCTGGCAGAATGGTTTCGAGCAGGACGAAGTGCATACCAAAAAAATACCCACATGAAGCAGCGTTGTGCAGACACTTTTTAGGGCACTGTACTATGGCACATAGCAGGCAGAATAACAATTATTACCGAGTCTAAAAGATCACTTACAGTTTATGTGCGCTCTTCACAAGAGCATTTTTTTCCACGGGAAAGAGAAAAACAAACTTCCACCGCACTACCATCTTGGATTTGTCTCAGAAGCCGCAACCAACTTTTGGCCGTTTAACTAGTCTGTCACATGACCTGAATGAGGGGAGAAAGCTACAATACACACAAAAGTGCTACGTTTCCCCTCTTAACTTCAGCGCGCCCCGTCCTATTGCTCGAATCCCTATTGTTCACGGCTCCGTGGACAGCCATAGGAAAATCTGGCTTGTAATAACCTAACCAGAGAGAAAAATTTGTCACATAATGGCGATTTCCGCTGGTCGTGCTGGAGCAGCTTTTTTTGCTCCGCGACTACGAATTTGTGTTCCACTGGTCGACTCGGACCGACCGCGCGAATTCCGCTGGTCCTTTGGAGCAACTCCGTTCCATATAGGGCGCACTAGGTTTATCCGCCGACCAGCGGCGGATCTCACCGAAACTTGTAGTCGGCGATGTCGTCACTTCCTAAACACACGTGATTTTTAGTTATTTTTAGCGCATGCAGGAATGTCAGCGGGAAACACTGAGCGCTGTTTCGCGCGCGCACGTATGTCGTCTGCGTCATCTTCTTCATAGCGATTACAACTCTCCATTATGGCATCATATGGAATAGCAATAGCCCTCGCGTTGTCTGATAAGAGCTCGTCGGAATCTGAGTCCGCGCACTCGGACAGCAGCAGCGACAACGAAAAGTACCTCTTCGAATCATTTTTCGAGGAACATTTCGCAGAAGCCCCTGCGAAGGGCAATTTCCTCGTTGGAAATTTCCCCGTAAGCACTCTGCAGACATACGATATATATTCATTTATGAACTTACCTAGACCATAACTGTGCTCCTCATTGCCTACGGGGTTCACCAAAATGTGGTGCACCTCAGGCGTGACATGAACAAAGCGACCAGTAGGTTCCATCGCGAAAGAAGTGCCTGCCTCTCGACGTCTGCTTACGCGTATTTTGGCGCCAGAATTGCCAGACCTCAACTTCCGGAACCAGTACTTCGGCTGCGCGCTCTACATGTTCCGCTGGTCGACAACGGTCGCTGTGCTGCGAGGCGGTTTGGGGCGCACTTTTGCGATTCGAGCGCCTCGCTTCGGATCCACCAGTGGAATTCGCCATATGTGTAGTTTTCAGCAAATCCAGCTGGGCTCGCGGAGCAGAGACGTCCTCAGTGGGGGTCCAGCCCCCAGAAGAACTGTTTGGAATTTGTTTCTTTAATTTTTTTTTCGCGCGCCTTTCTCGCAGTCGGTGCACTCAGGGGCCCGTTTAAGGGACCCACTGCAGAAACGAACCGCATCATGAAAAATCAACGCAAAGAACAGCTTTTTATTTCTTTGTGCTGCTTGTTGTGAAAATACCGTGATAACTGGACGTTACAGGCACGGTAGAAAATGTCCGGGAAATTGGGGCAAAACGCGACACAAATTTGCAAATCGTCGCTTTCTGTTTATTATCTGCAAATATATATGTATATAAAACAAACATTGCCAAATTGCTTCCCATCGTCGTGGCATCGCGCTGGGCGAATGTGAAAAGGCCAGCTGAATGGATCCAAGCACAGCAAAAAAATGAAAATGTCGAAATATGCCCCGCCCTGCAACAGTGCAGAATCAAGGTATTACCTTTGCAATCAATGTACACCACGTTAGCTCCACGGACATCGAGACAATTTTTGAGTTCCTTATCGGATGACAGACACGGTACACAGACCGAACCTGGCACTGTTTTGTTCCATGGCTCGCTGCAGCATATATGCAATTGTACAGCCGGGTTAAGCGTGTAGCTTCCCTACGGGATTATTTTTTTTAGCGCGAAAGCACTTTTTAATAAGGTCTAGCCGGATCACCGAGTTTGTATGAAGCTTGACCTTGAAGGTGACCTTGGAAAAACCTAACGTGGCAATAGGCCATGGAGAAACGAAAGAAATATTACTGCGACTGGGTTTAGATCCTTTGGCGGCGCGAACAGATCGGCTTCACTGGCAACTGCACGAGAGCATGATGCTGTCGGCGCAGCCGATCACGCCTCGTGTTAAACTGTTGTTGTTGTTGTTGTTGTTAGCCTATCAAAAGATGGCACATACCCACACTGGGGGATCGGCCAAGAATCGGGTGACTATTCACCTGTATTCAGGTAATTCAAATGAAAAGCACGCGGGAAACCAACACCGGAGGATTCTTCCTCATGAACAGAAAATGAATGAAAGTTTTGACTTTAAAATTAGTAATAATAATAATAATAATAAAGAGAGGAACTGCATGGAACAGAATTATTAAGCCAAAATGTAATAATTGAGAGGAAATAAAATTTTGTAACCCTTAGCATGGCAGTCGGTAAGATTATAGCAGGAAATTTAGAACAGCGGTACAAACAGATATGTGGCTGAACCCGAATGTGGTGGCGCCAAATGATAGCAAGAGCGGGCTGCTTAAACTAAGACCAAGGGGCTGCAAGGGCTCCTCCAGCAACTTTCTTCTCAAAGAGGTGTATCGGCAACAATATAGCGAAAAATGCTCTATAGATTCAGGCTCACGGCAAAATGTACAAATGGGAGAGAGCGCCAAACCCGGCCTGTGTAAGTAGAAATTTAGAGGAAAGATACGGCACCGAAGCCTCTTCAGAGATACTTCAAGCTGCCGAGATTGACAAACTTGCCTGTTCCAAGAATATCTGAGGTGCTGATAATCCGCCGATGTTACAAGTGTTGTGTCTTGCTTGCTTGAAAGCGCACGTCGCCGAAACCTAGATGCTGTAATATAGGCTGTAGCCGGGATGATAGGCAACACGGGGCCGCTTAGGGAAGCCTTTGCGAGCGTATCAGAAATCTCATTGTCACACTGCTGTGACCGGGAACCCATACTAATCGAACAAGACTCAAATGCGGAGGAAGCAGGGGCGGAGAGCTACCGACTGCAGAACCACAACTTTTGACCAAAAAATAATAAAAAATAAACGTTGTTTGATAATCAAGAATTCGCTAACATTCGATATATTGTCTATTAATTTCCAACAAACTTGCAGAAGAGCATGTAAATGTTAAGTTTGGCCAAAATAAGCGATGGCTGGCTCTCCTATTGGCCAAGTATTGCAGACAACAAAAGCCAATATTTCCTGCTTAACAAGCTCAATTTTAAAAATAAATATGTTTGGAGAAAAAATGTTGTCCCTTAATAACTTTAAGAGGGTTTTCTAATGGCACTTCGGAAACCAAGAACCTTTTATTGGCGTCGTGTGCTGTTGCGTTTTCGCTACTAGCTTTTGCGCACCACGTTTGCGCCAGTGTCGTCTGTGCGGCGTGGACGGAACGGGACATTTCAGTGTCGCCACTCTCTGTTCCTGATTAAAACGGACTGTCCCGCACCAAGTAGCTCATCGCACCACGATGCTTTGAGCGCCCATGGTGGCTCAGGTGCAGCGCCACCAGCTTTCCCTCTAGTTAACAGTACGAAACTCTATGCATAGTGACGGCCTCTTGGCAAAATACTGTCCCGACGGACCACTTTATATGTTCACATTCATTCCGCTATATATACTCCGCAACAACGAGCACCTATCCGGAGACAGTTGTGTACCGAATTTAGTAGGCATATAAAACCCTATGGTTTGTGGTATAGAAATAAAACCACAATTAAATAATAGGTAAACACTGTATACATGCAACTACTAATTGAAGCGTTACCATATCGCACCGCAAGCCGATTTCTAGGCCCACCTTGACCCCCCCCCCCCCTAAAAGAAACAAATTTCCTTTGCGACCTATCTTAAGGTGTAAATCGACAACGGGCGCGTTCTTCCAAGCTTTCTTCGTCTAGTAAACCAAACCGGTAAAGCTCGTCAGTTCAACGTCTTCCAGACGGTGGCAGCCTTTTTTGTTTGTAATTTGAATTACTATGCTGTGCCATAGCGTGCGGGTAAAGAAAACCCATTCAATGCCTGCATGTTGTGTTGTTGGAGTACGCGTTTTCAAGCGCTCAGTTAAGGTGCAAAATGGAGTACGTCGCATCCTCTTTTTTTTTCTACGGCCAAGTTCCATGAAAAACGACCTTGTCAACTCTAGGCAGCCCACGCAGCGTGTAATAAGTGTGCCGTGAATTTTAAAAAAATTTATGCTGCTCGAGGACGAGCCTCGCTGTGGTCGAACTAATGCAAAACACCTGCCAGCACTGGCCACGTAGACCTAATTTGGCTACGGCCAATTTTGGGGGAGGGAGGATGATGCTGATAACTTCTTGCGGCAGTCTTCGGCGTCCTTGTAACGCCGAATGCTTAGCAGTGCGATGTTAACAGTAAGAACGTTACAGATTTCAATACAGCCATGTCGCCGCAACGCGAATGCGCGGCTTACGTGAAAAGCCTTTGCAAAAGGTATGAAGCCCCGAAGCTTTGCATTGCTTCCAGTTGAACAGAATTCGTGATGTGAAGTACTGTATATAATGCGACATTTTCAATTATAGACGATTTTAAACATCTTTGTTTTGGTAACCACGGCATGGTTTAATATGGGAATAAGTTCAGAAGTGTGCCTTAGAACCAAGACCAGAACACAAGCACTGAGTGAGTGAAAACTGTTATTGCTCTTCTGACCAATACCCGCCGCGGTGGCTCAGTGGTTAGGGCGCTCGACTACTGATCCGGAGTTCCCGGGTTCAAACCCGACCGCGGCGGCTGCGTTTTTATGGAGGAAAAACGCTAACGCGCCCGTGTGCTGTGCGATGTCAGTGCACGTTAAAGATCCCCAGGTGGTCGAAATTATTCCGGAGCCCTCCACTACGGCACCTATTCCTTTATTCTTTCAGTCCCTCCCCTATTCCTTCCCTTACGGCGCGGTTCAGGTGTCCAACGATATATGAGACAGATACCGCGCCATTTCCTTTCCCCAAAAAACCAATTATTATTATTCTGACCAAAGAGTGTTGTGAAGGTAGCCCTAGCCCAGGGCCCCTGAGGCGGCGTGTGCCCATTCCACCAGCCAGTGCTAGCCATCTGGTTGCAGCTTAGCCCCTGGTGCAGGGAGTTTGCTAAAAAACAAAGGGCTTACTCCAACACGACTCAGCAGTCACTGCAGGCCCGAACGCCACACTGGAACAGTGGGTGGAAAGATCAAAATTTTGCCGAAGTATTTGGAGTCCCACAGAAGCAGGGGGGGGGGGGGGTAGAACACTGGGAACGGTGTTAAGGTTGGTTTGGTTTTGAGGAAAGAAAACTGCGCACTGTCTAGGTAGTAATTGTCTACCAACATCCACACACGAGCAGCCATATGGCACAGCACTCGCTTAATTGCATACTGTTACTCCCTGCCCATATTGCTCACTGAAACTGGAGTCATTTCATTTACTCTCGGCTAGATGTGAATAAAACAACGCAGTTATGCAACAAGCACAAGTCACTTTATTTCAAAGTTTAACAAAACAAGTACCCTTCAATGTCACTGAACCCAAAAAAGAAAAAAGAAGGCTGGTCGCAGTCTGCCCTGCTGCTGAAGACCTGAAACAGACAAAACGCGCAAGCTCACGAGTCATACCACTGATTAAAACTGCCAGCTTGCTTCTGTAAGGGAGCTGTGCTTTCAGCTTGCATGCTGACAGCACAGCTCCTTTGCAGAAGTTTCTTTAGACAGTCTATATATTTATGGACTCTCCATAGACGAAAACTAGAGGAACAGTCTATAGGCAACACAAAACCTATAGATAGTCTATAGAGAATCTATAGATTTATGGCCATACACTTTTAGTAGACTTGTCTATAGACAGTCTCTACAATGAATTGACAAAACGGAATATCAGTAGGAATGCAGTAGAGTCTATAGACTTCTAAGAAGTCTACAGACTTCATATAGACTATACTACTTCTACTTCTTATTGCATGGTAGGGTAACATGTAGCTGCAAACTACAGCAAGGAAGCAAATGGCTTGGAGTTCACACTCTAGCACCTACGTACAGTTGACAAAATATGAGGGAGATAGGGAGGGGGGGTGCAAAAAAGTGCCACTTCTAACCAACAGGAAAAACTGTCACCATACCATACCACACAGACATGCCAAGCTAACGATCTCTCAAGAGGTTTTGCCCTTTATCATCATCACTTTGGAAGCTAAATGATTTTTCTTTACACTGGGTATTTTCAAGGGCATGCAAACAATAGGGTGGCAGGGTGGCGCCAAAGCTGGCAGCAAAGCGCCACAAAGCTGAGACGTCACGCAAGGGACGACATACCCTGGACGTGCCAGACTGTCGGGCAACAAGCGAACACAACTTTTTGAAGCGGTAAGATTATAGGTGCTGTACCTGTTAAAGCAAAATAGCAAAAAAGGGAGACGTATACTTAACAGCAGAGTTGGGAAAGGACCACAAGGGTTGTTAGATCAGTAGCAACGAGAACTCAATATGGCTGGCACCCATCACAGTTGTGAAGACCCTTCCCACAAAAAAAAAAGAAAAAAAGAAGATGCTTTGGCATGACGAAGCCACATGGGGGCATGGCAACCACAAACAAGGCTCAAGCGTACCATACTGTACCATGCCATTCACTCTAAACGTTTCCCCACACAGTTGCAATGGCGGGCTCTCGTTTCCTTCCTGGCTAGGGTAACAACAAATGTGGCCTTGTCTGTTTCAATTCCAGCTTCACTATCAACTTCACTTCTAGCTCCACATCGTTCAACGCACAATCTGGAGGAGGTATACATGCCCTGCACGCTTTGCACACCCCGACAGTGCAATGTTCGTGCAACACATCTTCTGGAAGCTGTATGAAAAAACAATATAGACAGCCTCCCACCACTCTCCTAGACCACGCAAACACCACACGTCACAACTGAGAATTGCACTGAATATCCAGAGCCCTGCGAGGTATACTAGGACACAAAACATCCAGCTGCAGAACTGCTTGCAAATGGAACCAGATGATCAAGTGAGCATAAACGAGTACACTGGCAATGTTACCTACACTGAGGGTTTGTCCTCACTGAACCCACACTTGTCTACTGGCTGGTGTAGAGTAAGCATCCAGTGTACAAACAGTCCCACGGAGGAGTGTAAATTTTGTCCAGCTATCATAATATAGGCTGACTAAACAAAGCCTCTCTAAATCTCTTCCTTCATCGAAAACAGGTCACCAGAAACTGTCAGATGTCACAGCCAAGCCAGCCAGGTCACTATGGCGATTAGTGATTCACAAATCTGACATCTCCAAGGACAAAGCTTTCAACAAAGTCACAGTGGAGCTCTTTGTCCTGAAGCCAAACTTACACTGGCTTAAGCCACACCAAGCCACAACTGACAAATACTGCCAGTGGTATCCTGGCCACCATCACTGTAAGCAGAGCAGAAACCTTGCGAGGCCAGACATGCAGATAAGATTTTTAATCGCAGATGTACACAAGCAAGCCCAACGTTGCTTCTAGCCGTGCACCAAGCAGCGGTCACAGAGCTTCCCCAACAGTACAGGAAGTGACAGCCCAAGCAACTCAACACTTGCAACGCGATTCAAAATTGGGGGACTGCAGAAAGCCACAGACGCGTCGTGGTTACTCGCGCCTTCAAACAACAACTCCCGAAGCAATCACTGCGGCGGCATTCTGGGCAGTCCATACACTGATCAGGTGGCCTCACAACACATAATCAAACTTGAAGCACAGCCGAGGTCTTCTGCAGCATCGTCTGAGTTCAAGAAGATACATTATTCTTTGGCAACTTCGAGATGAGTGTACAGGCTCCAACTGAGGGACGCAGAATGGCCCTCAAAGTATTCAAATAACCACTTTGCCAGAACAAGCACAGAGGGCAGCACATCGGCTTCTTTCATTTCGTGCTCCTCTGCAAGCGCCCCACGAGCACCGCATCACCGTCAACTTCTGCCAACACGTCACTGCCCTATCCAACAGAGAAGCGATGCTATTTTGCACCACTAACACACATGCTGACGAACTCCGACTGAAGGACATGGTTGACGACCTTCCACACAACATTATATGAGAGCAAAAAAAGTGTCCCGCATATCGCGCAGTTCGGAAAACAAGCTAAACTGTATATCAGAGAGAAAAAACATGAAACAGTTTCACAAACTAGAAACGCGCTAATTAAAACCTCCAACGTTTGTGTGGTAGCCTGACTGAGATAGCCATGCTTCCACACAAGTACCACCATACGTCCAATGCAAGCATGGCCAGCTCGGAAAGAGCAGGGCTACATCCGCCTCAACGTGTTGACAAATGCAGTCATTGAGATGCTTGCAACGAACTACAAGCAGTGTTGCAACAAAAGCCGGTTTGCAGGCATGTCACTTGCATTCTGCCACTCAACTTGCTCGCATGTAGCCAGTCAAAATTCTTCATTGGCACAGAGAAAAATGGCTACAGAAACCAGACAACCTAAAGTGGCAGGGAGTTTGCTTCCCTCTCCCAAGTGACTTAGCATAAGAGTGAAACATTTGTAACTAAAACAGAAGTGTGTGGGAGGGGAAACAAACCGAGCACAGCGCTGCGAGCATATTTAGTCAGCATGCCCTCTTGTCAGTTGAAAATCTGAATAATAGCTCACAACACGAGCCTCAGGAAAGCACTATGTCAACACATGAGACAAAAAAGATGATCTCGGCACAACCCACATGCTCGCACACAGAGAAGGCAACCAAAATTAAGTCAGAGGCTGTGGTACAATTGACTGTATGAGGCTAGTAACGTTGGTGATGCCCCAAGCAAGCAGTCCCACGTCACTGAACAACATGCTGCTCAGTGTGATCTCGGTGCGAACGCTACCATTTAATTGCGTACTGTTACTACCTGCCCATGTTGCTCATCGGAACTGGAGTCATTTCATTTACTCTCGGCCAGTTGTGAATAAAACAACGAAGTTATGTAACAAGCACAAGCCACTTTATTTCAAAGTTAAACAAAACAAGTACCCTTCAGTGTCACTGCACCCAAAAATGAAAAAGAAAAAAGGGTGGTCGCAGTCTGCCCTGCCGCTGATGACCTGAAAAAAAAAAGCAAAACACGCAAGCACAAGCGTCATGACACTGATTCAACCTGCCAGCTTGCATGCTGACTGCACAGCTCCCTTGCAGAAGTTTCTTTAGACAGTCTATATATCTATAGACTCTCCATAGACAAATACTAGAGAACAGTCTATAAGCAACACAAAACCTGTAGACAGTCTATAGACGATCGATAGATTTATGGCCTTACACTTTTAGTAGACTTGTCTATAGACAGTCTATCTACTATGAATTGACAAAACGAAATATCAATAGGAAGGCAGTAGAGTCTATAAGAAGTCTATAGACTGTCTATAGATCATTTTTGAAAGGGAAGCTTCCCGCGCCAGGAGCATCGCACACTAAAGCGGTAACAAAACATTTGGACGAACACACGAATAACATAAGACGTGCACACGAAGGCTGCTCCCAACTACATCGAAAGACTTCTCCTCATTTGTACATGATCAAATTTGTCAGGGAAATATTTTGCATGTTCAAACAATCGCGGATTTTATGCAGTCATTGCTCAGAAAAACTAAAGGAGACAAAAGGTCCGTCTTAAGGGTATGACTCGGTAGCGTAACCCTTAACGTCACCTAGGTGGCCCACCTGCCTCCTACAGGTTGCTGTCTGGAGAAAACCTTCGAGAGCCATGCCCGTGACTATACGCTCACGGCACCGATGCCGACAACGCAATTACCAGATCTTCTGGAGAATGCAGCCTTTTAACGCTATCGCATTAATATTCACGACCTTTCGAGAAGAGGCAGGCCCGTACTTCTTCCACGAGATAGTTTCATGCTTGTATCATGCGCCCGCATACCAAGCAGTGTAGCAGGGCATACTCTAGTGAGTGTAATGCTAGAGGTCCTTGCAAAACGGATGAAGCCCATACACATGACATGACTCGCCGAAATTCACCGTGAATTCAAGGGGTGGAAGGACATTCGTACATTTAGAAAACAGAATCAGTAACGCTAAATTGAAAGGACGTTCAATATGTTTCGTAGGAATGCAGGAAATGAAGGTAAGAACAACGTGCTTCTTTGAAGATAATTTCACGAATTGTAAGTCGACGTTTCGGTCTAATTTTTAAGAAATATGAAAACTTGAAAAATTAGGTCCTCGCGAAATTTAGTTCACTGTATCTTTACATGACTGTAAAACCAAATTCATGGCATAACCTTTACGTGACGTCAATTGTGAATTTCCTAACTGAAAGTTTAACTGGGGGCAGAAACTGCAGGAAAGATTTCGTTAAACAAGGTGTTAACCAGAAAAAAAAACTCGGCCGTGGCATGTCTCAAAATCAATTTTCTAGCTAATAAAGATTTCTTGGTACAATCTGGTGGGCACAGCCAACGGCGAGTTGCTAGCGAAGGGCAAGAGAAGGTGCCCTGCAGAGTGAAGAATATTTCCCGCCAAACCGCTACAGCACATGATATGCCTAGGAAGTTCAGTGTCAGCAGGCGAGGCGTTATCTCTACGGCGCTCAGTTCGAACCATCTGCGCTATTGCACTGCCCCCGGTACTTTGTTTTGCTTCGTCCTTTGGTGCAATAAAACTAAGCAGGAACCAGGTACGTGGCCGTCGTTTTGGAGAAGGACGAAGCTAAAGTAATTGCTGCCGCGGTGTAAGAGCGTACTGTTTCAAAATGGCCGCCGTAGCGATTGCTTCGCCTTTCCAAAGAGTCACCTTCGTTCGAAATTTAGTCGAAACATCGCATAATTATTTTATGTACGAGCTTTGATAGCATTAACTGTGGGCAACAAGCCTGCCCATGCCTTAGGTCCCGCGTTTCCATGTTTTGTTTGCCGACGAGACTCAAGTTCCTTAATTAACAGCACCGTCTAGTGCAACTCTTCGCCAATGAGCCCTCGTGTCGAGACGTTGGTTATTACGCACATAGCCTACACTGGTCCCATAACTGACCCGCCGTGACAGCACACTGGCTATGGGAAGACCCCCGTGTGCCATGCAAAGGCAGAGCACGCTAAGGAACCCTCAGGTGTTCCAAGACTAATGCGGAGCCGTCCACCACCATACCTGTCATAACCCATGAGCCGCTTCGGTACGTGAAACACATTCACCGCGCCACACATAAGTATGTCGCGGTGACGTCACGACAGCTGAGTGAACTCTTGGGCATCGCTCACCCGGCAGCGATCCTCCTCAGACGAAGTACATGGCAGCCTGGAGGGACTCGAGCACCTTGACGGCCTCGACGTACTGTCTAGCTGCGACCGAGTCGGCGCTACCCTCGGACGAGTCGCTGCTCGAGCTAGACACGTCCACTTTGCTCGCCACGTGGTTCTTGGCCCGGTACGCGGCCAGGTGTGCGTAGTAGACGGGCGCCGGGATGCTCACGCTGCGCGCGCAGCGAGCGTACGTATGGCAGAGGTAGTAGCTCAGCTTCTCCAGCTCGTCCGCCGTAAAGCTGGAGTCGTCCCACACGACGTAGTAGTGCGACGGCTTGCTCGTGCCCTGCACCACAGACGCCAAGGGGGCGGTTAAACCCGCGGGACCGCAGCAATTATGTCCTAGATGCAGACGACAAACCTCGCGTCACATCCCCGCTAAGACTTTCGCAGTCTTAACTTAGTAATCACGAGGAAGAAATGGGCTTGGGCAGGGTATGTAATGCGAAGGGAAGACAACCGCTGGTCCTTAAGGGCAACGGAGTGGATTGCATGAAAAGGGAGGCGTAGCAAGGGGCGGCAGGGAGATAGGTGGGCAGATGAGATTAAGAAGTTGGCGGGGCCGGAGCTGGCAAAGGACAGGGTTAATTGGAGAGACATAAGAGTGGCCTTTATGCCCAGTGGCATAGTCAGGCTGATTATGCTACTCATGATGATGAACTGAGTGCCTCCAAAATTTGTTACTCTTCTTGTGGTCCCCTTTTTGGAACACATTACACTTTGCGGGAACCCTTTACTGGATGTCACGCAATGGAACATCAAAGTTGGCGCATGCGCAGTTGCTATCTGGGCCCAGAGCTAACAGTAATCCTGTACTCTATAGTGTGTAAGAAGCGCCCAAACTCCCTATCACTGCATCCATAGTGTCGCACTGACAAGTTCTGAGCACGTTCAGTTCGTTTCTGCGTCATTGGGGAATTTCAGCTCCCCTGTGATCCTCTACGGCTATTAGTACCGACTACTGAGACTGTGCCCCAGACGGCATTCCATTACTGCGCACCTGAATGCCGAAGTGGCTGCAGAGGTAGAAGTCGAAGTCGAGCGGGTGCGTGACCACGGAGTCTACGATGGTGCCGGGCGGCACGTTGCGGCACTTGCCAACCCCGTCCCGGTCACTGGCGGGCATGAAACGTGTGTGGTGACGCTTCTGGACCACGATGAAGGTCAGCGCCGGCTCGTACGTCTCGTTCGGGGAAAGCTCCTTACACGCCAGTCGGATGGCGCTCACCTGGAAACAAGATCAGGGCCCAGCTGTAGTCCTGAACTGGTCAGCTAATTTGTTAAAGCACTGTTTCTCGAGCTTGACACAGGTGGTGGACAGGGCAACACCAAGGCGTGCAGAACTGCTACGAACCGTCGTCTCCGCACCAAGTTAGGAGAAACTTATGGCGCTGTGAGTAAATTGATATCGTATTTGGAAAACTGGTAGAATTCATATTAATTCGGAAGCGCGTCTTGATCGGGCTATCAGGTAATTCATGACAGCTAAAAATGCAACTCAATGCAAGACAGGTACGATGAACACCAGCGTTGTGGTGTGTTGCATTTCATTAAGAACCGCCAATTACCGCAGTCGATTATGTTCGTTGTCGAATCCGCGAGGCAATATGCTGCTGCCTCTTGCAATTATAAACAACCCACAAAAAGATGTGGGGATATATCATATTGCATTCGAAACTTACCTCGCGGTTGCGAACCTCCATGAACTGCCCTTCGCTCACTCCGTCCCGGTAGAAGATGATGCGCTCCGGCTTGTGCTTGGTAGCTCGGTAAAAGGCCTTCAGCATGTCTTTCATCATGTCCTTGAGGTCCTTGATGATCTCCAGGCGTGAAGTGGCGGCGGAGTCCTCCATCTGGACGCGAATGGAGGCATGGAACTTGTACGGGATGGCGTCCAAGCTACCAACACACGCCGCAATGGACGGCCTCAGCTTGTCCCCGGGCGCTGGGTGAGTCACGTCCGCGCCGATGATGATCACCGGCTTCTGGAAGATGTCCGGCTTCTCCTGGGCCAGCAGGCTGTTGTTGGTGCCACCCAGCTTGGCGTTGATCTTCTGGCAAAGGTTGGTGATGAGTGCGGCGTTGCACTTCTTGGTCACGTTGTTGTCCATCACGCACTGGGTGCGCAGTCCGATCTCGGTCTCGGCTACCTGCTTGATCTCGGCGTAGTTCGTGTTCTTCGCGAGCACGATGATGACCATCTCAAGTTTGGCCGTCTTGCGCTGCTCCTCGAGCAGGACGTTCCGCATGGGCTTGCGGCTCGCGTCAGTCGTGGTCACATCCAGCGGCTGCTCGATGCGCATGCCCAGTTCTTGGCCGCCGCGAATGAGCATCTTGACGAAGTTGTCGAGGCTTTCTCGCTGCGCGAACCGGCTCAGGTTGAGCAGCGTCCAGCGGGCCAGCGTGGCCGGCTTGTAGAAGTGACGGCCCCGCAGTTCCCAGGTGCCGTCGCGGGGCTTGCCGACGGAGTTGTTCTCGAAGACCAGCGACGGCGGGTCGAGCACCCGACCCTTGAGCTGCGTCGGCTCGGTGTTGATCTTGATGCCGAACTCGCGTAGACACTGGTCGCTGCTGCTGACCAGGTCCCGCACCGACTGGCGGATCTCGTTGAAACGCTTGGCCGGGGGCTGGGCCGTGCGCTTGATCATCTCGGACGTCTGGTTCTCGTCCAGTTTCTTCTTGCAGTGCTGCCCTGCGACGATCTCGCATACCTCCAGCGGGAGGTAGACCGGGTGGGTCTCGCTGCCGGTCTGGATGCAGGGCAGGTTCGGGTACGAGAGGCGGCCGTAGCGGTTCTGGAAGTAGTCGGCCACCGAGCAACTGGAGCCGTCTTCCATGTTGAAGAAGAGCTGCTTGGCTGGCTCCTTGGTGACGCGAACCACCTTGTACTTGCGCGGGTAGGGAAGGTGGGTGACCTTGACGCGCAAACCCTTGAGCTCCTTGTTCAGACGAGCGTTCTGGAAGTCACGCAGATCCCTGAAGTCTCCGGCCGACATCTCGCGCCGGCCCTCGCTGAACAGCTTGCACATGAAGCTGGTCACCGGCAGAGGCTCGTAGAAGGCGGTGGCCGACATGTCGACGTTGAGCATTGGCTTCCACTGAGCGGGCCGCACGCTCGTGTAGTAGCCGAACCAGACTTCGCGGCCACCTCCGAGTGCGTTGTTGTCGTTCGGGAGCGGCGGCTTGAAGAAGGACCGCCCGACGGGCACGAGTTTGATCGACGGTCCGTGCCGCAGCACGATGTCGACAGCTTGGAGGACCTCCTGGGGAACCTGGCTGACACAGTTGTCGAAGACTGCGTGCAGCGTGTCCAGATTCACAGTGGCCGCGTACTGGATCTTGACGATGAACTCCTGAATCCGCTGGTCCTCCTCGAAGTCGACCGTGAAGGTGCGCTCGCGGAACTTGAGCTCACGGCGCGTGTACAGGTTCTTGCGGCCGTCGAAGGCGGGCATGCAGCCGTTCAGGTCGACCCGGTACTTCTTCACGAGCAGCTCGATGACCAGGCGGTTGATCTTGGTGCTGATGCAGCGGTACTTGCGCTTCTCGGGCACTTTGGCCTCCTTGCGCGTCTCGGAGCAGATCTCCACGTCGTAGTGGAAAACCTTTCCGGCAGGAATGTCAACGCTGAAGTGGTTGGCGGTCAGCTGGATCGGCCGGCCCAGTTGGCCTTGCGAGGGCCGGCGCGGGAAATGGGACGGCAGGGTCCGCTCGATTTCCTGCAGACCACGCCGGGGCAGTCCGCGGCTAAGGTTTAGATTCCCACAGCGCACAACTAGTGTTCAGCATTCTTGGACAAAAATTTTGAGTATTGGAAAATTGTGAGGTATCGTTATGAAAATATTGGAGGTAATGTTCCTAGTCCGAATGTTTTTTTTTACTAGCTGGCGTCAAGCAGTTAAGTCTGCCATAGAAAAAGAATGGGGAACGTTTTTGACGGTAGCGAAAACGTTACTAAAAAAATGCAAGCCTGCCGACGGAAGATTTGCAGATCTTTTGACCAGAATTGCCGGGTAGGCAGTTGAATTACGCACAGATTCCGCGCGTGAACTACGCCATGGCCTCCGCGTTTGCTGTCTAAATGTAAACTCCTCCATGTATAGGTTAATCGATATAAGTCAAGATATACTGACTTTCGCGTCACGCTGTTGATATGGAGAGGTCAGAATGATCTCGACAAAATAAGGAGAGAAACCAAAGTGAATGGAATGCATTGGTCAGATTGTCACGTCTACGTTGCGGATGAGAACTCGTGATTTTGTTTCTGTGACTCATTTTTTTTGCCCGTGGACTACTAGCACGGAATCTACTCCTGTGAGCTCTTAATCCACCGCACTACTCTTTCTTATCTTTTGTTTTTAAAGTATGGCAAATTTCGAGACAAACGCGAAAAATTCAAATTTCAGAGACACCAGTGGGGCGAAGTGACAGCTGTGGGCAACCTGAAGTTTGCAGCGTCAGTCGCAGCGCTGTAACAAAGGCGAGCGAGAGGACCAAGCATTCTTTGAGGGAGTGAAGACACTTAAGTTTTTGGCAGTGTAAACAAAAACTGCAATATGAACTCTGCTTTGTCGTTTTAATTAATTGAAACTCTTACACTGAACTGTTGCAGAAGTCAGGATGGCAGCAAATGAACAAAAAGCTATATTTTACTTTTTGTATGCTTCATAAGACCTGGTACTCACTTGTGACATCACAACAGTCTTTCGACTGCTGAAATCAAAACTGAAACTGCATGGAAGAATAAATTAAGTTATAAATTAGGCGCTGAGCGTAGGTGAATTTCACGTGGTGATTCATTTTTACTAATTGTGTGTGCGTGCGTGTGTGTGTTGGGTTTTATGGCGCATAAGCAGCTGAGACTGTCATCCACAGGGTTGGTAATATCTCACTGTGGCGCTGGCAGACAACTAGTTCTTTAAAAAAATCCATTTCCTGGTGACATTTCCTTCTTTTATTAATCTAACTACTCGTGACAGTTCTACTACTGCATTCTCTGCTAAGAGCAAGCAGGGGCGGAAAGGGACGTGTTTGTGGTCAAATTTCGAGTTTCCTTCCTGAAAAAATACGCAATCCACATTCACAAAGAAGATTTTCTTGTGTCACAAATATCTTACACACCATTCGAAAGTTCGCATGCACAATGAAAATTTCGGCGAGTGACCTGCGTCAAGTAGCTGCATAGGCCACGTCAAGGGTACCTGAGCAAGCAATGCAAGCACGCGTCTCTAATCATTCTCAATGCGGTATCGGAATCCCCTCAATGAACTGAAAATAAAGCCAACCTGCGAAGAAAAAAGTCGAAAATTGTTTTTCTGAGGAAAGGAAATGGCGCAGTAGACGTCTCTCATATGTCGCGTAAAGATGGGTTGCGCAAAAGGGACATTCACATGAGAGAAGACGGGACTGCGCTTGTACCGTCTTCTTTCATGTGAATGTCGCTTTTGCGCTACCCATGTTCACGCTAAGATGAACAATCTTGCTGAATCACATATGTCGGTGGACACCGGAACCGCGCCGTAAAGGAAGGGCGGAAGGTGGGGGTAAAAGAAGATAGAAAGAAAAGGTACCGTAGTGGAGGTCTCCGGAATAATTTCCACCATTAAATTCTGAAGGATGCCGCTCACCTCCTATACTGCCCATAGTTTCGTCATCAGGCCCTTCCATTGGTGGGATGCCGTCCCGTGCTTTTCACGCGCTTTCTCGTTTCTTCTTCCCCCGCGGTGCCAAAAAACGCGAGCGGCGGATGCAAGCACCGATATCGTACGTAGCACGATCATTCCAGAGAGTGCTGTGGTTCAGCATAACGTAGGGGGACCCATAGTCGACAAGGGAAGAGGAGTGGCGAAACAGCAGAGAGGAGATTGCGCACTACCTTTGTCCGCTGAAGGATGTTAGTGCAGTTCGCATCACGTGACATTTCTGAAGTCTAGTCATAAAATGTATAATGGAAGGCATCATGGAAAAGAGGCCCTCACGTGACAAGGCAGCGGTAGCTCCTAAGTTTCACTTTCGCTTGCTGCGCAGTGTAACGCCTCCACTTGAAATTTTTTTGAGATCCACCTTGGGCGCAATATATGGTACCTGCGACCATCTCGGTACGCTACTGTGCATGCACGGTCACTAAAAACGCCACTAACCTAGCCATGGCTGGCAGTCTGGCAACTATCATGGACCAACAATCGAGAGCCGCGCAACGTGCCCCGCCACTGCGCACGCGCTGATTGGTGCCGACGTGGAAGGCAGGCGCGCTGTTGACGGGAACGTGGCGCCACCCGGCGCCCTCAGGGTGAACTGCGCATGCGCGGTAGCGGTACGACTAACTACCGACATGCTACGACGGCTTTACCGCCCACGCCTTCGGCTTCAGACACGTACGTGGGGGCACGCAGAAGCAGCAGCAGCCGCCACTCACCCGAATCTTGAGCTCATCATTCTGCGATTTGGTGTTGCCGACGCCGTTGCGGACCCGCATGGGCGCGGCCGTCGGCGAGCCTTCGGTGGGCGCCACAGTGCGAGCTCCGTTGCCGTTGGCGGTGCCCCCGCCGCGGGTGATGACGCTGCTGACTGCTGTGGCGGCGGTGACGAAGTCCGTGCTCGACCGAAGCTGGGGCGGGGCCGCAGTGACCACCTGCTGCTGCATGACATGGTCGAACGAAGCCTGGGTGGCGCCATTGATCTGGAGCGCCGATGGCGCCAGCTTTGAGCATCCGGTTGTCCCTCCTGGACCAAAAGGAAGGAGGTTGCAGCACCGATATCAACAAGGCTTCTTGATGCTAGACCAGTTTTGCCAGCATGGCATGACCAAACAGCTTTTAGCACTAATGGGCGTTTCTCTATTGCGCACCTGCAAGAATGGGCTATGTAATGTGAAGTCGCCGAAGACATGATAACCCCGCCCTCTATAGAGCACCCGCCTCGAATTCGGGACTTGGTGGGCACGACTCCCGCTCCCGGCCGGTTTACCCACCGGTTTCCTAAAAATGGGTTCCACCTATGCCCCGGCCTGGTGCTCGGCTTGCATATGGCTTGGCAGAGGAGCGCAAGCCTTCAAATCCCGTCACTGTGGGCTTGAAGAGGCACATCGGAAATAAGTTAAATCTCGCATTCGGTCAAAGCGCACTTGGGCTTCAGCTGAAAATATCATTTTCTGAAAATCAAATGAAAATCGCGGAAAGGCGAGGGAAGGTTGTTGAAGCTAGTTAAGCTAATCCGTGAGGTAAGTCTATCGAACCAAGTATGCCTTCCAGAGCAAAGTCGCAGGGGCCTAACCGGAAGCATCGGGCGACGTGCCGCGTAGTGGTTAATGTATGGCAAGCAGACAAGACTAGTCGACAAGGCCATTGTGAAGCTATTCACTCAGGGGTTCGATATGCGCGGGAGGAAAAAAATATGCGCTAACACCATCCAACGCGTCAGAATGACTACTTCCCGCCAATATTCGAGAGCGAAAAACAAGACTGGTAATTCCATTTACACCCATTGTAGCGGCCTCGCACAGGAGCAGCGGCAAATGCGCGAATTTAAACAAAAAAGTGCACGGCAAAGCTCGTTGCTTCACCGCAACCAAACACGAGAATCGCGCGCCTCTAGGCAAGATGCAATGGCCTACGCGTCGCGCGACAGGCCAGTTGCACTAACCTAAGGGTTAGGCCTAGCGCGTTCCTGCTAGCAGACCTAAATATAGTGGCGAAAAAAAAAACGCGACCTGCAATTTTTCTGTCCGCTGAAGAAATCTCGCGGAAGAGCGTCAAGCATCGCGAAAACCGATGACGAAATCAGCTTCGGTCAAAACCGAATCGCCACTCAAGCTAAAAGCGGCATCGCGCGCGGGACATCGCGATTTCGCCGCGCCGTACAAAACGGACAGGGCGGCACGGTGACCGCCTACGGTCGTGACGTCATATAAGCCATCTAGCCAGGCGGGGTGGACCGACAGGCAACCCGCGACCTCCGCGATAGTCTCCGGAGGCGCGCTGCGCTCTATCACGGAGGCCACGGCGGGCCATGGAATGCGCTCCCCGATAGGCTCCGGAGGCGCGCTGCGCTCTATCATGGAGGCCACTGCGGCCCATGAAAAGCGCTCCCCGAGAGGCTCCGGAGGCGCGCTGCGCTCTATCACGGAGGCCACTGCGGGCCATGGAATGCGCTCCCCGATAGGCTCCGGAGGCGCGCTGCGCTCTATCATGGAGGCCACTGCGGCCCATGGAAAGCGCTCCCCGATAGGCTCCGGAGGCGCGCTGCGCTCTATCACAGAGGCCACTGCGGGCCATGGAAAGCGCTCCCCGATAGGCTCCGGAGGCGCGCTGCGCTCTATCACGGAGGCCACTGCGGCCCATGGAAAGCGCTCACCTCTTCCGCGGCCTCGCGGCCGCGCCAGCGGGACGGCCTCCATTTGCGACAGGAATGCCAGAGCGACCGCCCGTCCGATGAACGAGCTGCTTCTGGAACGAGCCGGGCGGAACGTGCCTCGCGCCTAGCCTCCGGCCCGTATGGGTGCCGCCCCCGGGTCGGGCCAATGGGGAAGCGAGCCAGTGTTGAACCCGCGCTGTGACGTCACAGACGAGGGAAAAGGCGAGCGCGCGCTGTCATGCCACCGGTTCGTGGTATGCACTTCTTCGCCGTCGTCGTTGCGGAGCTATAATTTGGTCTGGTCAAGAAGCGGGATTGGAGCGGTTAGCGGCCAGACCGCGGTTAACAGCCCTGCCAAACGTCGTGGCCGGCGCGTTCACGTGCGGCTCGCAAGTTCGCTTATGATGTCACGGCCGGTGGACAAGAGAGCGGACGTGTTTTTTAGCTCTCCGCTCCTTCGGACGCTGGGACTAAGGCTTCGCGGCGCTGCGGGGTCTCCCCATGGAGGCCACAGACACCGTGAATGAGCGAAGGCCTGTGTTCGGCGGTGACAATGAGCAACGCAGGGCAGGACGCTCACGATCACGATCACGGAGACGAACGCCATCCAGAGGAAGGTCGTCCAGCACCATGCGGCGAATGCAGGCCGAGATCGCTGATCTGCGGGTCACGGTGAGGTGCCTGACGGCGGCGCTCATCGCCACCTCGGAGAACCTCGATTCCGTCATCGGGACCTTGGACGTGTCGCCGGCGGACCCACGCGTTCTAGCGTTGAGGGACGCTATGGCGCTCGCTCACCAGACGCAGAACTCCATGGCGGCTCCCTCCCCGCCATTTCTTGCCACCCCTGCGCTTTCTGCCGCCATTGCTGCTCCTGGGGAACCGGCTGTGATGCCCTCTCCCCCTGAAGCTGCTGCTGCGGGCTCACCGCGGACACCTGCAGCCGAGGAGAGCATGTGCACCCCGATGGACGAGTCTTTTTTTTTTCTAATAAAAGTTGTTTCCATCCATCGATCCACCACCTGCCATCGGCCCTTTGAAACCGGGTGACGGCAGTTGCCACCATGCTCAGCTTTTTTCCCCTTTATTTTTGTTTAACTGTGTTGTAAGTTATTAAAACTCTCCATTTTCTTTAAATACGTCTTCCTACACTTCTAACCTTATGTCACCTCTCTGCTTTTGAGCCACCAATCTTCCAATCGCTTTTTGCTAATTTCCACCGCAGATTTTTTACGTGACCATCGCTGTCTAAACCCTATAGGGCTTCCGGAAGAATGACTGTGCCTGCATCGACATCGGGGTGGATACCATCACATTTTAGGATGAGGTGTTCTATTGTTTCTACAGATTTACCACACACAGCACATGTGTCATCTTCGTTAAATTTCTTTCTGTAGCTGCGCCTTTTAAGACACCCCGACCTAGCTTCAAAGAGTAGGGCACTGCATCTTGAGTTACAAGAAACGCTTGCTTCCCGATCTTCCTTTCCAGTATCGATATAGTTCTACACTATGCGTCTTTTCCATCGAATGTATCCAATCATTATAATAACAGTTTGGTTTTGGGATAAAGGAAATGGCGCAGTATCTGTCTCGCATATCGGCGGGCACCTGAACCGCGCCGTAAGGGACAGACAGACAGAAAAACTTTATTCAGCAAATGAGTTTTAGACCCAGCTGGGTCCCTGGGCCACTGCGCGGTCCCGCACTGCATCAAGTAGGTCATGCCGGGACATGACGTCGGCAGCCCGAGTCGCCGCAGCAAGCTGCGATGTCGGGTCTGCAGACATAAGCAGGACCTCCCAGTCCTCCCAGCTCGAGATGGCGTGCTGTCCCCGCTGGGGAGCGTCAGCAGGGCAGCCGAAAAGGATATGGGAGAGTGTGGCGTGGGGGTCACCACATAGGGAGCATGCAGGGGATGTTCCGCAATAGTGGGATAAAAGCTGAGGGGATGACAGAGAGCGGGTCTGGAAACGTCTGAAGAGGATCTGTTGGGAGTGCGTAAGAGAGGGGTGGGGAGGAGGGTATGTCCGACGGTCCAAACGGGGTATTTGCGAAGGGATAAAGGTGGTAGTGAAAGAAGAAATAGGTGCCACAGTGGAGGGCTCCGTAATGATTGATACCACCTGCGGATCTTTACGTGCACTGACATCGCACAGCACACGGGTGCCTTAGCATTTCGCTTCTATCGAAACGCAGCCGCCACGGTCGGGTTCGAACCCGCGGGAACTCTGGATCAGTAGCCAAGCGCAATAACCACTAAGCCACAGCATTTTTGTCTTTATTTCCTGTTTCTACAGTTTACAACAGATCAAAAACATGTTCTGCGCTACATTCTCAAACATCAAGAGCGGACACGCGTTTCACTCTCGTGAGAAAATCAAAACTGTTTCAAAGAACACAACTCTCCCATCAACTCGATAACTTCATCTCCAAAACATAGCTCCTTGTGCACTTCACGTAGCTTAAATATGTTTTCTTTGAAGTAATCTCGGACAGACCGCGCATCTTCATCGCAGTGTCGTGCAGCCATTTTGCTTCGCCAAATGCGGTGCAGGCCAAGAAAGAAAAGTACATCGGAATTATTAAGATCCGGCTCAACGTCCAGGAACCGTATCCGCCACCGCGGCATGTCGCTGGGAATTCATTTAATTAGTGCCTTCATGAAATATCTAAAATAAAAGCGCATCGTTTTTTGTGTGCTTAGAGCTATCCGTCTTTAAGCAGATTATACATAAAACAAAGCAGTGTCAATACTAGGGACGTAGAGCGTTATCACCTGTGTGTATAGTAAAATGAAAATCGGTTTTTGAGAAAAGCAATTGGCGCAGTAACTGTCTCACATATCTCGGAGGGAGTGAAAGAAGAGCTGCCGTAGGGGAGGTGTCCGGCATAATTGTCATATATGTAAGAAAAAAAATTGAAAATTGGTTTCTGGGGAAAGGAAATGGCGCAGTATCTGTCTCACATAACGGCGGACACCTGAACCACGTCATAAGGGAAGGGATAAAGGAGGGACTGAGAGAGGGAAGGTGCCGTAGTGGAGGTCTCCGGAATGATTTTGACCACTTGGGCATATTTAATGTGCACTGACACCGCACAACACACGGGCACCTTCGCGTTTCGCCTCCATCGAAACGCGGCCGCCGGAGTCTGGTTGGAACCCGGGTACTCCGGATCAGTAGCCGAGCGCATTAGCCACTGAGCCACCGCGTGGTTGGTATTCGGAAGCACATTTTGCTGGTAATTGCAAACTCTTTCTTTTATTCACTTTTAAACGACTGAACTACTTCCACCACCGTCTTATTCACAGCGCATCACTCTTCTGTTGTTGCTTTCATCTTTTGCTCTTCTCATTTTTTACCGTTTTTTTTTTTGGTTTTGCTGCTGGCTTGCTGTAGAAACAATGTTCACTTCTATCAAGCAACGACGGCTTCGTGCACAGAAGGGTGAAATACTCATCACCACTGCAACGGACACTGGTTGGACGCCCTATTTTCCTCTTCTGGCTGGTGTGGTGACCGAAGTAGGTCCATGGACCGCTATCTCACGGTGAGTATCTGCTCCGTATTCCTGCAGCTGTCATGAACATGACGTCATGCGAATACAAATCCTCTTGTCTAAACGTTCGCTAGGACCCTGAGGCGCCCCCTCCTTTGTTCAAGTTGCACACTGGTACGTTGCCAGATTATTTTTACCATGGGGAGCTGTCTGCTTGTTGTGTCTCAAACCAGAGTCAATAGAACACGGCTTTATTGATTGCTGCAGGATGCTCTGCTCTGTTTGGTAGTGCTCCGCGGACAATAAAAAAAGAATTAGCCTTGACGCCGCATGTGATGCGATTCATGAACGTTGAGCTGGATCTTTATCAATACGATGTATTCTTCCCTCTTGGCCTGCACAGTATTTGGCGAAGCAAATTGGCTGTACGACACTGTTATGAAGATGCGTTACCAGTTTGATGGGACAGTTGTGCTCCTAGAAGCTCTTCTGAGTTTATAATCTGAGCGAAACGCATGTCCGTTCCCGATATTTAAGAGTGCATTTGATCAGGGGCTAATTTCTTTTCAAACACAATACACCACAAACTGACAATGATGATCAACATTTAATTTCACTCCAGCTAGGGCAGGAAGTCCAAAAAGCTCCGCTTATACGTATACTTATTCGCGAAGACCTACTATGGCGTGCCTCAGTTTTTGGTCGTCTACAATATTTGGTGCCGCAGTGCAAACAAGTGTCATAATATCAACGTAGACAATGGTTTTCCTCTTTATCCGTAACCCATTCTTGGCAGCTCGGGTTGCAACACAAACCTGGCAGGACCAGGATATTGAGGGCGACCACCACGAAGCGGGTTGTAGTCGTAGTCATACGAGGGTGTATTGCTTATAGGAATGCGCTCTCCAATTCCACTTAGCGGTGCTTGATATCGGACCCTAGCCTGTGTGCAGCCTCTAGTCGCATAGCATCATGTAACGGACTTTGCAATGTCAGCCAATTTTGAAATTTTGCGTCGGCTTCTGTCGAATGAAAGCGTCTAAATATCTTCTCCGGGTATATCTCGTCTAAATAGCTTCTCCGGATATATATCGACAGTTGAAATGCATTACTGCGTTGTGTCATCTACTATCTGCACGTGGTAGCGATTGTGGCTCGGCTTGAGCCAGTGAGCAGGCCTGTGCACTTTTCTATTCTTTCTTCCTGGCAACAACCGACAGACAGACCGTTATTGTAAGCAAAAAGTAATACATATAATTTGCTATCTTTTTTGTAAGTGGCAGAAAAATTAGTCTAGTAAAGGAGCCTTATATTGTAAATATTGTAAAGGAGCATAATTCTGGCCCTCCTGGCTTGTTGTCAAAGTTCCTCACCAAATATCACGGCCCTTACCGTGTTGTCTCTCAGAGTTCTCCCCGACAACGTATACGTTGTGGAACCGTTCACACCCTCCTCTGACCACCGCCGCCGTGGCCGTGAAACCGTTCGCATTAGCCGCCTGGAGCCTTACCACGTACCCATGATGTGTACCACGCCTTGAGTCGCCATGGAGGATGGCTCCTCATTCGCCAGGGGTCATTATAACGACGAAGGAGTGCCCGAGTGGCCGCGAGACTTCTTCGGGTTGGTGCTGCTGGAACCGCTGTCTAGTCTGTGAACGCTGTTCTGCGCTTTGTGCTTTGTGCCGTTCTGCGCTTTGTGCTTTGTGCAGTTTAAGTAGCCAAAAAGTCGCCAAGGTGCCAGCACAGATTTTAAGTTCCTCCTTTAAAGCTAGCCAATTTAGCGCAGTATCGCCACTAGCGGCAACGCTGCCTAGAAGCCCTAATTGATTCCTGCCCCTGTATATTCAGAATTCACTCAGTTATTTCTTTCGCGTGGATGTTGTCTGTGCGACGTAAAAGCGTGAATTTGAACAACGCGAACATATCGGCGCGGATGCCTGTGTCAGTGGTAAAGTTTGTTTTCCTTGTCGTTGTTTTAAAGGGCATAAGTTTTAGAAATTTATGAGCTTAAAGGTGTCGAGAGTGTTAAAACTGCAGGTAAGGCATGCGAAGTACTTTCGGGCTAGGATTTGAAATAGCGACATAATGGCCGATTGAAATCGAGAAGGCCATCAAGCTTCTCCGCAGCTCCAAGTGTGTGTGTGTGTGTGGGGGGGGGGCATAATGACGTCATCGATGTTAGCAGTACATTTCCCAAGCAGAAACGCTTGCTTTGAAGGTAACTACCAAACGCCGCCGCAAGGCAGGGTGTGTTTGCGGGCAGCCCAAATTTCAAATCTCACCTTTCATGACGTCACACCGAACTTCTCCGCATTCTTCCGGTGCCACGAGGAGAAACCTAAAATTTAATCGTCGATTATGCCACTAATTCAAATGCTAGAGCAAAAACACTTTGCGTGCTTTACCTGCAGCCTATACAGATTTGAATCCTTGAGCAGGGGAGAATTTTCGAACAGTGGTGCAGTTGCCCTTCAAGAAAAAGAAAAACAAATTAAGCGGATAAAAGGCGAATTTATGTTGTGCGGCATCAACATCGTCCCACTACGAATAATCCACGCCTCCTGAACCCTTTCCACACTTAAACGCGAGTCCAACTTGGCGATGTGGGTGCTTCAGAAGCGCATGCGCTTCTCTGGTGGTACTGCGTCATTGTCGGCTGCCGCGTCCAATGCGGGGTCATCCAGGCCTTCGTTGCTGTCATTGGCATCGACGCCCAATGTATCGGCGCCCGATTTGTCGTCGTGCGGCCTCTCGATGACAATCTGGCCTAGCAGGCAGTGCCTTACCTGCGTAGACAGGAAGCCTATGCCAACCTCCTTTAGCGTGGCACGGAGACAGTCGCTCAGATCCCGCACGTAGTATTTCCTGCAGGCAGACAGCAGGTTATGAACCGTTTAAGTGTCTTGATGCTACCTGCGCCCATAGCCGCGTTTACGTAAATGCGACCGGATGCGTCTTGGGACGATTTTTAGAGAGAAATAGCTGATTTGGGGGAGGAATGGTGTGACTCGTCCTCTACTCTCTTCCTGGATGTTTTTGCACTTTCCCTCAAAAAGTAAACTGAGTCGACTTCTGTCGCATTCATGTAAACGTGACCTATGACTAGATTCAAAACTAGGACTGGCGCCAGGACGTAACTGCTTGCTCTGAATCATTTATATAACTTTCAGACTTTGGCAAAAGTTCACTTTGTGAGCGGTAATCAGCCACTATGATACATCCAAAAGCCAAAGAATAGGTTGACCTGATTAACGCGTGGAGATAGATTTTTCGGAGTACATTGTCAAGAGGAATTCCGGCGAAGTATTTAGAAATGGCGAAGAAATATAGACAAATGAGATTAGTCGGTGGAGACACTTAAGCTCTGCCATAAGGGTATTACGCGATAGCGGAGTGGATTAATGTACATATATGCAGAAGTGATCACTCTCTACTTAACATTCATAGCTCCCTGGGAGTCTTCATACCACTTTTTGCGCAGTGATGCGCGATGCGCCGCTGCCTCTGCGATGGTAGGTGCTTCCAGCGGTGGGCCTTGTGCGACCCAGGTTGCTCATCCCGAGCGACCAATCATTAATTCAACTGTCACCTGCCCCGGTGGGCACTTTGCTCACAATCCGATGGGCAGGTTGTGATGACGCCGCAAGGTCACGTGACCTAGGTGGCCCGTCTGCCTCCTAGGTTGCTTCTCAGGGGATTTTTCGGGGACTTTTCCCGCAGTGTCCACTACGCCAACGTCGTTGGATTTTCTGCGACACAAGCTGCTTAACGCTGTCGCGTTAGAACAAGAAAGACCTAGACTACATCGTCTCTGCTATACGTCGGATATGCTCGATACGATGGGGTTGCCGTCGTTCAGGTACATAGGTATCGTGCACGACGTTTCAACGTGATCACAACGGATGCTCGTATACCTGGTAGCCCAGTTGGTCGAGGACGTGTCCAGGACGGCGTTGGGGTCTTGGTGGCGTGTCGCAGCGTACCTCTTCTCGTCGGGCACTGTGGTGGATATGCCGAGCAAAATCTGTTCCTTCTCCCCTGTGACGCTGGTGACCGTCAGGACGACAGCGACTTCACCCGTGAACAGCTCAGCGCCGGACTCGTCGACGGCGTAGGTGACGACAAGCGATCCGAGCGGCATGTCGCAGCCGAACAACCTGTCAAAAGATGGCGCTGCATTTGAGCTTAATACCGGCTTTTTCACAAGGCTGCTGTGCCCATGCACACCTCTGCGCACGCACCGCAGCGCCGCCATTGTTAACAAACATGACGTCTGTTTCGTGGCCTCCGCGATCAGCTCCGACCGCGCCGTGTGCTTGATCGCGGAGGCCACGTTTGTTTTGTGCTGCGCCCTGATTCCTTCTCCTGATCGCCGCGATCGCCGCGTGCGTCATAGCCTCTCGCGTCGCGCGAGCAGTTGTTCTCGTGCTTGGGAAGCGTTCGGGCGTGCGTACTGTCGACTCCAGTCCGTTCTACATCGTCCGGCAATGGCGAAGACTCCCGCAACAGCCCGTCTTACTCGACGACCGCGACATCAACGGCGTAAGCGCCAGCGGGAAAGCGACCCGAAAGTGACGCCGAAATGTGAAAACTCAATGTTGTGGCATATTTGTCGCATCACATTGTATCACCGCCTGTCGGTTTTTAAAAACTGGTCTCTTTTAGATTCTCATACACTTGCACACTCTGACACTGGTTGGACAGCCGCTGGCACCTTTTGGGATTTGGGAGCGAATGCTCACTGGCATGCAGACGAGTCGTGCATTTTTTGTTATGAAATTCTACTCTGACGTCATTTACCCTTCATGAAATCCTGTTCGGAGCTGTCACTGGAAACCCTGGCGGCCAAAGTCTCACCGAAAGTAAGGCTTGTCCTCAGTAGGCTGGTCCCCGGGCTCGTACTGCAGGCGCAGGCATCCGCCACCGTTGTAAGCCTCCTTCGTGTGCACCATGGCCGTGGCGGAGCCGTTGCCGCAGGGCCAAGTGCCTTGGTCACGAGGCTGCAGCTGCTGCTTACACAGGTTGAACCACGGCAAGCTCGATGTAACCTGCATAGTTCATCGGTGGTAACCTTATGTGCCTTCTACAAGTATCTGCACCACGGCCGCGGATGCCGGTGGCCTCTGTGGAGCTCACACGAGCCCCTGTCTTGGAAAACAGTATTTACGACAACTTTTCATTGTTTGTGTGTTATTCCTGCTTTGTTTTTGAGGAAGAACATTAGGATAATGATTGGAATGGGAGTAGGAGGTTTGCGGGTACTGGATAGTTGCTCCAGGTCCTCCAGGTGCAAGACATGGTCAGATGTTTATGGGAGAGGGCTTTGTCCTGTAGAGAACCTGTGATCACAGGAAGATGATGATGATTACATTGTTTATAATCTACAGAAGACATTACTAGGCGCTCAGGGGTTTCCCGGGAGTTCCACTTTATATCTCCCACAGCTAGGAAACCTGTGTTGCTGTAAGTTTCGCAGTTCTTCTAATTTAAACATTGCAAACTTTTTGCGAACCCCGAGCCTTGAAGGCCTTCTATTCTAAAGTTCTGAATTCAAGACGCGCGATTTGGTTCGCTATACACCTTTGAAACGGTGGCTATAGGTTGGCTGGCTTGTATTGAAGGGGCTTAACGTTCCAAAGCGACTCGGGGTAGGAGGGACGTAGTAGTGGAGAGCTCCATGGAAATAATTTCGACCATGTGGGCTTCTTTGACGTGTGCTGACATCTCACAATACACGGGTCTCTAGCATTTCGCCTCCATCGAAATGCGATGATCTTTCGCATTTTTTTGGTTCAGCAGAACAGCACCATTCAGCGACCACGGCGGCCTTTGAAAAGATGTCTAGGCAAATGGTCAAATGGCGAAGAGGCTGACCTTGCCGTTCCTGCAGAGCCTGTCCCCGAATCCTTGGCAAAAGCTGCTCCTCAGAGGCAGCGTGGTGACTCGCCACTCGGGGCAGCAGTGGTCCGGAAAACTCCACAGTCTGAGAAATCGGAGGCATTTCCAGAAGCGTGAGCAGCGAGTACTGCATCAGGTTGCCGCAGTACACAAGACTGGCGTAGTTTGCAGTCTTCTGTTATTTCTTAAAATGGAAGACACCTTTTAACACCACCAGAGAAATAACTTTTAAATTGGTATCTCTCTGCCTGCACCCGTACATCGTCTAGCGGGTTATTTCTGCCCTAAAAGCGGCTGCCACCTTCGCAGCTTACCGGTACTGGTTTTCTGTAAACTGCGCCTTGCCCTGGGTCTCATAGACCCAACCAGCAGCAAAAATGCCAGCTGACAGACCGTGCTTCCGAACTGCTTCCACCGCCTGAAACGAAGTGGAAGAGTTAATTATACATGCCCACTAAGAAGAACGACAACGAGTTGTCAACAGTCAGACTAACATGGTATTTAGAAGACAGAGAAACGCATTTAGACCCCATAGTTAAACTGTGTACAGGTGCCCACAACGCGAAAATCGCGGACGGCAAAAAGTGGACATCCTCGGAGTTTTGCCGTGGCACTCGACATGCGGAGTCTATGCTTCAGTCCATGACAGAACGCATATGCCGTCAAGCAGTTAAGGCTTTCCATGCTTGAGTGCTCTGAAAATTCGGTGGGCACTTTACACACATCCTGAGCAAGAGCATACAGCAGACGTGCTTGACAGCGTGAGCGCCAGCACATGTTGCAGCCGCTATATACCACACGGCGATCTTTTATCGGATGGTCACACAAGTACTAAACTGAAATTTGTACTTTTTAAATAACGATTCCACACACTTATACTGTACACTAGGTTTCAGACTTTAGGTCACGGCTCTCTTAAGCCATCAGTCCTTCCCCAGTTTCTCAGTGACATCCACCGCGCATGCATTTACGTTGCCTTCGTTACCGCTTTATCCTGTCGAGCCTTGGTGAAACCGATATTTCGACAGAGATCTTTAGTAAATCGCCACCTCCAGACCAACATGTGACCTACTACTCAGGCCTATGTCTAGACAATATTGAGCAACAGGTGATTTACTACGTCACCAGTGCCTTTCATCCAGAAGCAAGTCTTTCATGGTTAAGTTCTATATACCTTTGCTGAAATCGCATAAATTAGCATTCTTGAAGCATAGCTTTGTTTCGCAGCGTCTTACTGGGATCACAGCGTTATAGTTTCACTTATGAGCGATTGGAGCGTCGAGAGAAGTTCTCCGTATAGCCTCCCTGTGCCTGCGCCTGCGCCACCATCCATAGTTCCGCACGTGTTTTGCGCCGCATATCCATCAATACACTCCTGAATCCTGCACGAAACTTCCTGTACGACCTCCGCTTCTGCCCTGCGTGCACTGACTGCCCTGTAATTCCCGTTTCTCCTATCCAGCTATCATTGAGTCCCTATTGGTCCTACGTGGAGGGCTTGGCTCACGTATGACCAGCTGGCGGACCAATGGCCTTGCTATGTTTAAACGGCAACTGCAGCACTGCAGGGCATGCAATGCGAAGACAACATAACCGCTGGTCGTTAAGGGTTACGGAGTGGATTCCAAAAGAAGGCAAGCATAGCAGGTGGCGGCAGAAGGTTAGGTGGGTGGATAAGATTAAGAAGTTTGCCGGCATATGGTGGGCGCAGCTGGCACTGGACTTGATTAATTGGAGAGACATGGGAGAGCCCTATGCCCTGCAGTAGGCGTGGTCAGGCTGATGATTATGGTGAAACGCTTTTTGAGAATTCGGCAATATTCAAAGATTCAGATTTTTATAGGCTGTAGGTAAATGACGCGGGGTTTTTACTGCAGCATTTAAAACAATGACGTGATCGACGAATAACTATTAGGCTTATCCTCAAAGCACCGAAGCAGTGCAAACAAGCTAGGTATGACATCAAGGAAAATGAAAGTTGTTTTTTTTAAAACGCTAAGGCGCCCATGTGCTGTGCGATGTCAGTGCACGTTAAATATCCCCAGGTGGTCGAAATTATCCCGGAGCCCTCCACTGCGGCACCTCTTCCTTCCTTTCTTCTTTCAGTCCTTCCTTTATCCCTTCCCTTGCGGCGCGGTTCAGGTGTCCAACGATATACGAGAGACACTGCGCTATTTCCTTTCCCCCAAAAGCAATTATTGTTATTATTATTATTATTATTATTATTATTATTATTATTATTTGGGGAAAGAAAATAGTGCAGTATCTGTCACACATCTCGGCGGACACCTTACCTCGCCGTAAGGGAAGGGATAAAGGAGGGAATGAAAGTAGAAAGGAAGAAAGAGGTGCCGTAGTGGAGGGCTCCGGGATAATTTCGACCACCTGGGGATCTTCAACGTGCACTGGCATCGCACAGCACACGGGCGTCTTAGCGCTTCGCCTCCATCGAAACGCAGCCGCCGCGGTCGGGTTCAAACCCGGGAACTTGTGTTTCGTAAGATTTCAAATTTACGCTTCCGTCAGCCCCTCTCTACCGTGTATTGTTAGAGGCTGCTAAACAAGGCTCGGCTGGCTTTGCGTTCAGTGGCGTTGGTCTTCTTCCTTCAGAGCAAGCGTTTATGAATTGGAAATGTACCAGTGCCGTAAATATCGGCTTCGTGCTCCCCACCACTTTGCCCTGCGTGCTGCGGAGAGGCTTGAAGGTTATCACGATTTTGATCTGCGACTACGTCACCTTTTGAAATGCTAGCCCAAAAGGACTGCATGCTTGCTTTACCTGAAAGTTTGACAAATTCGACCTGTATAAGCTGGTCGAATTCTAAAACTTCTGCAATTACATTTCAAAGACATCGGGGTCCATAAGGTGAAGTGAAGTTTATTTGTTCTATAGCAAATTTTGGAATATTTCCCTTCACGACATACCGGGTTTGGATCGCGGAACCTAAGGCATCTGCACGTCCTTTAGTAGTGATCAGCGCTATCGATACGACTAAGAATATTCTTATTTACAGTTTTGTTATCCATGAAGCGGGTACTGGTGTACAGCTGCTTGCTAGATACCCAACAATCCTGGACAAAAGCATCCTTGAACGGGAACAAGTTTGTGAACGCAGTTTTTTCATATATTGTAAGATTTCACTATAACAATCAATATACCCGCTGATCTCCCGTCGGCAGCCATGAATTTTATCTTGCTAATAATATTTTTTGCTGCCGTTAAAAGTGTCTCCCATTGGTTTTATATGACAGTCTTAACTGTTCGATGCGAGCGATGGAAACACTCTAAAAGAAAGATTTTGCTACACATCGGAAGAATGGACCATTACCTTTAATATTTCCAATACCTTACAATACTTAAATATTCCAAAATTTTGTCCAAGAATGTTGGACATAAATACACAGCGACTTTTTTTCTTCCTAGCTCTGAGCTTAAATTTAACACGACGGCCTTTACACCCAAACCCCAGGGCATATGCGATTCCGTACAGCAATAGGGAATATTCCAAATTCCGCAAGTGCGCTTTCTCGCATAACAGTGGTTGCCCAAGACAAGATGGCTGATCATGCGTTTCCAGCTGAAACAAAGCAAGAAGGACTAGTTTTTTGTCTTATTGTTCCCAAATACGTTTCTTACATTCTATCTACACCCTTAGCACCTGTCCTGTCTCCTTTGCAGTGTTTTTTTTTATAGAGAAGTCGGCTATCTTGCCTTTGGCAAAAGATTAATGTGAGAAATAATAATAATAATAATAATAATAATAATATTAATAATAATAATAATAATAATAATAATAATAATAATAATAATAATAATAATAATAATAATAATAATAATAATAATAATAATTGGTTTTTGGGGAAAGGAAATGGCGCAGTATCTGTCTCATATATCATTGGACACCTGAACCACGCCGTATGGGAAGGGATAAAGGAGGGAGTAAAAGAAGAAAGGAAGAAGAGGTGACGTAGTGGAGGGCTTCGGAGCCTTCCACTACGGCACCTCTTCTTCCTTTCTTCTTTCTTACGGCGTGGTTCAGGTGTCCAATGATATATGAGACAGATACTGCGCCATTTCCTTTCCCCAAAAACCAATTATTATTATTATTATTTCTCACATTAATATTTTGCCAAAGGCAAGATACTTTCGGAATTCTGAATATCATCTGTTAAGCGCCTGATTTCTGGCGTTTCTGTCCTATTTGAGATCGAGTGCTGCGCAAGCCTCGTTTGACAAGCGTGCTACAAGGACACCTACCTTGTAGGTGTCGTAGCCGCCTTCGTACTCCGTGTCACGGGAGAACACGTCGATGCCGACGTAGACGTCGTTCTTGCGGTCACGCGCGTACCGCGCTGTTGCCTTGAGCCTACTTTCCTTCCAGCGGAAGTTCAGCAAGATTCCGTCGCAAAGCTGGAAGAAGCCGGCGTTGTTGGCGTTCAGCTCGTTCTGGGGCGACAGCTGGCCGTCACGAATGACGCTGTCGTACCAGATGACCAGGGATCCTAGTACAGCCTTGTGCGTCTGCTCGGCAATGGCCGACACTAATCTCTGCAGGGGCCGGACGCAGTTTTTCGCCTGCGGAAGGGAGACACCGTTCCTCTGCCTATCCAAATCGGCATTGACTATACTTAGGACGTCCTGGGGACATTCAGGATGTCCAGAGGACGTCCAAGGGGGATTAACTGCCCATTGGGTAATTAAAGCGACCCTGAAATGATTTCAATGGGCATATTCTAGTGCCACAGATCTGTAAAGGTGGTCTCCGTGGGTATTCGAATGAAATTTGAAAGCTCAGCGTGGAACCTGTAATTTAGAAACAATTTTTTTAAAATCGCTGCAAGCAGTAGTTCGCAACCGATTAGGGCGACACAGCTCACCGCGCGTCGTCTACCCCGATGACGTCAGTGGGCAGACAGGGCGAGCTTGAAGGCTGGCGCTTCTGCCCGCTGAGGTCATCGGGCAGGGGACGCGCGGTGAGTTGTGTCGCCCTATTCGTCGCGAGCTACCGCGAGCAGCGGCTTTGAAAAAATTATTTCTAGATTAGAGGGTGCACGCAGAGCTTTCAAATTTCACTCGAACACCCACAAAGAGCACCCATAGCGGTCTATTGCACTCAAATATGCCCATTGAAATCATTTCAGTGTCCCTTTAACATCGGCATTTCAATCTGTGAAATGCATTTTATGGTTACGTTTTGACTTCATCCTATCCGACTTCGCACCATCCGCTCTCCCCTGTCTGCTTACTTTGTCCGCACCTATCTCCGTAGATATGCACCTCTGAAAAACTCAATCTGTCCCTCCTGCATGCGCGCAGGTAAAGCTGCGCGCGTGTGCGAACGCCAAAAGCCCTAATTAGGCCAATGTCCCATAAACAGCAAGCGCTATAATGCGTGAGCTTCAGAGGGAACCACCTCACAAATACAGGCCTAAGTTAATAGAGTTAACAGAGAATCAAATAAGTACAGTCTCTGTTGAAAGTATACATACCAAGGGGTCTGCTTCTGACCCCTGATGTGCGGCTCCTCTTGCTTGCTCAGGGTCCCTAATATCACGAAGGCGGGGAAAATTGGAATCCTCAACCCTCTCAAGCTTATAGGACTGTCAAATATGCTAAAGAGCCCCGCTAAACGACTTGGAAGCAAACTCGTTGGGTTCTATATTTTTGACAAAGACTGTACATTCCGAAACAGGTTGCCAATATAGACTTCGTAAATTGTACACTGTCCTCATGTTTCTTCTGCCTTGCTACGTGCGGCGCTTCACCATAGAAACAATCCGCAATCTGGCCCAGAAAAAAAGTTTTGAAAAGCAAGCAGCAGCAGCAGCATTCAGCGAACGTCAACTCTATGTAACACTTCTAGAAGGATGAACGCAAAGACAGTGTCCAAGACGAGTCATACTTGAACACTGCATAATGCGTACTCCACGGTCATCAGCCAGAAACGAGCTTTAAACCGACTCCTGTGTCCACCTTTCTTAACAGTAAGCCCGATTGTTAATACTTCACGCTGCCGATTAGGAGCAAACATCACTAACCAATTGGAAACCGATGTTTATCAGCCAGCCGTCGAATTTGTAGAGCACGGCGACGCGGGCGAGTTGGGATCCAACTTGCTGTTCGAGTTGGCGTCCGTGGATCATGTTAAATGTCTTCAAGCCGGTATCTCCTTCTAGAGTGAACGTGCCTGAAACCGAGTTGAGAAAAATTGAAGGGAACATTCAGCTCACTTCATCTTCAATTCCACCCACCGATGTGACTTAGTGGCTTGGTCGCTCTTGTGCTGAGCCCAAGGTCGCAGTATTAAACCTCGGCCGCGGCGGCTTCATCAGGGGGAGGTCACATTAAAAACCGCCATGCGCTGTGTCATGTATAAGTGAATATTAAACGACACCATATTGCCGTGAATTTTTGCAGTGTTTGTTCATTCTTCAAAGCTGCGGGCACGCTGCTTTATCACTTTGTTTGCGATGCAAGACGCGATCAGATTTATCTCTGTTGATCGCATCCTGGCAGAGCCGATTCTACATTGTTCCAGAATGTTCTAGTAACTTTGCACGATTTATCTCGATTCGCTTATCAGCTTTGAATTGAGCACGGCTGACAGCGGCGGGCATTCTGTTCGACGACCGCCGAGCACGCCTGTTGCTGCGCCGCCGCCGATTGATTCAGTCCATTGTGGGCGCAAGTCAGCCCAAATAGAGAGCTTTGTTTAGACGCCATTTTCGCTATCGTTCGGCTCCCCGGATTGAAGCCAACACTTCGTGACAATATGGTCCAAATAAACCCGGAGCCCTACAGTACGGCGCCTGTCATAGCCCATGTGTCCATTTGGGCCGCTCAGCTCCCGTGACACATACCATACCATACCATACCGCACCGTGCCGTACCGTACCACACCATCCAAAATGAAATACAGTTGAACCTTGTTATAACGAAGTTTATGGGTCCCGGCAATTAGCTCGTTATAGCCGTAGCTTCGTTATAGCCCGTATTCACCGAGCTTCTTAGGGGGAATAATCATTCCTTCGTTATATACAATATTTGGTTGTAAACCTTTGATTATAAATATTCATAGTAGCCAGTGCATGTATCCTTAATCAAAAGTGCACTGCCACTGAAGAAGCGCTCAGTGGCTCAAAAAAGAGCAGCCTAACTCCATTGCATCGATTGAGGTGTGGAATAAAACAAAAACAAATGATGGTCAATTTGAGTAGTTAAGCCATATGAGAATTATGTGCGCTAGAAGTTCGGTTTTCACTTAGGTGCCGGTGTCCAGGTCCCGTGTTCACGGATGGCAGTTGTTTGGATAGCGATAATGGGTTGATGTCCGTATATATGCGGAATTTGTCATTTTCTACATTCAGAGATTCCTGAGAGTCTTTCTATCACTCCTGGTGCAGTAGTGAAGCACTCAAGCGATGCACCACTGCCCTGCGATGGCGAGCGCTGTCATCGGTGGGACCTGAGTTGCTTGGGTTTGGTTGCAAACCAGGCTGCTCTTCCCGAGCAGCCTCTCATGATTAGATCAGCTGCCGCCTGACATGGTAATATATGCGCGCGCGCGCGCGCGCACGCACGCACGCACGCACGCACGCACGCACGCACGCACGCACGCACGCACGCACGCACACACACACACACACACACACACACACACACACACACACACACACACACACACACACACACACACACACACACACACACACACACACACACACACACACACACACACACACACACACACACACACACACACACACACACACACACACACACACACACACCTGAGCAGGTGAACAGCCTGCCCCAAAACCGGCTTTAGATGAAAACAAACACAACGGCTCAATGCAGGTAATGGCCACCCACTATAACTGCCAGCGCACTAAAAATCTTCAAGCTCGCCATTCAGAGTTGTATGATGCGGAACCATGCAGCACAGGCGATCACAAACGGTTCCAGTCATGACGCGTTCCCAACCGCCCCGTGCGACTCACCCAGGACTTGGACGCCGTGCCTGTGGCCGGCGGAGGTCCATCCGGGAGGCGGAATGGTCACCATGTGGTGCGAGTAGTACACGAAGGTGTTTATTATTTGCCAGTGATGGAAGCGGTAGGCGTCAGCCTTGGCACAGCCATGGATAAACCTAGGACCAAACAAGCAAATTGAAGACATAGGTAGAGCCTTATGCAGGGTAATACAGGTTATGTCTTCCAGCAACAACTGTCTAGAGTGTGAGGAAGGGATAAGATTAGGATTACAGCACATGAACTGAGTTAGAGTAACGCTATCCCAGGAGCGTTTTCAAAAATGAATACGAAAATCTTCCCATATATGCTAGATTGCTAGAGGCAGCTGTAAGGACCGACGTGTGCTCTCTTCAACATTGAACATGAAAAGTGCGACATCATTCATCTGCGTTGCCTTTTTCTCGACGGAGGAGCTTGTTCTTCCGACGTCAAGCGCTATTCACTAGATAACGCGTTCAATATCGTGTGATCATCAGCTTATCGGCGAGGTGCTGTTCCTATATGTCTTGTACTGGTTGCGTGACGCAGTTACTAACAGAATCTGAGATGCTCGAAAGAAGAGAATCGTTTCAGCCTTGCGCGCCATCCAGTCGCACAAAACTACTTTCACTATACACACAACCTCAATAATCTTCCCTGTGTGTTTAGGTGGGCACCTAAAGGACAGTGTACTCCATGCAAGCAAGTAATTACTCATAAGCAGCCACGCCAATTTTCAAATACTTTAAGTTCAGCAATAATTTATCTCGGCCATTTCTGTCCTCCATTATGCTCTTCATCCATGCATCCTCGGCTGGCTTGGCGCCTTGACAAGATGCATGATTCGATATTGATGTTGGTTCGACTGTTCCGTTTGAATCGGGTGGGCAGATACTTCAGGCCCTAGCCGCCCATAAAGAGGGATATGAGAAATAAAAGAGAACATAAACCCAAAGGAAAAATACATCCAGAGGTCGGTTACCATATCAGTGTAACTCGAAATTCATGGACAGCTGCTTGCGATGGCGAATCATTGTGTCCTCGCCTCTGGTAGAATGCCCGTGATGTGACTATGCTGTCACTAGTGACGCCCCTGGGTAAGGCTCCCTCAGTGTGACGCGTTACTATGACGCGTTGGAGTGACTTCTTACGTGACGTCACTGCATGGTAACCAAACAGCTTATGTTGTTATGCTAAAGCCGCAAAATCAGGAAATATGATTTTAGCCGCTGTTTCTCTGAAAACAGAAACAAGAAGAAAGACAGAGTGGAAAGGAAGGTAAACGGAGCAATGCTCCAGCCCCGGACATGGCCGTGGCAGGTGAGCTACATTTTTTTGTTGTTGTTAAAGACTGTAAGCAGGAAGGACTGCTCACTGGACATTACTCAGAAAACAAGCTGGAGCGATGAATAACTCAGGGCCTCGCACCACGCTTACCTGTCCTCCAGGTACCCGCCCATCATGTCGTGGCAGAAGAGCGTCCTCGAGGCTTGGGGGTCATTGCCTCTCTTCACCTCTCGCAGCGCCTCGACGGCGACCAGCGGTGCCTCCGTGAAGTCCAGAAGGTCATCGAGTTTCTCCAGCGGTTCAGTGACTAGACCAGACTTGGCTCCTCGCTGCAAGCGGCTTGGTGGACCTCCTCGTGGGGCTGAGGATGAGTCGGACGACGAGGTCGAAGACGTATCGACATCCATACCCTTCGCAACAAGCCGACACCTGATTGGACGCTAAGGACAAATTAGAGAAAGCATCAGGCAAGAGCACCAAGAGACAGGAGTGAGGAACAGAACAGCCCTGTGGTCGCTTTTTCATGCCATCGTTCATGGCATACCAATTACTCCGTGTACTATCGGGAACAAAACTCTCCAGGACGTACGCACGAGAACAAAAGCCGGTAGCCCCGTTATTAGGTAGTTGATCAAAGCCAAACTTTCGGAAGTGATAGTCAGACTCACGTGCTCCAGTATAGCGCAGTGAAAGCAGTTGTTCGTTGGCAGGCAGGCGTGACGCCTATGGACCTATATTGCTTCTTCCGAGTCCTGGAGAGTTTTGACCCCAACAGTGTCCTGTCCTAACACATTGAGGTGTATGTTTTTTATTTTCAAATGTGTCGCATTCGCGAAACACCAGCACACGGGTGCATGCAAGCAGAAGACATCCTTTTGGGTCGGGTGCAAGGCTGTGGGTCACAGACACGAAAACGACTGTGCAGGCACTTTCTTTTTTGCACTGCAGGTGACGTGTACTGGACAAGGACAGAGTTAATCTGCTTAAAACTCTCTAAAAATGAAAGGTACAAGAGTCTGATTAGTATATACAGTCGCAGACGCGAAACCGAATCTGCTTTCTTTCACTACCACTACACATTCCACTTAGCGACGCTTTTAATCAACTTCTTCAGGCGATTCAATTCGTAGTTCGTGCAAGTAAACTGCGGTCGAGCGCACCATGCGATGCAGGACGCAGACAATTCCTAAGATTGCGTTTGCAACACTCAGGCGATTCGTGTAGACCGCCACAGGAACTTGGCGGAAAATCAGCGGGCATTGGCTGTGTGCCCAAATCGGAAGTACTCGTGGCACTGCTGACTGGGCTCAGCTTGGAACAGATATGTCAGTATACGTGTCCACTTCGGGAGGGCTCTTCGAACCCCCAAAAAACAGGACCACGCTCTTGACCGGAACAAAAGATTCACCTGCAGTACTATTACATCTGTACGCAGACACGACACCACCATCTTTACAAGCCTCTCAAGGGTGATGTAAGGTGTCCGCTACAGTCATCGCCTTTTGCGGAAGCAAGGTCAAGGGACTCAAAACACCACAGCTGCGTTATTCTCAAATCTTGCACAGTCACTTGGGTCCCTCAGGCACCTAACATTAGATATACGCCTACCTAAAGGATACCCTGCCTTGCTAAAACTATTCACCTGTGACCAGGCACGTAGGCAGAAATTTTTTTCGAGAGGGGCCCGAGGCAGTTGTATATAGGGCGAAGCCCTGAGGAGGGAGGGGCAGGGCCCATGCCTAACAAGAACACTGCTCTGGAGGGGGAAAGTAGTCGGGCTCCCCCCCCCCCCCCCCTCTTGGATACCTGCTTGCCTCTGATATATCTGAGGAGTGAGGGGAGATAAAACACGTCCGATTCCTTTAAGCAAATGGTTCCACCATTAGGGAGAACTAGAGAAAAAGGTTTTGTCAGCGATATCCGCAGCGCCGGAAAGAGCCAAGACTATGGAAGCATATCAGTCAGCAAAGACAGCCATCGTAGGGCACATCACCACTTACAGGTTTCAGAAGGCGCGGCTAGGGCAAGAGGGCGGTGCCCTTCGAGCTGCTTTGAACGCCACAGCGAACGGCACCACGCGCACTGCTTGTTCTTTTCGTCGACTTCTTTCTCTTGCTTGGAGGGAGAGCCGAGCACTAGAAGGAATAAATCTATAAGCGACCCCCAAGCAGCCGTAGGGACCCCTAAACGCCATCGCTTCATATCCTTAAAGTGAACTTGTGTTTTCCAAGTTTTTTCACTTAACGCTGTGTTTCTGCATGCTTTGTACCTGCCGCTGAAAAGGTGGTGGTGGTAGTGGCTTTTTATTAAATAATAGTAAAAAGGAAGGAAAAGATTTTTGCTAGCCCCGGCATCTGCCATCGATGCTGAAGCACCTGAGCTGGGGCAGCGGAAATAAAGGATAGCAGGCAGACTGGAGAAATGAAATGAAAGCGGTGAGGGGACAGGAAGAGAGGATAGGGGGAGAAGTAATATGTACAAACTATTTACACAGTAAGAAATATGTCCAGGTTGTGTGCGTGATTAGTTAATTTTAGAGGAATTAAATCACACACGCGCACAGCACTGTGTAGGTTACAACTGGAGTGGGGCGTCCAGTTATTAATCGTTCAAGGTAGAACTCGCGGAGCGTTCGGTCACTGCGTGTAACTACTTGACGGACAACAGACGGGACGTCAAGCCCGTGTGTTCGAGGAATGCACAGATGCTCACCAAAGTTCGCTCACGAGTGCGCGCACTGCCCTGCGGCCACAATAGCGTCTTGATGGAGTCTGGTAGTATGCCCTGCGCCCTATATGCCGCGAGCATATCGCGACGAGCATCGGCGAACGCGGCACAGTGAAGGAGCAGTTGTTCTAGTGTTTCCACTGCACCGCATCCGTCACACACATCACTCGTCGCGATTCTGTGAGGCTCCCGTCGTTCCCCGGACCACATCACGCAGCCAATGCCCGTGCGGAGGATCATTACACGTTGTGACCGTGTAAGTGCGCGACAGCCGGTGATACTGTCGATGCGCTCACCTCCTGCGACCGCCTGCGCTCACCTCGCAGAAATAGGCGCGCGTCTGGACGCACATGACGCCAAATTTGTTACCCTACAAGCACTGATAAACACCAAAGCCCCTAGCAGAAAACGTGTTACCAGCTCTGAGAACCCTCGAGCAAAAACCTACCGGTCCGCGACCGCGGCGGTCGCTATGAGTAGTGACAACGAATCTGTCAGGAGCTTTACCAGCCACCAGGATGGCTCCGCTCTCTAAATCAGGCACTCCTGACCGCGTAGAGATCTGGCAATGGAATTGCCGAAGTTTCAGGAGAAAACAAAGCCTCTTGAAACAATACGTCAATGTCGCCCCCATTCGACCCGATATAATCTGCCTGCAAGAGGTAGGAGCCGACCCGGCGCCGACTCTCCCAGGATATTACACAGTCCACAACGCGAGCTCGCCAAAAGTTGCCACCCTTGTTTCTAAGGACATCACGGTGGTCGAACACTCCTTGAGGGAACATTAGATCAACTACAACATGATAGAGGTCATTCCCAACAAGAGGGGTCGCAAGAGCCCCTTCGTTCTGAACGTGTATCACCCCCCACGAGCAACAAAAGCCGATTTCTCTGACATACTTAAGAGGCAGATCAGCTAGCTGTTTCGCATCAGCTTATCGCACTCGGTGACTTTAACTCCCCCCACAGGGAATGGGACTAAAAAACGAACTCGCTGCGTGGTCTGAGCGTGGTACGAGCTCGGGATGCCCTAGGTCTGGAAATACTTACTGATCTTTTATACCCAACCCGCGAAGGAAACAGCGTCACGCGCGATTCATGCCCTGACCTTACAATCGTCAAGAACATCCATAACGCTACGTGGACAAATCTCGGAGAGAGCTTAGGTAGCGACCACTACATCGTAAGCACATCTATAATCTCCGCACACATTCGTCGCACCTTGGGAACAGCCAAAATCACGGACTGGACTAAATACCGTGCACAGCCCGTTCCGGAAGACCCCATTTAATCAATCAGCGAATGGAGTGAACAGATTCGGAAAGCACACAAGGAGGCCACCACCGAAGTACAATGCACACCCGATAATCCGGCGGTCGATCGTCACCTTCTGAAGTTGTGGCAGACCCGACGGACGCTGGTTCGCAGATGGAAACGCCAACGCCTCAATTGTCCCCTGAGACTCCGCATATCACAGATCACGGCAGAAGCACAAGAGTATGCACAACACCTCTCTCAACAGAATTGGCAGGAATTTTGCGAGTCACTACGCGGCACGCTGGCGACCTCCCGCACCTGGGCAATCCTCCGCAGCCTCGTCGATCCGCAAACATCGCAGTCTGCCACTAACCGTACACTCAAGAAAATCGCCCATCTCTACCCCGGAGACGACGCGGCCCTCCTCACCGCCCTCAAAACCAAATACATCGGCACCCCCCCTCCTCTCAGCACAATCACGTACACGGGAGGCCCAAATTGAGAGGCTGGACACCCCCATCACCACTGCCGAGGTTTACGCCGCGGCTCGATCTGCCACACGCAACACGGCAGCTGGCGCGGACAAGATCACAAATGGGATCATTCGAAACCTGGGCAAGTCACAGATCGAGGTCCTCACTACCTACATAAATGACACCCTATGGGAGGCGGGAGAACTCCCTGCAGAGTGGAAACACTCCGAAATCGTTACTATCCTAAAACCAGGCAAACCCCCAAGCCTGGAAGCATTACGACCCATCTCCCTCACCTCTTGCCTGGGCAAACTATCCGAGCGCGTTATCCAGACCCGCCTCCAAAACTACATAGAGGACAACCTCTTTCCACCCACTATGATCGGCTTCAGGAAAGGTCTTTCTACGCAAGACGCTTTCCTCCTTCTCAAGGAAGTACTCAGTAACATCCCGAGAGGCGGCGAGCACCTAATTATGGCACTTGATCTGAAAGGCGCTTTTGATAACGTTTCTCACAACGCCATCTTGAAAAAGCTCAACGCCCTCGACTGCGGACCCAAGACCTTACATCAAAAACTTTCTCAGCAACCGCACGGCCACGATTGGCTTGGGAGATGTCCGCTCTGGCACTGAGCAGACACCCGACAAAGGCACTCCCCAAGGCTCTATCATCTCTCCTCTCCTCTTCAATATAGCTATGATCGGCATGGCAAAAGCACTCGAGGCTATTGAAGGCATCGGCTATACTATCTACGCCGATGATATTACCATTTGGTCCACCTGGGTTCCCTTGCCGACAAAGAAACCACCCTACAAGAGGCAGTCGATTGCGTAGAAAGACAAGCAGCAAATTGCGGCCTCCGCTGCGCACCCGACAAATCCGAAATTATCCGCATTCAGGGCTATGCCTACAAATCTCCCGGCGACATAGAGGTTTACTTCGATGGCATGAGAATAAAGGAAGTCCCTCTTATCCGCATCCTGGGCCTTTGGCTTCAGAGCGACAGGAAAGCCAACCACACGTTACAGCATCTCCGGACAACTGCCCTCCAGATCTCCCGCATGATGCGGCGCATCGCCCGCAACCGAAAAGGCATGAGAGAGGAGGATACAATTCGACTGATACAGGCTCTAGTTATGAGCCGCCTGTCATACGGTCTCCCATTCCTACCACTTCTGCAGAATGAGCGAGACAAAGCAGACGCCATCATCCGTACCGCCTACAAACATGCGTTAGGCCTCCCGATGTACACGGCCAGCTGCCACCTCGTGAACCTGGGACTGTTCAACACAATAGAAGAAATTCGAGAAGCCTCCTCACCACCAAAGCTGGGCACGCAATCTTGGAAAGAGTGGGTTCCCCGGCTGACATACGCGCCGTCCAGGACAACCTAGACCTACCCTCAACTCTGCGAACTCGCGTGTATGTAGCTCCACTCTCGAAGAACGTGCACTCGGACTCACAAAAGGGACGACGAAAGGCGCGAGTGGACTATCTGCGCCGCACACATTGACAGGCACGAAATGCTGTGTACGTCGACGCAGCCATGTACCCAAATTCTACAAACGCTGTGGCGGTCGTCTTGGACACCAATTTCAAGTAAATCGCCAGCGCCTCCCTACGAAACTGCTCTCCCACAGTAGCAGAAACTGCTGCAATTGCCCTCGCCATCCAGCACGGCGATGCCACGGGAAATGAGCTAAAAATTATTACCGACTCCCAGTCGGCGTGTCGCCTCTTCCTCTCTGGCAGACTTCCACACTCCGTCGCTCCCATTCTTATTACCCCACAAGTTCAAAATTCCACATGCAAGCACCAAATCACTTGGACTCCTGGGCACGAGGGGCTCGAGGGAAACGAGGCCATGGACAGTCTAGCTCGAGGATATATCAACCGAGCGACTAACCTCCCCGACCTCACCCCTCCCCTCTACGTACGGCGAGCGCCTCCTCCTTCTCCGAACACAAAGACAAGTCTATCCCCCCCCCCCCCCCCCACACTGTAAGCTAACGGCGGCAGAGGCGAGGGAATGGCGACAACTACAGACGAACACCTTTCCTAACCTACACAAATACCACATCATCTTCCCCGACAGGTATGACAGAATCTGCCCCTGGTGTGGCGGAATTCCAACAACATACCATGTAACATGGCGCTGCTCCGGTCCCAAGCTTCCCGAACTAGACAAACATCACTCCGAGGAACAGTGGGAGTCTGCCCTGCTCAGCTCTGACTTGGCGACGCAGCGAAAGCTGATATCCCAAGCAAGAGCAACTGCGGGGGACATTGGGGTCCTGAAATAAGGACTCCACCCAAAACCTGTATTTTCGCCTCTCTATCCTACCTTTTTGGAATAAATGTTTTCTACTACTACACCTCCCGCGATGCGTTGGTCCGGGTGCTGGTTTCGGAGATGGTCGTGGATGGCCGCACGCACGTCCTCCAGCGCAAGGGGCAGATCGCTGGCAGGTAGTTGGTGTGCAGCGGTCGCGAGGTCGTCAGCTTCTTCGTTGCCGGCGATGCCGCAGTGACCGGGCACCCACTGTGCACGCACGGCACATCCTCTCTGCGCGAGGCGCTCGATGCGCGAGCGAATTTCCTGCACTAGTGTGGTACCCCGGCCGTTAGATTGCAGGCGGCTGAGGGCGGCGCGGGAGTCGCACAGCAGAGCACTCCTAGGCGGCGGAGGACCGAGGGTGAGCAGCAGGTCCAGCCCGAGCCGGATCCCCATCAACTCCGCCGTGGTGGATTAGCCCAGGAAGGCTGCGTGTTGCTGGCTGTGGAGTCGCAGGGCGGGGATGGTAGCCGCCGCTGCAAGGGAGCAGCTGTCGCGGGCCACTGAGCCGTCGGTGTACACGAGGAGATAGTCCTGGAGCTCCTCGTGTATGACGGCTCTGGCCAGCTGCTGCTTAGTACAGAGGGGTGTGCTTCGCTTTCCCGCAATGCCGACGATCTCTCGCTGTACCTCCGAGGCCAGGGCGCGCAGGAGCCGTAGGGGGGTGGACCTTGTGTGAATTGCTCATACTCGAGCAAGATATCCTAAATGGGTTCGTATAGAAAGCAGTGATAGAAAGGAAGATTGCATGGAAATCTGTGAAGACTTGGCGAAAGAAAGTGAAATCTGAGACCCACAATGGGAATTTCAATGGTGTTGGCCTTATAACCTGGACAAGAGGAGGTAATAAATATTGTCGCGACTTGGTTTCGAACCAGTGGCAGCGCGAACAGATCAGCGCCTTCAGGTACGTAACGTTCGTGGTTAGTGCTGCTCAAGGTCATTCAGCGGGACTAACCTGTAATCACGATGCTGTCACGGCTCAACCGAGTATAACCTACGCTTGTCTGCAGAAATTTATCATGCTGGACTACAAATTCTCTCTTTTGATTAAGGTATGGCAGGGGCTGGCGCGGACGCCGAGCCCCACTACCAAAAATTACATGTCCCATCTGCCCCAGTTAGGGGTAGTGGCGCGCGTCAGCCAACCAAAGTGCAATGGAAGGCCTCGGCACGGGACCCCGACCTTCATGATCGCCGATGACCCGACACCAGGTAAGTATGCTGAGAAAACAATAGTGAACGCACGCCATGCTAGGCGTCCCACCATCTTGCGCCAGTGAGAAAAGCGCTTGTTGTGCCATTTCGGACACCAAGCTAGCAATACTTACGCTGAAAAGCAAGCTGTTGAACTCAAAGCAACCATACGCAGAAACGTGTAATTCAAGCTTGGGGGATTCGCCTCTACTAAAGTCAGTTGTTATAAATATTACGCAAGGAAAAGCAGAGGTGGAATGCGCAAAGGAGATGCATATGTTCTGGCGCATTGCGTGATGATCTGCTTTCTTGCGAAATACGAGCACACCCGCTGCGGTGGTTCAGTTGGCTACCGAGCACGGTTGCTGCGCATGTATGAAGAGGATCACCGCCGCCGTGCACAAGCTCACCGCTCGAGGCCAGGGCATCTCCCAGCAAGCCGCGCTGCGTCTATACAATGCCGCAGCTTTGGGGGCGGTGCTCTATGCGCTGCCGCTCGTCACGGTGCGCAAGCCGTGCTGGAAGAAGCTCGAGCTTCAGCACCGCAAGTCCCTGCGCGTGTGCCTAGGCCTGCCCAAAAACTCGCAGTGCGCCGCAACGTTGGCCGAGGCAGGAGCGTGGCCCCTTGAGCTCCAAGCAGCGCGCAGGGCACTGAATCACATCGACCGGCTTCACCGCGCACCGGACGGCGGCTCGCTGCTGCAGCGTATGCGCTCGCACCCGCGCTCACGAATGGGCGCGGCGCTGCTCGAGTATGAGCAATTGACCCAAGGCCCACCCCCCTACGGCTCCTGCGCGCCCTGGCCTGCTGCCTCGGAGGTACAGCGAGAGATCGTCGGCATCGCGGGAAAGCGGAGCACACCCCTCTGCGCTGTGCAGCAGCTGGCCAGAGCCGTCATACACGAGGAGCTCCAGGACCATCTCCTCGTGTACACCGACGGCTCAGTGGCCCGCGACCGCTGCTCCCTTGCTGCGGCGGCCACCATCCCCGCCCTGCGACTGCACAGCCAGCAACACGCAACCTTCCTGGGCTCCTCCACCACGGCGGAGTTGATGGGGATCCGGCTCGGGCTGGACCTGCTGCTCACCCTCGGCCCTCCGCCGCCCAGGAGTGCTCTGCTGTGCGACTCCCGCGCTGCCCTCAGCCGCCTGCAATCTAACGGCCGCGGTACCCCACTAGTGCGGGAAATTCGCTCGCGCATCGAGCGCCTCGCGCAGAGAGGTTGTGCCGTGCGTGCACAGTGGGTGCCCGGTCACTGCGGCATCGCCGGCAACGAAGAAGCTGACGACCTCGCGACCGCTGCACACC